>NC_056735.1:112951610-113131610 GCF_019279795.1 Protopterus annectens | reverse complement strand
AACTGTCATCATTATGTAGAAAACTACTGCTTAGTCAAGCATGAACTGTGGTTTACATGTGCATGACAACAGCTAATGAGAATAAGTCAGACAGTAAAGCAATGCTTGTATTCTGAAATGCAAACCATAACTAAGGTTCAAATAAATAAATATGTTCATAATAGTAACCTACCTTTACAGCAAATCAGATTTATAAGTAGAAAACAGTTTGCAAAGCAAGTAGCAGTATTAAGTTCTCTGGATCTAAACAATCTCCCCAGTATGGTACAAGTTCCTTAACCATATGATTACCTTTATACAGTGCAGATTAATTCCTCTCAGTAGTGTGACTGTTTAAGTGAGGTGTGATCTCAATAGCATTCATGAATTCCATAAACAGTACTAATTGCAGGGAATGTAAACATGGTATAAGGACCTACATGTTTTCTTGCACATACCCTACCTCTGCAAGGATGAGCAGTGAGAAGTGTTACTTGCTAACTGCTTGTGAGTGTGAATGATTGCTTTACTGTCTGCCTTATTCTCATTAGCTGTTGTCATGCACATGTAAACCACAGTTCATGCTTGACCAAGCAGTAGTTTTCTACATAATGATGACAGTTTAATGGGAATTAAAATCTTGAAATCTGACTAGGTTTTAGAAGACTGTTGTATTATTACCAAGGCCATGGGTTTTTGTATTAGTAGCAGTGACCAGTCAGGAGGAGAAGGAAACCACACTCACTACAATTCCAGTCTCACATAGACCTACCACGACAGCAAACCAAACACATAATCACACAAAAACATACTCGGAGGCTCTACATAAAGATCTGCCTAAGCAGCAGAGACCTCCAAAGCAGACACCCAAGCAACCGCTACCCCAAAACAAAACACGTGCAACACATATCTCACAAAGCCAGTGTGCCGAACAGTCACAGCCCTTAAGACTAAACAACACACCTGATACACTTGTAATAGGTGACTGTATCGTCAGGCACACTGATGTCCTGCTCACCAGGCTGAACAAGGAGAGGGTCATGGTGAGCAGCCTGTCGGGCGCTAGGATCCGTCACATAACACAAGCACTCAGGTCACTCCAAGGCAAGTACAAATATGACTCAGTCATTGTCCATGCTGGTGTGAATGACCTGAGACGTACCTCCCTGGACTACATGAAAAGAGACATAAAGGAGCTCTCTGAGCATGTAGCCCAGGCCAGTATGACCCTGACCTTGAGTAGCATCTTACCCTCACCAAGAATGATGCCACAATATGAAGACAAGATGATCAATTTCAACAATTGGCTTAAGTACTGGTGTCATTCAAAGGGGATCCAATGCCTGCCAGCTTGGGATCATATGCTCGATAAGCCACGATGCTTCACTAGGGATGGCTTGCAACTGTCACCCCTGGGCTTTCGGATATTGGCAAAGGCTCTTGCTACCCCCATAGTGCCTTTTTTAGGCAAGGCTCAAAAGACAAACCCACCTCCATAGGTATCACAAGGGATAAGAAACTAAGAGTAATGCTACTCAACGCCAGAAGTCTAAACCTCAAGATGCATGCACTCAAAACTCTCCTTAGCATGGAGAACATCGATATCTTTGCAGTAACAGAAACCTGGTTCAGGGCTCCTGAGAGCACCCCAGCACTACCAGGTTATACCTCATACCATTCTTTTCCGCCCCAAAACTTGGACTGAACCACAAAAGGAGGGGGAGTATTGATATTCATCAAAGATACCCACACCTCCAGGTTGGTGGCAAAGCACGAAGCATCAGAGACTATCCATGTGCAGCTAACAGTGGGTAAAACTGCCTTCCAGTTTATAGCCTGCTACAGACCACCCTCCCAAACCCAGGAACCCTACTCGGCCTTCCTGAGAACACTGGAAAATATGAAGGTCCCTCCAAACACCATTATATTGGGCGACTTCAACTACCCAAACATAGACTGGGAGCATTACTCTAGCTCCAACACCCTAGCCCAAAGGTTCCTAGAATTTATAAACTCAAATGCTATGGAACAACTTGTTACCACTCCCACAAGAGGGGAAAACATACTGGACCTGATCATCACCAAAATGGGGACTCTATGCTCCAGACCAGAAGTGTATCCCTCACTGGTAAGATCAGATCATAAACTAATCTCACTGGATATTCACATCCTGACCCCACTCCCTGCCCAGAAAACCACAGTGAAAAAATTCTCTAAAGCAAATTTCACACTCCTCAAAACTGAGGTGGAATCCTTCAAAGCCCCCGGGCCTGTGGAAAATACAGCCCAGAATGCAGAATCCTTTATAAACGCATTCTATGAACACCTTCAGGAATGCATGGATCTTGCGATCCCAAATAAAACCAAGACCCAACCCTCCAAAGGCAGAAGTCCTGTCTGGTGGACCCCACCCATAAACAAACTATACAATAGAAGGAGGAAGCTACTAAATGATAGAGCAAAATCCCCGAAAGGGAAGGCATCACTGATCAGTATTAGCAAAAAACTGCGGGCACTCATAAAATTGTCTAAGGCCAGCTTTGAGAGAAAAATTGCACAGGACTCTAAGGATAATCACAAGGCTTTCTTTAGCTATGTTAGGAACCTGGGTGGTAATTCCCAGATATGCTCAGAATTAGTCCAAAATGACAAAAAATACACTGAACCCACAGACATTGCCAATATCCTAGCTGACAGGTTCAGCGCAAACTTCTCCCCCCCTCCCCACCAAAAGGGCAAATATCTATCCCAGCAGAGTGCTGCCCCCTGACATCTCAGATGCTCAGGTAAGAGCCGCCCCCTCCAAAGTAAAAAACACAGCATCAATGGGACCAAACAGTTTCCCGGGCTGCGTCCTACATGAACTCCAAGAAGAGCTAAACCCAGACATAAAACTACTGTTCAATCTCAGCCTTACTACAGGATATGTGCCCAAAGAGTGGCGTACAGCAACAGTGGTCCCTCTACATAAAGGTGGTGCCTCAACAGATCCTGGAAACTATCGCCCCATAAGCCTGACTAGCTTGGTCTGCAAAGCTATGGAAAGGATCATCATGGACCTCATAAATAAAGATATTGGGGACCTACAGACACTGGTTCCTACCCAGTTCGGCTTTGTTAAGGGCAGATCCTGTCTCTTAAACCTGGTTGATTTCTTTGAAACAGTCACCAAGGCCATTGACGAGGGGAAGGTGGTCCACACAGCCTACCTGGACCTCACAAAAGCCTTCGATACAATACCCCACTAGGGCATTATAGATAAGCTCACCAGCTTAAATATAAACCCCTATGTTACTAGATGGATTGCAAACTGGCTCAAGGCCAGAACCTACATGGTTAGAATTGCTGGAGCCATATCAGACTCCAAACCAGTTACAAGTGGTGTCCCACAAGGCTCAGTCCTGGGACCTCTCTTGTTCGGTATATATTTCTCGGAGGTACAGGCCAACACAGAAGGACTGTGGCTGACCAAGTCCGCAGATGACTGCAAACTGGGCACCATAATTGACTCTCCAGCCGACACAAGCATCCTCCAAAAGGGCCTCATAGAAACAGACAACTGGTGCCAGAGCCATGGCCTCAAGCTAAATGCCAAAAAGTGTATAGTCATCCCCTTTGGCAAAAACAAAGTGCCCAGAAATTACCACATAGGTGGTAATCCATTAAGTACAGAAGAAGTAATTAGGGAACTGGGGAACCAAGTTGATAGCAATCTCTCATTTGACAACCACGTGGCCAAAGTGGTTAGAAAAACATTTTATATAGCCCACCTAATCATGAAGGGATTCACATCTAGATCAGGGGAGGTCATCGTGCCTCTTTACTCATCCCTCATCAGGCCCATAATTGAGTACAATGCCCCTTTTGGGATGTACCTTACCAGACACCTGCAGCAACTGGAAAGACCCCAAAAGTACCTCACCAAGAGGATTAAAGGGCTCAAACAGATGCCATATGCTGCCTGGTTAAAGAAACTCCAGCTGTACTCAGTGGCATACCGCCTGTTCAGAGGCGATCTGTGCCTGATGTATAAAGCCATGTCCAACCTGGAATTAATGGACATGCTGCACCTCAGAAAATCCAAATCCCATCAAGCTACGTGCTCGAGAGACTTGAACCTCAGCACTGAAATAAATAGGACATGCTGGAGGGACAGATTCATAACCCAGAGGCTCCCTTCACTCTGGAATAAAATCCCAGTCCAGGTTAGGCAGAGTCCCTCATTGACTCTCTTCAAGAGGAATCTTGATGAGTGGATGGGAGATCATAGGTTTACCCCGGGTATCACTTCTGTGTCACTGTTAGACAGAGGCACATTATACTAACCTCGAAAAAGGGCATAGCAAAATAAATTTAAAATGGGTGGCGAAAGCCAAACACATTCTGGCTAGGCTTATAAATGCCCTAGGGCAGATAGCCCAGTATGAACCTATGAACCTATGAACCTATGATTAGTCTGACTTCAGTATCAATTATGATGTGTCAGGGAGAAGGAACTTACAAGAAAGTTTGTGACTACATTGACTGACATAGGAAAGCTATATTCCTAAAATGTATATGAAATGTTTATGACAACAATTTCTGTCTGTGAGTACAATTGTGTCTGCAATTCTAAAGAAGTTGATTATTCATTCATTGAAACATATATCAACCGCAAGGCAAAGCACATAGCAGTCTTGTTAGAGAAGCATAGATATGTGTATGATGTTCATAAAATAAAGAGCAATGAAGAGGTACAGTATTCACATTTTTATATATTGTGTAAGGAAAGATTTATTTTCCCCTGTTGCCAGTATCACAGCCAGCCATGTTAAAGTATCTGCAAAGTGCACGTCTAATTGCAAAGTACATGGGACAAAGGTGAGGAATTGTAGCCTTGTACCTGTATTTCAATTGAAACTATTTCACGTATTGTGTATAACTAACCTCTTTGTTATCGTCACAGTATACTGTGTGTGGCAATACTGACAAGAATCTGAACTGTGTTGTTTGAATGTCCCAGTGTTCTGGGGTTCTGATCCACAGATGGCATTTTTGTGTGAACATAATGATGTTTAATAAGCATATATTCATGTTGGAATACCACATAGATGAGGAAATATCAAAACTCTGCTACATTTCACTTCCTAAGGAAAAAAGCAAGAAATTTAATTTAAGCTGCTTTCTTCAGTGTGAGCATGCCTGGCAGCAGTGCATGGATTCAGCACTCTGAATAGTACTTAGTGGATAAATACCCCCCCCCCCCCACACACACACATAAATGTTGCTGTGGAATAAAGTATAAAAGAAGTGAACTGAGAGAAATAAGATAGATAATGTAGGGTTGGAATCCAGTTAATTGATAAATTACAGGGGGGTCTGAATACATATTTACTCACATTTTTGATATCATTGTGTTGTAGTTTAAAAATCAACCATTCTCAGTATTGCTAAGAACATGTGATCTGTTGTCTGTCCACATTCCCATTATTTGGCAATAGCTACAGTTCTGATAATTTGTGCCAGAAATTAAATTGGTGATTTAACAAGTGTTGACCCTTAACTCAACTGGTTAAGCAATTCTGCAGTGTAAATTGAAGTTGATTGTATGTGGGTTCAAAACCCACTGCTTAATTACACATTAATTTATCATGGGCAGTCATCACTAAATGCAATCTTGGGTGATGACTAGCATTTCCATAGTATTACATTGGGCTGAAATGGCTAGGTTTAAAATGACCTCTGGGTCGATATCCTTGTAATCTCCTATGATCCTATGATCCTATGATCATATAAGAAGATATGAGAAGGATGACATTGTCACTACAATGCACTTCTTGTTCTCATTATTGATAGGTATACCCTATGCTTGAGTTAAGCTTTCCGTTCAGCTTTTTGTCTCTGTCAATTATTTTTTCAAATGTCTTTTGTATTTTCTCTCCACTCAGCAGTGTGCAAACTACATTCACTTTTTAAGGGAAAAAGGGAACATTTTAATTTAAGTTCCTTCTGTAGTGCAAACAGGTCTGGTTCTTGTGCATGGCCATCAGCAATCTGGATAGCAAGTTCAATAATGTGTGCCACAAATTACATTTCTAATGTTGCAGGGAGATCTGACAATGATGAATGGGTTACTGTAATGCATTTCTTGCTCTGACCATTGTTAGATATATCCATTGATTGAATTGATTTTCCTTTCAGCTTTTTTGTCTATTTTTTTTCTAATGCCATTTGCATTTGCACTCTACTTGGGAATGTACAAACGTGGTTCACTGTCTAAGGAAAAGGGTGAAAAACTTAACTTAGGCTGTTTTCTGTAGCACATACAAGCCTGATGCCAGTGCATGGACATCAGGAATATGAATAGTATATAGTGAATGAATTCAACCTATGTAACATTCCTTGTGGTACAATGTGTAAGAGCAGTAATCTTAAAAAAGTGAAGATGGTTGATGCAAGGTTCAAATTCAGTTGGCAGGTATTTTTACAGAGAAAGTCAGAATGCCATTTGTCACCACATTTTGCTTAGGAATGTACATAGGTATAAAGGAGGTTACTAGGCAAATGGAACTAGAGCCCTTACAAACCTAGACATATTTATTCCAAGTTGCTCCAATTTTCAGTAGTTAGGGAAGTGAAATTTACAGTGGTAAAGGTCTATGGTAGTTAATGCCAACTTCCACTGTCCAGGAGGGACATGGGCACTACACCAGGAGTGAATTTGTGGTTACTCATCCATTGATCTAGTTTGCATTTGTACAGGGTCAGTGAGGGACTCTGTTTCACATGAATTGGAGGCTTGTTCCAGTGAAGTAGCAGTCTTTAGGCGATGGATCTATCTCTCCAGCATGACCTGTTCAGGTCAGAGGTAGGTTAAGATCCCTGGAGTGAGTGACCCTCCTTCAGTTTGATTTACGAATGTGTAGCATTTATCAGGGCTGGGTCAGAGACTGCCCTGTAAGCCAGGTAAAGATAGGAGACAGAATACAGTGGCATCATTATCATAACTCTGTTTATTGTAATAAATGTATCAATTCTACTTGCCATAGGAGCCCAGTATAATGAGTGCACATTATGTAAAACATGATGATATTTAATGTAGAGTGAAATACATAGGTATGATGTGCACACTATTTTTGTTATTATTGGTGAGTTATCACTATCATAGGTATGTGTTTATAACAGTATGGGCTATGAAATATGCATGTTACCTATCCTAACATGTCTTACTCAGGTCATGCCACTGCATACATCTGTGATATATTAACAAACACAATCAGTGCCTTTCACATATAAATGTAGTCCCATGACTAAGTTAAGTCACAGGCATACAGACATCTGTAAAGTATGTGTACAGTAAAGCTTAAATTATCATACCTCAAATTATTGTGTTAATAAATAAGTTATCCTGTGGTTTTGACAGTTAATCAGCAAAGTTTAACATTTTTTCAACAAGAAACATATTTATTGAATTACCACTTACGGCATAGGAAATCATACATTTATATAAATGAAAATAAACCATATTGCCATATTTTTAGTTTCAAACATTATACATCACGTATAATCTTCTATACAGTCATTGTCAATCAAACATATCTCATTCATTTCCTGTGTTCCTGAAATCCAGTTCTTCCTCCAAAGCATTATTATGCATGTATTGTTCCCACAAATCTGATTTTTTTATATGTAATTTGCTCCTACCCTTTTATGATCCCACCTCCAGTTCTTTTATCCTGTTGCTACATTCACTACTTCTACTATTGCTGGTTTAGTCTTCAAGTTCCATTTTCTAGTAATTGCTTTTTGGCATCCACCAGAATTAAACTCAGCAAGACCTTGCTATGTCTAGGCAGTTCAGACTCTGTATTGCAGCTCAAAAAATCATTTCCTTAGTTACACCAATCTGCCCACCCAATATTTCTGACAGAGTAGTCTGCAGGGAATTTTTAAAGTCTGCCAGCACATTACACTCCTGGAAATATGTTCCTAAATACCTATTTCTTTCCCATCATACCTCCTACATTTGCAATCTACCTGAGAAAAAAATATTTAGAGTCTGTTTGGGGTATAAAAATACCTATGCAAACACTTCCAAGCAAAAATTCTAAATTTTCTACACTTTGTTGCATATTTGGGAACTATATATATATATATATATATATATATATATATATATATATATATATATATATATATCTATATATCTATATATCTATATATATATATATATATATATATATTTATATATGGGTCTACCTGATAACACCAACATGCTAAAACACCGACAACAAAATCACCAACACCACAAAACCAAAAGTTCAAAAACACGAAATTTCATATGCCCGACAAACCACAATCCCGACAATCAACAAACAAAACAAATCCCCTGTCCAAAAAGCATGCACACAACACAAGCACACCAAAAACCTTACAAACCTACACTAAACCTTACATACACAACTATCTATGCACTAACCATAACCCAAACCCTAACCCTAAGGTCCGCCACCATCGCACACTCACCTAACCTGCGCCCTAACCCTAACTCACTTAACCCACCCCTAACCCTACTTACCTTAATATGTTGGTGTTCTCAGCATAGGGATTTTCAACTGTCGATTATCTCCATTGTCGATCTTCCAGTGTCGGTGTTTTCATCGTCGGTGTTGTGGACTTTCGGCGTTATCAGGTAGACCCATATGTGTATATATATATATATATATATATATATATATATATATATATATACTCTCACTGATTTTTTGTGAATTACTTATCCAGTCTCTATTCCCTATCCTTCCTAACCTCATCAGAGTCCTATAGTCATCATGCAATATTTGATATGCCCTACTAATTATCACTTTTTTAACAGCAGCTTCAGTTCTAAATTCTGCTAATACCTTTACCAGTGTTAGTCTTTCATTCAGGATCCCCTATTTCTTTTTGTTTGCCTATACTCTGACATCAGTCCATGATAGGAAAGGCAATCTCTAGCTTGCAGTCAAAATGTATTCTTGGCCTCTTCCCATTCTATTACCTTTCATTTTTTAATTATTTGCTACCAATACATTGCTACTGTTGCCAGTTTTCTCCAGTAAATTCCAGACCCTCTTTTACCCATTCTCTGTACCCTTAATTGCAGTCATCCCTATTGGTAGAATCTCTTTTCTCCATCCCTGTGTTGGCTTTCTTACAATACTTTCTAATATTTCATGAATATAATATCCTGTGTGGTTATTGTTATTCTCCTTGAGGATCTACATCCACAAAAATCACAGTGTCTGATTTCTTGAGCTTCTCCCCATTTCATCATCATCCTTTTCCACTTTGGATTATAGCTTTTTATTCGTACTATGTATAGGAGCCTTAACTGTGTAGCTCTGAAACACACATTCAAATAAGGTACTCCCAAATTATTTTGTTCTTTTGAAAGGATCAACTTATCCCACTTGACTCTTGCCCTCTTCCCCTCGCAGATAAAATCCTTCACCTCTTCATTAATTGCTATCCACAACTATCCTCTGGTAAATAAAAATATGCCTGACCTGTATATAAAAATAAAGGGACTAAAAACATTTTCACTGCTTGTATCTTGCTATCCATATCTGTAAAACAGATCTTACAGTTTCTCGGTTTTGTATTACTTCTTGTTTAGTCTCTTCCAATATATCCTCCTAATCAACCTTATTATTGTGTTAGGGAATGCAAATGCTTCCATTGCCCTACTCATAAAATCCTAGCTTACTCTGTCAAATGCTTTCTCTGCATCATGAATACCAACAACAGTAATAATTCTCTCACATTCTGATTCCATCACATTCTGATTCCATTTGGATCATCATTGCTCTATTAATGTTGTGAGATGTTTACCTCCCCTTCACAAAACCACATTGATCCATATCTATCAATTTTGGCATTACCTTTGTCATTCTTTTAGCCGTTATAGACAAACACTTAATAATCATGGTTTAGAATTGAAATGGGTATACATAAAACTCTATCTGATGGGTCTTTACCATCTTAAGGCATTACAGCCACCACAGCTTTCTTCCAGAATGTTGGTGCTTCTCCTTTTAAAATACTGTTAAACAAATGCCGCAGATATTTATCAATTTCTTCTCTCCTATCTTCCAAACGTCCATAGGAATACCATTACTCCTGGAGACTTTCTTATAGATTGGTATACATCACCATTTTTATCTCATCTCCTCCTATCCTACCTGTTAATAATTGAGCCTCATCTACCTCTAACCTTGGCATACTTAATTTTTCCATAAACATTTCCATTTGTACTTTTTTTTTTCCACATTTCACTGCTTTATATAGATTTTCATAAAATTTCCAAAATATTTCTAATACATCTGCAGGATCACTGGTTATTTTCCTTGTTACAGGGTCCCTAAGCAACAATTCTTTCTACCTTCTGTTGTCTTAACTATTGTGCTAAAAGCTTTTGTGCTCTGAAGTTACTTAACAGTTGTCTAACACCAATCTTTCTAAAGTCGTGCATATTATCCAAGTAGTCTCTTATTTTCTCTTTACCACTCTGCAGTTGCACCTCTTGTTCTATGAGATTCCTCTTATTCTGTAATACTTTAAACTTTCTCAGTCTCTTGAAATAATTTTGTTACTTCTTAACTATATCTCTTTTTCTTTTACTTCTACCCTATTTAAATTCCACTTTCATTTTGTCCCACTCATTATCTATAATTCTGGAAAAAATTTCTATCATCCCTAATAACTCTGGAATAACTAGCACTACCCATTGCAGAAATTCTTCCCTGTTTAAAATGTAGGTGGGGAAGCACCAGTCTCATTTTCATTTCATTACCCATTATTTGTTTATTATCGGTGCATGATCTGAAATAGCTATTGGATGCATATCAGTTCTTTGAATTAACTGCACATATTCCTGAGAAATATCATTTCTGTCTGTCAAAGACCTATTTTTGTGCCGCGGTGAATAAAATGTAAATTCTCTCCAAGTTCTTGCTACTGAATTTACATCTTCCATACTAAATATTTTCATACATTTTTTCAAAACCTGAGCTTTGGCCAGCTAAGATCTAGCTGTATTCAACTGGATGTATAAGAGAATTTAAGTACTTTTTATTTGCACTTTTTTTCAGATAATACAGCATTTTAATTGATTTATTTGTGTTGCATTGAATATTAACTGAATTGGAAGTTTTGACTCTGTTTTTTCAGTTAGTGTTTGCTAGATTTCATTCCTATTAGAATTCCTGCATAGACAGTAATTGCAGTCGGGGGTAGTCTCATTCATTGATATCCTGCTACTGCCTATTTAAGTGTTACATTTTGGAATATTTTCTGCTTAAAACCTGAGCTTTGGCCAGCTACGATCTAGCTGTATTCAACTGGATGTATAAGAGAATTTAAGTACCTTTTATTTGCACTTTTTTTCAAATAATACAGCATTTTAATTGATTTATTTGTGTTGCATTGAATATTAACTGAACTGGAAGTTTTGACTCTGTTTTTTCAGTTAGTGTTTGCTAGATTTCATTGCCTATTAGAATTCCTGCATAGACAGTAATTGCAGTCAGGGGTAGTCTCATTCATTGATATTCTGTTACTGCCTATTTAAGTGTTACATTTTGGAATATTTTCTGCTTAAAACCTGAGCTTTGGCCAGCTACGATCTAGCTGTATTCAACTGGACACATAAGAAAATTTAAGTACCTTTTATCTGAACTTTTTTCAAATAATACAGCATTTTAATTGATTTATTTGTGTTGCATTGAATATTACCTGAACTGGAAGTTTTGACTCTGTTTTTTCAGTTAGTGTTTGCTAGATTTTATTGCCTGTTAGAATTCCTACATAAACAGTAATTGCAGTCGGGGGTAGTCTCATTCATTAATATTCTGTTACTTCCTATTTAAGTGGTACATTTTCAAATATTTTCTGCTTAAAACCTGAGCTTCGTCTGGCTAAGATCTAGCTATATTCAACGAAACACATAAGAGAATTTAAGTACCTTTTATCTGCACTTTTTTTTCAAATAATACAGCATTTTAATTGATTTATTTGTGTTGCATTGTATAGTATCTGAATTGGAAGTTTTGACTCTGTTTTTTCAGTTAGTGTTTGCTAGAGTTTATTGCCTTTTAGAATTCCTGCATAGACAGTAATTGCAGTCAGGGGTAGTCTCATTCATTGATATTCTGTTACGGCCTATTTAAGTACTACATTGTGGAATATTTTCTGCTTAAAACCTAAGCTTTGGCTGGCTAAGATCTAGCTGTATTCAACTGGATGTATAAGAGAATTTAAGTACCTTTTATCTGCAATTTTTTCAAATAATACAGCATTTTAATTGATATATTTGTGTTGCATTGAATATTAACTGAACTGGAAGTTTTGACTCTGTTTTTTTCAGTTAGCATTTGCTAGATTTCATTACCTGTTAGAATTCCTGCATAGACAGTAATTGCAGTCGGGGGTAGTCTCATTAATTGATATCCTGTTACTGCCTATTTAAGTGTTACATTTTGGAATATTTTCGGCTTAAAACCTGAGCTTTGGCCAGCTAAGATCTAGCTGTATTCAACTGGACGTATACAAGAATTTAAGTACCTTTTATCTGAACTTTTTTTAAATAATACAGCATTTTAATTGATTTATTTGTGTTGCATTGAATATTAACTGAACTGGAAGTTTTGACTCTGTTTTTTCAGTTAGTTCCCAACCCACCCTCCCTGGTTTTGTTTAGGTGTTAATCTTGGTGGCTTTTAAATTGCCCGCCCCTCTTGTAAATGTGTGTTTGGATACTCCTTCTGGGCCCATCTCATTTGCTCACTCAACTGAGTGCACTGAGATCATATTCTGATTTCAGGCACTCCTACTGTGTACAAAGAGAACATATGGGAAAGAAAAAAAAAATAAGCTTGTTTCCTGCCTTTCCTGTAAGTGGTCTAGACTGTTTGTAGGCTTCTGAGCCCCCAAGCCTTTCTGTGTTGGAGGGAAGCCTTCTATCTTAATTTTGTTTCTTACAACTAGCGAGTTTTCTAGTTTCAGCACTCAAATCTGTTTCGTTGAACTCAGCACTTGTTCAGAACTCGTTGTAAGAACTAAATAAGCTGCAAATTAGTACAGCACTCAACTTTCCTCACGTGTCTAGAGGAAAGCAGTTTTTAGTGCTTAATAAATAAGCACCTATCCAGGCATGTATAAGGGTCAGGTCTCAGTGATTTCTCCTGTCTACCTGATGAACCTGGGCATCTTGAGGCAATGCAGCAATTGCCTCATGTACTTAGACAACCCTCTCCTCCTACCACCCAACACTACAACCTGTGAGAGATGCACTTATATAGCCAGACTGGAAGAAAAGCTCTCTTCACCCAAGACTGGACTAGACAGTCAAGAGGAGAAAGTAAACACTTGCACCACACTACACTCATCACATAGTCCCTCAAAACCTACACCACCAAAACACACATATAGAAACACAAAACACACACCTAAATTCACAGAGGCTCTCAATAAAAACCTGCCCAAGCATCAGGGTCCTCCAAAGCAGAAACGCAAGGCAAACTCCATCCCCGAACACAACTCAAATGACACATAGCCCACAAACTCAGTGCGCCACTCAACCATAGCCTGTAAGGCATAACGTACCCAACACTCTAGTCATAGCTGACTCTATAGTCAGGCACACTGATGTTCCACTCACAAGGCTTAACAAGGAGAAACTGTCAGCTGCCTTTCAGGTGCCAGGATCCACCACATAATGCATGCACTCAGGTCACTCCACAACAAGTAAAAATATGACACTGTCATTGTCCATGTTGGTGTGAATGACCTGAGATGTACCTCCCTGGACTACATGAAAAGAGACATGGAGGAGCTCTCCGATCTTGTAACCCAGGCAGGTATGACCCTAGCCCTGAGTAGCATCCTGCCATCACCCAGAATGATACCACAGCACAAGGACAACATGATTGACTTCAACAATTGGCTAAGCTGCTGGTGTCATTCTAAGGGGATCCAGTATATGTCTGCCTGGGATGACATGATCAACAGACCATGATGCTTTGCCAAAGATGGCCTGCACCTGTCATCCTTAGGATCCTTTTTTAGGCAAGGTTGAAATTACAAATTCACCACCATAACAGGTACAAACAAGCATAATCTGAGGGTAATGCTACTCAATGCTAGAAGTCTAAACCTCAAAATGCACTCACTCGAGGCACTTCTTAAAATGGAGAACATCGACATCTATGCAGTGACAGAGACCTGGTTCAAAGCTCCAGAGAGCACCCCTGCGTTGCCAGGCTATAATTCATACCACACATTTTGGCCACCTAACCCGGAACGAAGCACTAAAGGTGGAGGCGTGTCCATATTCATTAAAGATATCCACACCTCCAGGCTAGTTGCATAGCATAATGCATCTGAGATTATCCAAGTGTAACTAACTCTGGGCAAGACCACAATCTAAATTGTAGCTTGCTACATACCCCCCACCATGCCCCAGGATTCCCACTACTCATTTCTTGATACACTGGAAAGTACTAGGGTACAACCCAACACTAATAATGGGCGATTTCAACTACCCTACCATTAACTGGGAAAACTACTCATGTACCAAGACTTTTACTCAACGTTTTCTGGAATTCATTAATTCCAATGCCTTGGATCAACTTATTCACACCCCTACCAGGGGCAGCAATATCCTAGACCTGGTCATTGCCAACATGGGCAACCGGTGTTCCACACCAGAGGTCAATTCATCATTGGTCAGATCCGACCACAAGCTATCACCCTAGACATCCACATCCCGCCCCCACCCCCAATTAGGGAAACCACTGTAAAAAACTTCTCCAAAGCCAACTTCACACTTCTTAAGACAGAAGTGGCAAACTTCACGACACCCATGCAGACGGACAATAGAGGTACGACTGCTGAATCCTACACAAATGTACATTATAGGCACTTACACGAGTGCATGGATCTTGCTATCCCTAATAGAACCAAGATGCTATCCTCCAAAAAAAGGAAGCTAATCTGGTGGTCCTCTGCCATAAAAAAACTCTACAACAGAAGAAAGAAACTCTTGCAAAAAAAGAGTAAAATCCTATGACTGGAGGAACTCCCTGGTCAACCTCAGTAAGAAGCAGAGATCCCTCATAAAATCCTCCAAAGCTAGTTACAAAAACAAAATTGCCACTGACTCTAAAGACAACCACAAAGCATTCTATGCTATGTCAAGAATCTCAATGGCAACACTCAGATCTGCTCTGAGTTACAGCACAATGGCACTAAATATACAGAACCAATTGATATTGCCAACATCCTGGCAGATAGGTTCAGTGCTAACTTTACCCACTCTCACCCCCGAGATGGCCCATCTCTATACCAGAAGAATGCAAAGTTCCTGTAATCACAGCTGCACAGGTAAGAAACACACTCTCCAAAGCCAAGAACACAGCATCCATGGGACCTGACTATAGCCCAGGCTGCGTTCTACACGAACTACAGAATGAACTGGCACCCTACCTAAGTACCATGTTCAATCATAGCCTCACCTCAGGCTTTGTGCCCACTGAATGGTGCACCGTGATGGTTATCCCACTCCACAAAGGGGAGCAATGATGGACCCCAGGAACTACCACCCTATAAGCCTGACGAGCCTGGTCTACAAGGCCATGGAACATATCATCATGGAACTCATAAAAAAGACATTGGTAATCTCCAAACTCTGGACCCTACCCAGTTTGGGTTTGTAAAAGGCAGATCATGTCTCCTAAACCTGATTGACTTCTTTGAAGCAGTCATCAAACCATAGATGAAGATAATGTGGTTCACACAACTTATCTAGATCTCGCCAAGGCTTTCAACACCATCCCCCACTCTGGAATTATAGATAAGCTCACTAAACTAGGTATAAATCCCTATGTCACAAGATGGGTTGCCAACTGGCTCATGGACAGAACCCACACTGTGAAAGTAGCAGACTCCAAATCTGACTTCAGACCAGTGACAAGTGGAGTACCACGGGGTTCAGTCCTGGGTCCTCTCCTGTTTGGTATCTACTTCTCTGAAGTACAGGCTAACACAGAAGGTCTTTGGCTAACAAAGTTTGCTGATGACTGCAAACTAGGAGCCATAACTGAAACTCCAAACGATGTGGACATACTACAAAATGGCCTCACTGAGACAGATGCCTTGTGTCAAAGCCATGGCCTGAAGCTCAATGCCAAAAAGTGTATTGTCATCCCCTCTGGTAAAAACTCTGTACCCATGAACTACCACATAAGTGGTAGTCTACTTAATGCCAAAAATGTGATAAGAAACCTTGGGACATAGGTGGACAGTAGTCTCTCCTTTGATAATCAGATCGCCACAGTGGTCAGGAAACCCTTCTACATTTCTCACCCCATCACAAAAGGTTTCTCATCCAGAAAAAAAGAGGTCATTGTTCCCCTCTACTCATCACTCATTAGACCCATTATAGAGCACAATGCCCCTTTTGGTATGTACCTCACAAGACATCTACAACAACTGGAAAGGCCACAGAAATACCTCACAAAGAGGATTATTGGCCTCAAACAGATGCCCTATGCAGACCGTCTCAAAAAACTCCAGCTTTATTCTGTCTCATATCGCCTACTCAGAGGCGATCTCTGCCTAACATACAAAGCTATGTCAAACCCAGAGCTGTTGGACATGCTCCACTTAAAGAAATCCCTCCGAGCTACATGCTCTAGGGACCTAAACCTTGTCACCACAATAAACCAAACATGGTGGAGGGATAGATTCCTGTCCCAGAGACTTCCCATACTCTGGAACAGACTACCTATCTATGTCAAACAGAGCTCCTCATTAGCACTCTTCAAGAAAAACTTGATGATTGGATGGGAAATAGGAAATTCACCCCAGGGATCACTTCTGTGGCTCTGCTCGACAGGGGCACAGGAAAATAATTTTCTTGGGTGGCAAAAGCCAAGGTACCTTTTTGGCTAGGCTTATATAGGCCCTAGGGCTAATAGCCTAGTACCTACCTATGAACCTATGAACCTATAAGTATCTACCTTCTTTTGCTAATAGGCCCTCAGACACTTCCACACTGTTGGAAAACAAATTCCAGTCACCATCTAAAAATAATATTCCTTGCTGAAAGTTGATTATTTCTCCCAGGATTTTTTAGGCTTCCTTGTAGCAGTTTTACATGGAATATAAATATATGGCAGTGCAATCCTTCTCCCTTGCCAGTAGTCCCTTACTACTACAAATCTACCATTATTGTCTTTTTTCCCTAATGTATCACTTTTGGAGCTCCTCTAGCAATTAATATACATTCTCCCCTTCTCCTTTGACCCAGATATTCCATTGAATAAATATCCCAAAATCTCTTCTTAATCAAATTTACATGCTCAGTTCTTTCCAAATATGTCTCCTGCAGCATCGCTATTTGCACTCTACATTTCTTAATATAGTTTACCACTCTTTCTTTTTTTATATATCTGTGACACCATTCACATCTAAAGATAATATGGAAAGTTTTACCATTATGATAAGACATTTTTATTCCCAACTGTTACTTATAACTGCTTTTTTTAAAAATGCTTAGTTTCAGTTTTATGTTGCATGCATACACTAATCTTTGTCAGCTTGATCTTTTATACATTTGTTTCTTGTCATATCCATTTGAACCTAAGTCACATCTTACAAGACTTGTTTTAATGAAAACCTTCAAAAACACACTCCAGAATACCCTATAACCTATTAACTTAATACAAACCTACAAAATTATGTGCATCTTCAAATAATAAAATGTAACCCTCCTCATAGGAACAATTGTCCCAGGTTGATAACTGCACTCAGAGGCTTTAATTGACTTATAATGAATGATATCCATGCTAAGATGCATGAAACAGTCTGTGCTTCTTTGTACACTAAGTGCTGCTGTTTTTTATCTTATCCTTATTCTTCCCAGATATAGAATGCAACTTGAATGCTTTCAGAAAACATATTTTAGCCACTGAAGGAAAGAACTATTCCATTGTTATTACCCTCTTATCAGCTTGTCTCCATAGAAACATAAGAACCAGATACACAGTTGCCTTCAGCTACAAGCTTCTCGTGTTGCACTGTGAACATTTATTTGCTAAATGAAACATTTTCATTACATTCAGTGTTCTTTTATTAAGAAGAACATAATAAGTTTTATTAAGAAGAACTTAAAACGAATGTTATGCTATCCCAAAATGAACATGGAATGTACACAAAGCAAGGTCAGGTCTGTGACATTAGTGTGTGGGAAATGTAACTATTGCAGGCATATTGATTCATCTGGTGAATTTAAATACCCCGATTTGAAGAAGAAGTTTGTTTTTAATATGAAGGCAGATTGTGATTCCACTGATATAGTTTACTTGGCTATCTGTTCCTGGGAACTGTTCCATGTGGGGGAAAAGAATAGGCAACTCAGGGACAGGATAAGAGAACATCTTTATGATATAAAGAAAAATAAGCAATCTAATGCTTTAGCAAGGCATCTATCCAAGCAGGGGAAACATGCACACACATTTAAGTTTTTGGTAATAGATAGGGTATTATTTAATATATGAAGGGGTGATGTGAAGAATATCACTGAGGTGCTTGAGGTTAAATGAATTATTAGATTTAAGGCAGATACAGGAAAGGTCCTTAATGATAAAATTCCAATGAAGCCTTTACTTAAGGCAAGGTCTGTGTATAAACAGTAATATTCTATCTGTTGCTGTCTGCTGACACTTGTATATATTTTTAATTTTAAGTATATGCCTCTTTAAGAAACCTGGGTGTCTCCTAAGATGTAATTAATGATTGTCATCTGTTATTGGTTGTTTGGCTAGGGTAGTTTCATATTTATAGTGGGTTTAACTTACTTGAATTTTAACGTCTGATGAAGCAGCATTCATTCCTGTGAAAGTGCTGACAGACTAAAACCTTATTGTTGTTTTTTTTTTATTTTACCAGAGTTTGAGTCTTGCCTTTGCGTTGATTCTTCCACATATGTTTATGCTACCAATTCTTTTATTTACATGCTCCCACTTAAAACTTGTTATAAAAAGCAAAGGGCCTAAATCCAGTCATTCCTCTAAGAAAAGGATATTGATTTTATTTATATCATGCTCTGTATACCTTTACAAACTGCCCCTCACCTCAAGAACCTGAGAGTGCAGTCTAATATCTGAAACATGTTTTTGTCCAGGTTTTCTTCTCTTTTTACACTGCAGTGCCTACATTTCTTAAAACCAAACAAAAAGAAAGAAAGAAGAAGGGAAAAACGGGACTTGTTTACTTTAGTATCCCTATAACACAAAAATATAACTGAAAACGCTCTGCTATATAACATGCAGTATATGTCATGTTTTACAAAATTAATGTTAAGGAAAAACAAAGTTTTACTTGTTTTACTTACAGTAACCTCTTTTCTTTCTCTTCCCCCTTCCTCAATGTTCTTCCAAACAGTAATGACTTGAAGAAGGTCATATGCTTTGGAGTCTCCTTCAATTTTAACAAAGTGAAACAGTCCAATATTTCCAGGTTTTCTTGTTCTGCCATTTTTCACAAATGTGATTGATGCTTTCTAATCCTGCATTAATTTATTAATTTCTGAGTTGCTGTTTCTCTTCCTGTCAACCTCCATCTCCAAAACCCAGTCCCTGTTTCATTTTTAATGTATTCTTAGTTCTTCTACTCCACTCTTGTGCTTTGTTCTCTCTCTCACGCATGTTCCTTTGGAACATTGCAAAGGTTTCACTGGCACAGTCTCTCTAAGAGCTTTATTATCAGAATATGAAGCAGAGTAGCCTAGTGTTTGATAGCTCACTTTTTGTTGGACAAGCTTTTGTATTTCCTCCTTAGCATATTCTGCAACAACAAAAAAGTTTGAATCTCCAGGAAAAAATAGTCTGAATATCATTGGATACAGCAGCTTGAATCTCACACCTGCTACTCGACATTCCCTGATTACTGGATTGAATTCATTCCTCTTCTCCCTGGTGTACAGTGAGTTTTCAGTTTTATCAGCTCATCTGAATATCTGCTTAAAACCTCTTCAATTGATATAATTGTTCAGTGTTTCATTTATTTTAATGATCTCTGAGCACATTTGTCTTATTTGTTCCTCTAGATTACTGGAGGTCATATCTTGCACCAAAGCTGAAGCTTGAACTGATTTTTGCTGAATAGCTGCAGGATTCTTCTATCCAGTGTTTTCTCCTCATCTTTTGTGGTTAATTTTCTTTCAGTTTCCCCAAGTTTTTTTTTTTGCTAGCATCCAAGTAGTGCATTTAGTAGCCAGTACATGAAATTTTCCCCAGAAGACAAATTCATTAGCATTGCTTTTTGAGTTTCTATTTTCACACTGGGTGAGCTGAAATTAGACTGTTACTTGCTGTGCTGCCATCTTGGAAGTCCAGCAAAGTTTAACGTTTTATCATTTGTTATCTCTAGGATTTGATTCTCGGGTGGTACTACTCAATCGTACCAGTGTCTAACTCCCAACATACCAGTGTCTAACTCCCAACATACCAATATGACACAAGTCATACCATTTTTTCCTCAAACAAGCCATGATTATAACCAACACCATAAAACATATCAGGGTTTAACATTAGAAAATGTCTTCATATTTTGAGCATTGCACTAGGGCAAATCTCATTGCCATTTTTTACACCTTCTGTGCTTTCTTGATGTACTGACCGCTAACGTGGTTGGCAAGCCATTGCTATGCAAATGCAGTTGGCAATGCTGTGCACCTTTGTGTGCAAGTTGTTACATTCAAGATCTGAATTGGGTAGTAATTTAGACCGATATTTTGGGCTTGACTGCTGCAGACATGGCTGGGGAAGGTAAAGATGGTGTGCCATTTAGAGCACAAAGGATGGGCACTACAGCCAGTACTTGGAATAGCTTAGCCAAGGCTGTCACCAGGGCAAGTGGCATCTCATACACTGGGGGGACAATGTTGTCACCACTACAGTGACATGACGAAGTACAAGAGAAAGGTTCTTAGCTGACACAAGGATGAATTTAGGACAACAAACACCCCTCACTTGTGTAAGTATACTGACCCATAACCTGTCTATGATGTGGCAGTATGTATTCGACTAGCCAGTGCATTTGTTCATTATGCTTTCATATATATATTTTTCTTTTTCTACTGTACAGCTGCTGCAGAGATAGCAGAAAACCATGAGCTGCCTCATGGGAAACTAATGTGCCTTAGACAGGCATGGGGTAAGTACTCTTGCAAGGCACAGAAGTTTTCTCAGTCCATCACTGTCTATTATCTTGAGCAAGCATATCCTAATTTTTATATTGAGTCTGCATGCCTGCTCTAAAAGCTCTTGGTTATTGCATTAGGTAATGAGTGTACATCAGATTAATTGTGTCTGTTCAATACCCACAAACAGATATTCTTTTTTTTTTTTACAGGCTAATATTTATAAGATATGTTAATCTCAATACTGCATGACATTAACAATTAAATATCTGCAACTGCAGTTATTAATTTAGAAAGCAGATATCTTGTATGGCACAGTGAAATACATGATTCTGTTAGTCATATCATAATTTATTTATTTACATTTGTTGACCGGGAGTGTCCGACTGGGCATAGGTCCATTTTCAGCGGAGGCCCGGGGAGAAAAGCTCCACAGTTAAAATATACAGACAGTGGTTACATTGGATTTACATAGCAATAATATTCTGACTGACTTATTTTTATGACACATTAACGCCTTCCTGTCATATCTTGATGTGGGCAAGGTGTACTTATGCATTTCTCGTCTTAGTTTATGTAGTGAAATAAGTAAGTAATGTGGCATGCCATTGATCTAATTATCTCTTTGCTGTCTCCCAACCCTTTATCTCTCCTTTTTTTTTAAAATATACATTGCTGCTGATCACAAAATGACCATCAGTACAGGAAGAATGACTGACATCTGTGGTTTGGCCCACTTCACCACCACAGAATTATTACTAAACAAGCACTTGGTTACCCTGAAGTCCCAGTGGAGCGTGTCTACAGTGACGGTCCTTTTTTTCATTATTTTTTAGGATTCTCAGCCAGCAGCTTTGTTGCTCATAACTACCAGTTTTCCCTGTGGTCTGGTGTTTGTCCTTATGGGAAGGAGACAAATTAACCCTCTAACACTGGAAAACTATTGTGCCTCACTACAAGAATCTGTGCTTTGTTTATATGGAAAGATAAATAGATAGACAGACGTATTTTTGTATATTGCAGTTCAAATATTTTACATCCTTGAAAATTATCAAAAGATATCATGTAAAATGTGTTACGTAAGCATTTCTGGTCATCACTGGAGACTTTGTATACAAAAGACATCCCCCTCAATGTATCCAGGAGCAGGGATACTGTAGGGGATGTGTTTGCAGGGTCTATATTATAATGTTGACAAGTGAAAATGTCGACTCTGACTTGATCTACATCAAAATGTCAAACTACAAGATTACCGAACAGCCAAATCACTGATTTCTTTTCAACGTAGAGAAATCGGTTGGCCGTTCTCTTACACTTGCCCTTTCCCTGACTGTAGTGCAGTTTTAGAGTTAGAATATTTAGTTGGGGGTGTATTTATTTTTGTGTGGCGTTGGTGTTTGGCCAACCGATTTTTTTCCATTGGAAAGAAATTGGTGATTTGGCTGTTCGGTAATCTTGTAGTTTGACACTTTGGTGTCAAACAAGTCAGAGTCGACATTTTCACTTGTCGACATTATAATATAGACCCATGTGTGCAAGTGCCACTATTTGCTATCTCAGATAATCCCACCCATGACATCCATACCCTTATAGACACCATGCAGTTGGGTGGCAGACAGGTTGCTGGGTGGTTCAGAGAAGAAAACTCATAAGTTCTCTTTGTGTCCCTCCAGTCTGGGGGCAGATTCCTTCAGCATTACCTGTGTACTCTGTAAGTGGTATACACAGCAGAGAGTGTCAATGCACTCCTAAGTGGACAGTACACACCTACAAAAGGACCATCCATGTATTCGGTCAGCTTTACCTCAACTTATGCCCTATTGGTGGATAAGTACACTTGTAATCAGTCATTCTACTCCGTACTGAGTTGAGCCTTGGGGAGCCATAGTGGAATCATCAAGAATATGCACTGTTTCTCTCTGCACTTCACTTTGCACAAAATATATCACTCCTTCAGACAGCTGAAAATTAAACTCTAAGGTTCTTCCATCTAGTTAATGGTAACAGATCTTACTGCTTTTGCAGTATGAAAGGCATAATTGTGACCTGTCTGTGATGGACATGACATCCCATTCACATAAAAATATTACTGTTAAATTCCTTAATGAAAGATATTGGCCTTTTGTAGCAAACAGTTGTTACATGAAATACTGTACTCCTTGAAGTAAGGACATTCTTACACTACAATGGTCATTATTTTCTATCACGACCTCATAAAAAGTGTTCTTTAAACTAACCCCAGATTCTTGGAACAGCCTACCATCACAAGTTACTTTGTCTACTGAGCTCCCATTTCTTAAAGAAAAAGGCTAATATCACAGCTTATGACACACATAAATGTAAATGCTTCAGTGTCTCCAGAAACACAATAATGAGATTATTGCATTTACGAAATTGCGTGTCTAAGAACTGTTTTACAAACAAATTAATGAACAAGTTGAAATGTGATAATTTCAAAAAAATCTAAGTTGTTTTTCACTTCTTTCATAATTTGTGCTGGAATTATACTCTCTCTAGCTCACTTACTAATGTGCATAAGCACGTGTCTGCTGTCTCCTCAGGCTCCTATTGCTTTATCATTTATGTACATCATACTTGTATTAAATTTGCTTGTACGATTATATCTTACCAGTATTTTTTCACAGAAGGAGTTAATTATGCAATAGAACAATGCTTACAAGATGGAGGAGCCTTCCTTCCATGAATTCCACATCCCCTCGACTGCCTGCTTCTCATTTCCTTTCTTCATTCCAGCAACCTTCTCAGCCCTTTCTCCAGCCATTCCCAAACTGCATCAGACAATCCGACTACCTCTCCATATATTCCTACATTCTGCTTCAGAAATATAGAAATATCACATCCAAGGACATCTATCCTCTGCTTGAACAGATTAAACTTGATAGCCCTCAGTACTGAGACCCTTCAGTCATGCTTTGTTTATCACTGTAAAGACAACATCATAATCCCACTGAAGCATATGTGCAACCTGTGTAGTACACTTAATCTCATTCCTATTATCTGGAAAAATGCCATTGTAAAACCTTTCACTAAAAAGCCCAGTCCCACCAATCCATCAGATATTTGGACCATTTCTGTTCTTCTTCCCCTGGGAAAGATTCTGGAAAAAAATTACTTTATTTGCAATTCACTCAAAGCATCAATACAGCTTCTGAAAGAAATGCAGCCAACATTAAGCCCACTTCAAATGCCATTTGCAGATTCATCACTTTCGTCCCAAGAAATGAACACATTGCAAAACCATTGAAAAAGCTAACTGGCTACCTGTGAAACAACGTGCTGACTTTCTACTTGCCTCTCAACTATTTAAACTTATCATGAATGACAACTTCCCTCCACTGGCTTCCAAACTATTCAGAAATGCACAAACATACTCACCACTCAAGTTATTTCCCCTACCCCCCCCCCACCACAAACTAGGCTTCGGTGCACAGAACCCTGCTTTCTCAGTCCTTGATCTCAGACTGTGGAATGTCTCCCTTCTTTTCTTAAATATCATTCCTCTTACCCTATTTTCCATTCACAAATAAAAGCACATTTCAAGGCTATAGGGAAACGCTGCTAACTGCTATCTCTCTGGCCATATAACTTTACTTCTTATAGAATCACAGGATCATAGAAAGTTAATAGGCTAATGTCCCTAGGGCTTTAACAAGCCTAGCCAAGTTACCTTTGTTTCCATGATCAGCACCTATTGCCCCTGTCCAAGAGAGATACAGGTGAAACCTTGGGGTGAATTTATGGTTATCCACCAAATCATCCAGATTGTATTTATAAAGGGCCAGTGAGGTAATCTGTTTGACATGACGTGGGAGTCTGTTCCAAAGGTGTGGGAGACAAATCTGTCCTTCCAGTAGGTTCTATTAATGTCACATACCAAGTTAAGGTCTTTACAGTGAGTCTTCATTCGCAATCCCTTCTTCCATTTACACATCTTTCTTTAAGTGTATTTTTGATTGTGATTCTTTCAGCATGTCAACTCTGATTTCTGCTCTCTATGTATAATACATGTATATATTGTATTTTATATGTCATTTATCTACTGCCTTTATTCCCTCAAGCCAACTATGATATCCATGCTACAGTGATTTTATAATATAATACATTTTTCTGGATTTGTTTGGATTCACTGGTATGTTTTTTTTTTTATTTTTGGTCTTTTGTTTGTTGGTCGTTAGCATATGATATTCACCTTGTTTATATGTATATATTGCATTTTGTCATTCAATCTGTATATAATGTCATGTATCGGTTGTGTTTTTCCTGGGATGAGACTGAAATGGGTCCAGTGAGATCAGTGCTCTATCCCTATTAAATTCAGAATAAAATAAATAAATTATTGACAATATCCTGGCAAACCTTGTTGGTCATTTAGGACAGTATTCTAGTCTGCTTTCAAGTACATATGCAATTTAGTTTATTGTGGCTTCCACTGGTGAAGTCTAGGTGAGATGATTTGTCTAGGAATGAGTTTAATTTTACTCTAAGGTTAAGAATAATGATGCATACAGAAATGCACTTGCAGGCCTTCTTCAAGATCATGGATTCATGTTGATCAGCTGAATGCATTTTCTTGGAATGCCATTCTATAGAAAACAAATGACCAAAAACAAACATAACACGTGTTTTGCAGGAGAGCAAGCCCCTCTGCACACCCCGACAAGGACAGACCTCCCGAATTATAAATACAAATTCAGAGTTGACATTACTGTGTGGAAAAAGTGCAAACTCTGTGATTAACATGTTTTTTAATATTAAAAAGAACATCGTTGGAAAGAATCTATTCCTCAGATTGACACATTTCTGAAATATTGATAGTTTAATAATATGGACATTTTCTATTTTTGATAAGCTAGGATAGATCTTTGGTCATTGCAATAAAAAGGATACTGATATGAAATACTTGTTTTTAGAGCTAATACATTGTATAGTTACTTTATTTCTGTTATAACTAACCAAAACAAGATGAGGGAAGGCACACAGGTTACTAATAATGCATGAGATTGGTCACATCTTCGAAAGCCTTGGCTGTGCTTGGTAAAGGTACACCCTAAATGATGGTCTTCGCATCGCTATTACCAATTCCATAAGCAGCAAGCAAAGGCTTTGCATACCATTGAACAAACTCATAAATATGTCTTCCATTCCTCTTCGAAAGAAAAACAGCCTCCTTCCTCTATAAAAGTTTGGATGCTTCTTTTTATGTTTTAGGGACACATTTATCTGGTGCTTCTTAACCTATAAATGACAGCAAGGATCCTCCCTGTCCCTGGTCTGCGAGCTCCCTTTCAATATCTAACTCATCAGCTTCCTCTAATTTTCCGGAATCATTTCTTTACTCTCTGACTTTGCGTAATCACGCATTCGCATTCCTTACACGACTTTAGCAAAGCCTCTCCTATCCAAGGAACAAAACTCTACAATTCTGTCTCCATAGTTACAGCATCCCTACCAGCACTGCCTGTTTTTTTGCTAATTATGTTCAGAGTTTAATAAACCCTTTTTGTGTCTGGCCTATTCCAAGGACGCTAGCTAGACAGGACCCTTAGCTATATAAATGCTTAGATTAATCAATATATGGTCTTCTGCTCATTCAACTGTTTGATCTTGCTGAGGTCTGGCCTGCTTGTTGCTTTGTGACTCGTGGTTACTGAGTTGATTTACTTCTTGAAATAATTGTGTTGTTTTACTGTTGCTGATTAGTCATTCCATATCACTACTCACTGTGTCCTACTGATGGATATACGCTTACTCTTGTGTGGACATTCTGCTGACATGTACCACAAAACTACCATCTCCTGTTTATGTACTTGCTACATCTTAATGCTATACTTACATTTACTACTGTTTAAGCATATAAGTCATTGATGTAGGCAAGTATCTACTTACTATCGGTATTACTGTTTGGTATCTATGTCTTTGAAGTCCAGGCCAACACAAAGGGACTCTGGCTGACAAAGCCCGCAGACAATTGCAAGTTGGGAGATATTAACTCCCCGAGTGATGTTGACATCCTACAGAAAGGCCTCACTGAACACAGAAGGCACTATGAGAGATCTGGGAACACAGTTTGACAGCAACCTCTCTTGATTACCACATTGCCACTGTGGTCAGAGAGTCCTTCTATGTGGCACATCTCATTACTAAGGGTTTTGCATCCAGGAAGAAAGAGGTCATTGTCTCTCTCTCTACTCTTCCCTCATTAGGCCACTCATTAAGTACAATGCCCCATTTGGCATGTACTTCACTAAACACCTGCAACAACTGAAGAGGCCACAAAAGTACCTCACAAAGAGGATCCTAGGCCTTAAACATTTGTCCTATATGGACAGACTAAAATAACTCCAACTATTCTCTGTCTCATACTGCCTACTTAGAGGTGATCTCCGCTTGACTTACAAAGCCATGTCTGACCCAGCTCTGTTAGAAATGCTGCATCTTAAGAAATCCCAATTCCTCCACACCACATGCTCCAGAGACCTCAACCTCATTACCACAATCAACAGAACATGCTGGAGGGACAGGTTCATAACCCAGAGACTGCCCATGCTATGGAATAGACTTTGCATACATGTCAAACAGAGCACCTCATTGGCCCTCTTCAAGAGAAATCTTGATGAGTGGATGGGAAATAGAACATTCACCCCAGGGATCACTCCAGTGGCTTTACTCGACAGAGGCACTGGTAACTAAGGTTGGGTGGCACAATGCCAGGGTAATTCTATGGGCTAGGCTTGTAAAGGCCCCAGGACCATTAGACTAGTACACAACTATGAACCTATGAACCTATGAAAATGGATTTGTGTCATATAATTCACATATATGTAAACAAATAAAATATTTGCAGGTATCTTTTCTGTCCACCATATAATTATTAATAATTGTCAATAATAGCTCTAAACAAGAGCTGCAATTTGCATTGAAAGTCATCTGTTACTTACTTGCACAGTATAATAATAAGGAAATGTCCAAGTGGCACAAAGCTCCGTGATTTACAGTTATGACATCGCATACACAATTTGCATTTTAACTGTTCTACTTTATGATACATACAGAACTATTACAAAATCACAGTGCATAATTGTGAGGAATGAGAAATCAGCAAGCAATGTGATACCAAAAGGTGAAGTTCTAACTACAGTGCCAGTTATTGAAAATGCAGTCCGAGTTCATGTGCTGTAAAGTGACTGCTGGTACTAGCTGCAAATTAGTGACCACTGCCAACACACTCAGCTTACTGGGAGTGGCACGTGCATATCGGAAATTGCACGCTATTACCAAGTATAACATCACACAGACGTGCCCTAATGTCCTTTCTAACAGTCGCAGTAAGTTGAATTGGAACTGTGCTTCTGGTAATTTCCTCAAATGATAAAACAATCTGTAGGTAAGTTAAATGGCCATCCTGGAGAAAGGAAAAAGAGAATGTCAGGACACAGTTTACAGTGACCATCGCCGAGGACCAAATGAAATCAAACACACTACCTACTAGGGTTTAATTAACGGAGTAGCCATGAGTGAGCAGTAGGGGGGAAACTAACTTAGAAGTCATTGGACAGAAGCCACAGATAGTCAGCTAAACAGTACACAGTGGGGGACTCACAAAAAGGAACATGGCTCCTATTAATTACAATTGGCATTAATCGTCATATGAAATGGTATTTTTATTACTTAATTTAATATCAGACTAAGAATTAGGTTCATTTATTTTAAATGTAAAGGGATAGAGAAGACAGAGGCTGAAGAAGTCTTTGAGATGGTGCTATTATGGTGGTAGAAAATAGTATATTCATGTGAATAAGGTTTTGTATCTTTCCAGAAGGCCAAGTAATGATGAAGGGTTTCAATATAGATGACAAATAATTTAAGGTGTTTGGGGTGAAGGCTGAGTCAGTGCATGCAGTGAATATAGTAGCTCCTTGATGCTGGTATGATGGCATACCAGTGGCGGCACAGTGGTGCAGCAGGTAACATTGTCACCTCACAGCAAGAGGTTTCCTGGTGGGATTCTCAGCTGGAGTCCCTTCTGTGTGAAGTCTGCATGTCCTCCCTGTATTCACGTGGATTTTCTCCAGGTACTCTGGTTTCCTTCCGCATTCGAAAGACATGCATCTGTAGAGTTTCTCCCAAGGCCTCTGCTGAAAATGGGCTCTGTCCCGGTTGGATTTTCCCAGTCACCAAATGTTAAATAAATAAATAATTATGTGTGTCAGGATTATGGCATGGATTTAGATGAAGTGGAGATGGGTAGTGCTGAAGTCTTTAGTGATGGTAAAATTCTAGGGTGTTGTTGAACACCGTAGAACTATGTGACACTGGTAAGGTAAACTGTATATCCATATAAATAAGGAAAATATTTACCAAAAACAGAAGATATACTGGTAAATTCATTCTATATCGGAATAATAAAGAATTTTCTACCTACTTATTTCTTGGAGCAAACATTTTGGAGGCTGGTTAAAGGTTTGAAAAAAGAGCACAAAAAATAAAATTTACTGTTGCACTATAGGTTTATAGGTTCATAGGAGTTTACTAGGCTAATGGCTTAAGGGTCCTTACAAGCCTTGCTAATATATCCTGATTTTACCCAATATATGGCTTCCTAGGGGCAAGAGGATGGCATGGATTTGTGCCTGTGCATTGAGTATCTTACAGATTTCCCTGTCCATAAGGGACATAGGCACTACCCCAGGTGTGAATTTGCAATTCCCCAGCTATTAATCCAAACTGCATTTGAAGAGAGCCAGGGAAGGGCTCTGCTTAATGTGAATAGGAAGCCTGTTCCAAAACAGGGGAAATCTCTGAGACACATATCTGTCTCTCCAGCACATTTTGCTTTAGTTGCTGACTAAGTTTAGATCCCTGCATCAGTGACCTTCATACTGTTTGACTTGCGGATGTGTAGCAGCTCCATCAGTGGATTTATGAGTGCCTTGTAGGTCAGGCATAGGTCACCCCTTAATAGCTGGCTGGAGCCATAGTAAAAGAATAGAGCTTTTAATCTATCCACATAGTTCACATTGTTTACACCCTGTATTTTTTTTGCGAGAAACCTCTGTGATCACTCCAGCTGCTGTAAGTGCCTAGTCAAGTACATGCCAAATGGCGCACTGTACTCGATTATTGGTCTAAAAATGGCGCACTGTACTCGATTATTGGTCTAATGAGGGATGAGTACAGCAGGACTATTATTTCCTTGGATGTGGATGCCATGCCTTTACTTATAAGCTGTGCCAAATAAAAGGATTTTCTCACTACTGGTGAGCAAAGGCAGAAGAAACATGGAGAATAGGTAGGACACTAACCAAATAATAGTGACCTTCTATGAGATTAAACATGATGGCTCCAGAATGCAGAAGTGGACGTCATTAAATATAAGGACAGATTTATTGTGAAAAAGCAGATGATGCAGTACTGCATTGATTCCTTAGTGGCATTTCAGTGAAGCTTGCTAGAGAATGCTGCTACGTGAATTGAATGTAAATTGTCCAAAAGCATTCTATATCATACAGAGCATCAAAAAGTAAGACAGAGATGTGCAATAGGTGAGTAAATAAGAGATACCTCTTATCCCATTACAAGAAACTGGAATTAAAACAGCCATAAACGTAGGAACATTTGTTACTGAGGACACTAAGGCAGTAACAAAAAGCATAGCCCAAAAACTGCAATTGTAAAGAAAAAGAATGTTATAATTGTGAGAAATTAAAACCTATAAAATAACCATATCACAATAAAAGGTAGCCTAAAATAAAGAATAAAATGTGCTTTTGGGAAATTAATACATTTTAAAAGAATAAATGGATCTCTCTATGTTTTGTGTTAAACAGTGAAAAAAAAGACAATCTACTGTTTTAATAAATGACACAATAATTGCTTTAGAGACTGATGCATAGTCAGTGGTATTGATTATACATGATATATTTTGTTCAAATCTACCAAAAAGAGTATTTCAAGTCTTAAATCTTAGCAATTAAACTTAATGCATAATCTGGACAGTCTGTCTGTACTGAGTTAGTTTATGACTACAATATGCTTTGAAAAGCAAGTACAACAGTTACCATTAAATGCAGTGAAAGGAGAGAGTCCTTCTTCAGGTGGGAGAATTTCATTGCAGCGTTTTGTTTCATATTAGAAACGGATAAAATATGTGACTCAGAATGCATCAAATGAGTTAAAGTCAGTAAATGAAGTGCTGAAATATATGCTGAAATGTTTTGCTAGGAACTAGGCAGAATAAGTGGTCCAAATGCTATCATTTTGGTGAATCTGATTGTTTTTCCAAGTTTTGTAAAACTGTTCCCTCTTAAAACAGAGTTAATGAAGTGGTAGAAAGTCACAAAAGATCAGTCCTGTGAAGCATAGTGAATGTACTGCACAAATTGCTCAAGCAGTGGTAAAGATGACCAACTCAGTTCACTTGTCTGTTGATTATGAGTTGTGAATGAAGTTGGTAGTATGGAAATACATCTACAACAGTGACTAGAAGAGTTAATGACACTGGGGTCTTGAAAAGTGACTCGTCTCTGCCTATCAATTAGTATTGATAGACAGTTAAAGATGAGCATCGCTTGATGATTCTAAGAAATAAGTAACCATTAACATGGACAGACATTTGCTTGTGTGCAATTGAGTACTGTTTAAAATAATTCAGCATGTTCTATTGCCCAAAGATTTATGGAAAACTCTTTTAAAAGACTTAAATGTTGAGGTGTACCTGAATGATTTGTTTATCACTACGAATAACAAAAATTAGTACCTTTGCAACTTGCAGAAGTTATCCCAATGACTGCAAGTATGCAGTCTAAGAGTTTAAAAATCAAAATCTGATTTTGACAAGTCACAGCCTGGGTATTTGGGATATACAACAGCTAAAACAATGCTATGTCCTTTAACTGATAATGTCAAATATGAATAGAGGATATCCCCCGACATTTGAAATGAGAATCAGTTACTGTGTCTATGAATGACAATATAGCTTTAAGATAACAAGTACTTGGCTTATGAGTCATGTGGTATTGGAAAAGGTATTCAGTCTTCTGTAATGTTTGGAAGATGAAACAGCTCTTCTATGCACATGCACACAGACACACACACACACACACACACATATATATATATTTCTGAAGATGTTCGACCATGAAACACTACCTAACGAACGTAAGCGCTCAATTATTTTCTTGAATAAAGCGTAAACTTAAGGTCATAGTTCCATATTTCCTCCAGATCAAAAGGTTTTTACTCTCATGGTTACAGTGTACACTAACCTTTCAGTGGTCAGTACATATATATATATATATATATATATATATATATATATATATATATATTTATTTATTTATTTATTTATTTTTATTTATTTAGATATCCTGAACTGTGTTCCAGTCCAAAGCCTTCTTTTTGTAAAAGGGAAGGCATCTCTGATCAGTACTAGTAAAAAATTATGATCCCTCATAAAATCCTCCAAGGCCAGCTTCGAGAGAAAAATTGCACAGGACACCAAAGACAATCATAAGGCTTTTTTCAGTTATGTTAGAAACCTGGGATGCAACTCCCAGACTTGTTCTGAGTTGATTCTAAACGACAAAAAATACACTGAACCCACATACATTGCCAATATCCTGGCAGACAGGTTCAGTGCAAACTTCTCCCCCCCCTCCCCCCCAAAAGAGCAAGTATCTATCCCAGCAGAGGGCTGCCTCCCAAACATCTCTGATGCTCAGGTGAAGGCTGCCCTCTCCAAAGCAAAAAACACTGCTTCCATGGGACCAGATGGTGTCCCAGGTTGCGTCCTACATGAACTCCAAGAGGAACTAATCCCTCAAATAAAACAGCTATACAATCTCAACCTCACTACAGGATATGTGCCCACAGAATGGCATACAGCAACAGTGGTCCCACTCCACAAAGGTGGAGCCTCTACGGACCCTGGAAACTATCGCCCCATAAGCCTGACTAGCTTAGTCTGCAAGGCTATGGAGAGGATCATCATGGAGCTCATAAACAAAGACATAGGGGACCTACAGACACTAGATCCTACCCAGTTTGGCTTTGTCAAGGGCAGATCCTGCCTTTTGAACCTGGTTGACTTCTTTGAAACAGTCACCAAAGCCATAGATGAAGGGAAGGTAGTCCACACAGCCTATCTGGACCTTGCAAAGGCATTTGACACAATACCCCACTCGGGCATCATAGATAAGCTATCCAGCTTAAATATAAACCCCTATGTCACAAGATGGGTCACAAACTGGCTCAAAGACAGAACCCACAGAGTGAGAGTTGCTGGAGCCATGTCAGACTCGAAACCGGTCACAAGTGGCATCCCACAGGGTTCTGTCCTGGGACCACTCTTGTTCGGTATATACTTTTCCGAGGTACAGGCAAACGTGGGAGGACTATGGCTCACCAAGTTCGCAGACGACTGCAAACTGGGCGCCATAATCAACTCTCCAGCTGATACAAACATCCTTCAAAAAGGTCTCACAGAGACAGATAACTGGTGCTAGCGCCATGGTTTAAAGCTAAATGCCAAAAAATGTATAGTCATACCCTTTGGCAAAAACAATGTGCCCACAAATTACCACATAGGCGGAAACCCATTAAGTACAGAGAAAGTTATTAGGGACCTGGGGACCCAAGTTGATAGAAATGTCTCCTTTGAAAACCACATTGCCAAAGTGGTTAGAAAGACCTTCTACATAGCCCACCTCATCACGAAGGGTTTCACATCTAGATCAAGAGAGGTAATCGTGCCCCTTTATTCATCCCTCATCAGGCCCATCATAGAATACAATGCCCCTTTTGTGATGTACCTTACCCGACACCTGCAGCAATTAGAAAGACCCCAAAAGTATCTCACCAATAGGATCAAGGGTCTCAAACAGATGCCATATGCTGCTCGGTTAAAAAAACTCCAGCTCTACTCAGTTGCATACCGCCTACTTCAAGGCGATCTATGCCTGACATACAAAGCTATGTCAAATCCAGAATTAATGGACATGCTCCACCTCAGTAAATCTAAATCCTTTAGAGCCACATGCTTGAGGGACTTGAACCTCAGCACAGAAATAAATAGAACTTGCTGGAGGGACAGGTTCATAACCCAGAGGCTCCCTTCGCTCTGGAATAGAATTCCAGTTCATGTGAGGCAGAGCACCTCACTGAATCTCTTCGAGAAGAATCTCGATAGGTGGATGGGGGATCGTAGGTTTGTCCCAGGGATTACTCCCGTGTCACTATTAGACAGAGGCACAGTAAACTAAACCTTAAAAAGGGCACAGTATACTCAAATCAAGGGGTGGCGTAAGCCATACAGAATCGGGCTAGGCTTATAATTGCCTCAGGGCAGATAGCCTAGTATGAACCTATGAACCTATGACATTGTGTCAGACTTGAAATCAGCTGTGGAGATCTAGGAGCTCTCTGTTAATACAGGCTGATGTATTTTTTTTGTTTGTTTTCCATGGCGTTAGGCTTACTGGATTGCTCAATTAGAAGGTCTGTTGCTACAGGACATTCCATCAGCTACTAAATAACAGTGAAACCAAGTAACTCCTTCACCTCATTTCCTGCAGTTTCAATGTCATATTCTTGATAAATATTTATTTTTTACCAAAGAGTAGGTTAGAAATGTTGCTTTCTTGATTGATGTCACTTTCACCCACCTCTGAACTATGAATGCATTTTTTGTTGTATTTCTTCCTTTTTTCTCAAAGTGACACACCTAGAACCATTAATATCTCTGAAATTACTGGGAAACAAATCTAAAAAATTGGCAGTAATGCACTCAATGATTTAAGCTATATATATCACCAAGAGTGTCATTGTGGTAAGCGAGAAGGCCATTAAGATATTCAGTATAATTGCTTTTAAAAAAGCGAAAGACAAGAAAAAGTCATGAAAAACAATTTCCCCACATATTCCAAGCAAAGGAAGAACCAGCCAAATGTTAGAAATGTTTGTATTACTTGAAATTTAGAGATTCAAAAGACATATTCATGTTGATAGTTCAACAGTAGTTCTTTCATTCACAAATTGTACACATTCAGCTAAAAGCATGTTCAGCAAAAGTAAAAAAATATATTTTTTGCCCCCTGCACACCCAGTGTGTGGAACACCCCATCAGCACAAACTTAAATATACCTACTCCTAGTTTACACTACAGTGGTTGATTTGCTTTTGACTGTGCTGTCTTTGACATTTTTCCCAAAATACTATAGATGCGTATGTCACTAATTTTGCACACACAGTGCCAGAATGTGAATTCAGTAATTGGGCTGGTTCACTTAAGAAAATCAAATTAATGTCCAGACTCAAACTATACTAACCAAAATATGCACATAACTTTCAAAATATGCCACACAGCAATTCACCATCATAAAATTAAAACAACATATTGCAACATCCTGCATATTCAAACATTGTACCCTTCTCCACAATATTACCATCACACTGTGTCTGCTCTTGTATGATACACATCAGTCATAGATAAACTTCACCCCTTACCAACTACAGCATCACCAGGACAGAAACTAAATACCTAAATATCAGACTCTTATATTGTAGCAGAATAAATTATATATTTGATCAAATACATGGTTGGTTATTAAAACATAATGTAGACTTATGTGGTCTCACCAAAACATGTCTTAAACTATATACCACCAACCTTATTTCCCAATTGCAACATTATATTATTAGACAGAGAAGGGTTTCAAACCCACTATATTGCTAGACAGAGAAGGGTTTCAAACCCACTATATTACTAGACAAGAGAAGAGTTTCAAACCCACTATATTACTAGGCAGAGAAGGGTTTCAAACCCACTATATTACTAGACAGAGAAGGGTTTCAAACCCACTATATTACTAGACAGAGAAGGGTTTCAAACCCACTATATTACTAGACAGAGAAGGGTTTCAAACCCACTATATTACTAGACAGAGAAGGGTTTCAAACCCACTATATTACTAGACAGAGAAGGGTTTCAAACCCACTATATTACTAGACAGAGAAGGGTTTCAAACCCACTATATTACTAGACAGAGAAGGGTATCAAACCCAAAGCAGCTACACAATATTAGCTAAATCTTTAGTAGAGTACCAAACCAAAGCCACATCTTAAAATACCAATAAACGCAGTCCCCACTGCTGTTTCCCCTCACCCATCTATTACTCAGCATTTACAAGTTTTGCAAACTCTAGACCACCTGGGGACAGAATAGGAACAACATTCTAATTTTCTATGACTTCAGTACCAACTTTTTTGAAATATAAAAACATGACCTCACCAGCTTAATCACAGACTTCAACTTAAATCAACTCATCCTCACTGAGCCTATTAGATCAAATGTTATACAGATAAGCATCCTCTGCTTGAAAGTCTTGTTACAAACCAGTCCACTAAAGTAAACTCCATTATAACCAGTCCTTGAAATATCCTTAATCAGAGTGACACAGACATCAAGAAAGTTAACCCCCCACAATGTTATATAGCAATTATTTTTTAGACAAACTATGAAACATTTCTAGTGCTACAAGCTCCATAAAGCAATTTATGTTTTATCAGTTAAAAATATTAAATACCATATCACCTTCTTAACCAGTGCTCTTCTGACCATAGAAAATCGTTCAACTGATAGGCTGCTGCAAAGCAAATAATACCTCTCTGACCACTATTCCTGATGAATTTGCTAAGGAATTCTCTAGACAAACCTCACTCCTACATATCTATAAACCTGTTAAATTCAATTCTAAAGGTTATAGACCAGGTAGTGGTGGATGGAAAGGCTGGACCTTACCAACTGATATTGGAGAAACATGAATTGGTTTGGCAACTTAGGTTGAATTCATATTCCCTACCTGGTTTAAATGAAGTCACCTCTTTGGCATGTATCCTTAAGTTGAAAAGTTAACTTAGGTGACTTGTTTTTAAGAAAATTGTGTTTTAGAATACAGTTTAGTTAATTTTGTTAGTCATCTATAAGAGTTGAAACATGTATCATAATTTTATCACAGTTTCGTGTACATTTAATAACACTTATTTACTTGTTAAAAAATTCTCTATGTAGACTCATTATTCTTTTTTAGCAATCTCCTTAACTTTCTACTGACACACTTAGTCTTCCAGGTTGTGACAGTTGTTTAGTTATGTCATGTTTTGCACAGGAGTACAGTGTCTATTTTAAATTGCTTATTTTTTATTGTTATATGCAGTAATATGTATGTGTTTTTAAGTAAGATTGTTGCTTCAGTAGGAAAGGTACATTTATATTTACATTTTTTTCCACTTAGAATTTTTGTTGAGTGTCAAGTCTTTTAACAGGGTTCATCATGCTTTCTAATTTGATTATTTGAGTAATTAGCGTAATGAGTTGATTGTTAATGTTGGCCCCCTTTTAGTTTTAAAAGGAGTGCTTTGTTGTACCTTGTTGTTTGAAGAAGTTTTCCATTAGTGTTGACGAAAAGCGCTTAACAATAAAACTGCAGTGAGTGGTTCAAGTAAGATTGGAGCATGTGTTTTTGTTTCATTTTCACAAGTTATATTGTCGTTTTCCTGAATTCTTATACTTTGTATGTTAGCAGAGATCTCCTCAGAGTAGATGATATGTGATGGATTAAAATTGGAGTTTTTTGAGACGGTCTGCATAGGGCATCTGTTTGAGGTTGATAATCCTCTTTGTGGGGTATTTCTACAGCCTTTCCAGTTGTTGTAGATGTCTTGTGAGGTACATACCAAAAGGGGTGTTGTACTCTATAATGGGTCTATTGATTGACGAGTAGAGGGGAACAATTACCTCTTTTTTCCTGGATAAGAAACGTTTTGTAATGAGATGTGCCACGTAGCAGGATTTCCTGACTACTGTGCCGATGTGATTATCAAAGGAGAGATTACTGTCCACATGTGTCCCAAGGTCCTTATCACACTGCCTATGTGGTAGTTCATGGGTACAGAGTTTTAACCAAAAGGGATGACAATGCACTTTTTGGCACTGAGCTTGAGGCTATGGCTTTGACACCAGGCATCTGTCTCAGTGAGGCCCTTTTGTAGGATGTCCACATTGTTAGAAGTTTTGATTATGGCTCCTAGTTTGCAGTCATCTGTGAACCTTGTTAGCCAAAGACCTTCTGTGTTAGCCTGTACTTCAGAGAAGTAGATACCAAACAGGGGAGGACCCAGGACCAAACCGTGTGGTACTCCACTTGTCACTGGTCTGAAGTTGGATTTAGAGTCTGTTACTTTCACAGTGTGGGTTCTATCAGTGAGCCAGTTGGCAACCCATCTTGTGACATAGGGATGTATACCTATTTTAGTGAGTTTATTTATAATTCCAGAGTGGGGGATGGTGTTGAAAGCCTTGACGAGATCTAGATAGGCTGTGTAAACAACATTACCCTCGTCTACGGCTTTGGTGACTGCTTCAAAGAAGTCTAGCAGGTCTAGGAGACATGATCTGCCTTTTACAACCTGAACTGGGTGGGGTCCAGAGTCTGGAGATTACCAATGTCATTGTTTATAAATTCCATGATAATACATTCCATAACCTTGCAGACCAGGCTTATCAGACTAATAGGGCTGTAGTTCCCAGGGTCCATGGTGGCTCCCCCTTTGTGGAGTGAGATAACCATCACTGTGCACCATTCAGTCAGCATAAAGCCTGATGTGAGGCTATGATTGAACATGGTACTTAGGTGGGGTGCCAGTTCATTCTGTAGTTCATGTAGAGTGCAGCATGGGATGGTGTCAGGTCCCATGGATGCTGTGTTCTTGGCTTTGGAGAGTGTGTTTTTTACCTGTGCAGCTGTGATTACAGGAACTTTGCATTCTTCCATTATAGAGATGGACCCTTTAGGGGATGAGAGGAGAGTAAAGTTAGCACTGAACCTATCTGCCAGGATGTTGGTAATATCAATTGGTTCTGTATATTTAGTACCATTGTGCTGTAACTCAGAGCAGATCTGAGTGTTGCCATTGAGATTTTTGACATAGCTATAGAATGCTTTGTGGTTGTCTTTGGAATCAGTGACGATTTTTTTTTTCATAACTAGCTTTGGTGGATTTTATGAAGGATCTCAGCTTCTTACTGAGGCTGACCAGGGAGTTCCTCCAATCATGGGATTTTACTCTTTTTTGCAACAGTTTCTTTCTTCTGTTGTAGAGTTTGTGTATGGCAGGGGATCACCAGATTGGTTTCCTTTTTTTGGAGGATAGCATCTTGGGTCTGTTAGGGATTGCATGATCCATGCACTTGTGTAAATGCTTATAAAGTGCATTTGTGTAGGATTCAGCAGTCGTACCTCTATTGTCCATCAGCATGGGTTCGTGAAGTTTGCCTCTTCTGTCTTAAGAAGCATGAAGTTGGCTTTGAAGAAATTTTTTTATGGTGGTTTCCCTAATGGGGGTTGGGGGTGGGATGTGGATGTCTAGGGTGATTAGATTGTGGTCGGATCTGACCAAAGAGAAATTGACCTCTGGTATGGAACACTGGTTGCCCATGTTGGTAATGACCAGGTCTAGGATATTGCTGCCTCTGGTGGGGGTGTGGATAAGTTGATCAAAGGCATTGGAATTTATGAATTCCAGAAAACATTGAGCACAAGAGTTGGTATATGAGTAGTTTTCCCAGTTATTGGTGGGGTAGTTGAAATCGCCCATTATTAGGGTGTTAGGATGTACCCTAATATTTTCCAGTGTATCAAGAAATCAGGAGTGGGAATCCTGGGGCATGGTCGGGGATCTGTAGCAAGCTACAATTTGGATTGCGGTCTTGCCCAGAGTTAGTTGTACTTGAATAATCTCGGATGCATTATGGTGAGCAACTAGCCTGGAGGTGTGGATATCCCTAATGAATATGGACAAGCCTCCGCCTTTAGTGTTTCGGTCCAGGTTAGGTGGCCGAAAGGTGTGGCATTATGAATTATAGCCTGGTAATGCAGGGGTGCTCTCTGAAGACTAGAACCAGGTCTCTGTCACTGCACAGATGTCGATGTTCTCCATTTTAAGGAGTGCCTCGAGTGAGTGCATTTTGAGGTTTAGACTTCTAGCATTGAGTAGCATTACCCTCAGATTTTCTTTGCTTGTACCTGTTATGGTGGTGAATTTGTCATTTGAATCTTGCCTACAAAAGGCACTATAGGGGTGACGAGCCTTAACCAGTATCCCGAATCCCAAGGGCGACAGGTGCAGGCCATCTCTTGCAAAGCATCGTGGTTTGTCGATCATATCATCCCAGGCAGACAGATACTGGATCCCCTTAGAATGACACCAGAAGCTTAGCCAATTGTTGAAGTCAATCATTTTGTCCTTGTACTGCGGTATCATTCTGGGTGATGGCAGGATGATACTCAGGGTTAGAGTCATACCTGCCTGGGTTACAAGATCGGACAGCTCCTCCATGTCTCTTTTCATGTAGCCCAGGGAGGTACATCTCAGGTCATTCACACCAACATGGACAATGACAAAGTCATATTTGTACTTGTTGTGGAGTGACCTGAGTGTGTGCATTATGTGGTGGATCCTGGCACCCGACAGGCAGCTGACAGTAACTGTCTCCTTGTTTAGCCTAGTGAGTGGAACATCAGTGCATCTGACTATAGAGTTACCTATGACTAGAGTGTTGGGTACGTTGTTATGCCTTATGGGCTGTGGTTGAGTGGCACACTGAGTTTCTGGGCTATGTGTCATTTGGGTTGTGTTCAGGGGTGGAGGTTGCTTGCTTTTCTGCTTTGGAGGTCCCTGTTGCTTGGGCAGATTTTTATTGAGAGCCTCCTTTAATGTAGGTGTGTGTTTTGTGTTTCTATGTGTGTGTTTTGGTGGTGGATGTTTTGAGGGACTATGTGATGAGTGTAGTGTTGTGCAAGAGTTTACCTTCTCCTCTTGACTGTCTAGTCCAGTCTTGGGTGAAGAGAGCTTTGCTTCCAGTTTGGCTATATAAGTGCATCTCTCACAGTTTGTAGTGTTGGGTGATAGGAGGAGAGGGTTGTCTGTGTACATGAGGCAATTGCTGCATTGCCCCAAGATGCCCAGATTCATCAGGTAGACAGGGGAAAACACCAGGAGCTGACCCTTAGACATGCCTGGATAGGTTCTTATTTATTAAGTACTAAAAACTGTTTTCCTCTAGACAAGTGAGGAAAGTTGAGTGATGTAGTAATTTGTAGCTTATTTAGTGCTTACAATGAGTTCTGAACAAGTGCCGAGCTCAAAGAAACAGATTTGAGGGCTGAAACTAAAAAACTGGTTAGTTCTATGAAACAAAATTAAGCTAGAAGGCTTCCCTCCAACACAGAAAGGCGTGGGGGCTCAGAAGCTTACAAACAGCCCTGGATACAGCAAATCTGTATCTGGACTAGACTACTTACAGGAAAGGTAGGAAAAAAGCTTAGAATTTGTTTTCTTTTTTGGAAAGGGGAAAGGAGAAGCAGAAACTAAGTGGGTTGGCCTTTTCAAATGTTCTCCCTGGATTAGGTAGAATGAGGTAATGACACTAGACTGGGGGGAGTGTCCCAGGTCAAATTTACAGTAGGGGCAGGCAACTGCAAAGCCACCAAGTTATATGATACACACCTTGGCAGGAAATCAGAACAAAAAATCCAAACAGATGGTTAATAAATGTAGACAATTTCCAGTTAATACCTCACACGCAAAGCAGACAATAAAAGTGCTATAAATAACTCATAAAAATAAGCAAAAAAAACAGGATACTTAATGTTATATATTACAGATCAGAGTTTGCTCAGTGCCCTTTCTCCGATTAGCTCAGTGTGAAATGGCAGAAACACTCAGAAGTTAACTCCTTAGGTAACAGAAAGTTGAAACCTGAAACAACTTTAAAAAAAAGCTCGAAAGACCCAATGAGATGCTTACTCCAAGCCGTAGTCCAGGTAACCCCAATCAGCCAATGACCATAAACAATCCCCTCTCACTGAAATGCAGAATGGCTTTGGCTAAACTAAGATGGACTTGGACATCTGCTCAGAGACACACAGCCTCCATAAACAACTAGGCCCAAAACACAAGCCTGAATATGGACAATGCTACAAATACCCACACTACTTAGGTAGAAAAAACTGCAGAAATGTTTATCACAGCAGAAAAGCATCAGTGAGCCTTTAAATTAAAGTTTTAAACAGATAAAGGAACAAGGAGACTCTAGAGAAAGCTTTTAACTGCAAACAAGTTACATGATACACTCCTTGGCAGGAAAGCAGAACAAAAAACCCAAACAGATGCTTAATAAATGTAGACAATTTCCAGTTAATACCTCACACACAGTGAAACTAGCTAGAAACGTATGCAGCAGACAATAAAAATGCTATAAATAACTCATAAAAATAAGCAAAAAACAGGATACTTAATGTTATATATTACAGATCCGAGTTTGCTCAGTGCCCTTCCTCTGATTAGCTCAGTGTGAAAGTGTGTAGTTATTGTTAAGAAATATCAAAAGTAGGTAAGGTGAGGTGAGCTGAGGTGGAAAAGAGGACCAGAAAGTTTTGTTATGGTTGTCAGAAATAGTTATTTCAGTTATTTAGAAGGACATTAGTACTGCGGTGGTGGTGCTGCGGTAGCGTTGTCGCCTCACAGTTAGACATTGCCCGTTCGATCCTCAGTTAGACCATCTTCTGTGTGGCAACATGCATGAATGGGCATTCCTTCATGGAAGGTTGTGCGTTAGGCCCAGCAAGCCAGCACGTAAAACTGCTGCCAATATTTAGTGGACCGGAGTTCCGCTGTGGCGACCCCTAACCGGGAAAAGACGAAAGACACAAACAAAGAAGGACATTAGTAATATTAAATAGAGTATAATGAGAGAGGTGAAAATGTGCAGGCAGAAAAAAGGGGAGAATAGACATTGGGCTCCTGTCTCAGTGGAAGGATAGGAGCATTATAAGGAGAGACATTATGAAATACTGTTGTGGACCTAGGCAGGGGATGAGCAAGCGTATAACCAAGAGTTTTGTAGGTGTTGCTTTAGATGAGTTCTAATATGTTTCAGCTTGTTTGTAGGGGGTGTAAATTCCATAGTTTGGAGACATAAGAGGAGTAGATTGAGTCTCCAGAAGTACTGTTTAATTCGCTGGTGAATAATAATGATTTATTCTGTAAATGTGTCTGACTGGGAAATACCGCTTCAGGATGTTTTTTTTTTAGCACTGGACAGTTTTCTGGTGCCTATATCAGGTTATAGGCTTTGAGAAGTTGTGAGTAATTTAGATTTTGGGAGAACGTAAACTAGTTCAGTTGTTTTAAGACTAGCCAATGACGAGCTTTTAAAGGCAAGCTGGCTGCAAATTTAGCTATCTTGTTATTGCTACTGTCTAGTTTCATTTTTTGTGGTATTATGAAGGTTGATTAAGATGGAGGAAGCATTCCGAACAGATGAGAGTAATTAGGTTGTTGTGATGGTTTTTTTTCTACAGCTATCAGTGAGGTAATACTGATTTCTACATAATAAGCCAGGCATCTGGTATGGATTTTAACCATTGGTAGTGCATGTTAATAAAACTTTAGATGTTCAAAGATGATTTCTAGTATTTTATTTGTCAAACTATTTCTATTTTAGTGTTATTTTTGGACAGAATTTTGAGCAATTGTTTTTCATCAGAGAAATATTTATGAGTCAATATTATTCATTTTGTTTTATTTGGATTGAGAAGGAGAAGAGATCTTTGTAGCCGTATTTCTATATTTGAGAAGGAGTCCTGGCTGAATTTGTAAGCTTTGAGAGGATTATGGCTGGGCAGATGAGTGTGACATCATCTGCATATTGTATTATATACTTATAGGCTGAACAATATTTGTTTATAAGTATGTTGAATAAAAGGGGGCCAAGTACTGAACCTTGTGGGACACCTATAGAGACTGGTAGAAAAGGAAAGGAAAAAATCATGCCGCCTTGACTGCTTGCTGTCTGTTAGTTGGGTAACTGATAAATCATGAAAGGGCAGTATGACAAGGTTTAAGCAATGAAAGTGGTTTTAGCAGATTTTTGGTCACACACTTTTAAATGCTTTTTGACAAGTCGAAAAAAGAACAGATGGCAAGCAGCAGTCAGAATTTCTAATTTGGTTTATTGTACTGGTGTAACTCATAAGGACAGTCCTAGTACTATGATTAGGATAGAAACTGTTGGATATTAGACAAAAAGTTGTTTTCGTGAGATATTTTAGGATTTGCTCGTGGCTACATTTTTCTAGGATTTTGGAAAGTGGTGGTAAAGTAGTTATTGGTCAATAGCTAGTAACTCTGTGGATACCCCCCCCCCCCCCCACTGTGCAAAGTGATGATGAAAGTTTTTTTTTTTTTAGAAGGCAGGGATGCAGTTAGTTTATAAAGATGATAACAGAAGTAATCCAGAAAGCTTTAGTCAGGTCTGGTATCCCACCTGTGACCCAGAGGGTGACAGGACTAACAAGAAACAGACTAGAATGGATTAGTCCAGATAAAATCACTTTATTTAGCAGATATGGGAGACTCAATTTGTGGAAGGAATAAAGGCTGTTTGGTTGAAGTTTCACGTAGTTGTTTCAGTTAAGCAGGTAAATGGATGAGTGTTTTTGTTCTAAATTGAGAACAAGAATACATTTCTAACTACCTACTTAACTGAATCTGCACAGGACTGGTTTTGCACACCTCATATTCTTTTTGTGAGAGCAGGACTGGTTTTCCACACCTCATATTCTTTTTGTGAGAAACCTCTGTCCAAGCTCCAGTTCTTCCATCTGCCTGGCCAGGTACATACCAAAGGAGTGGTGTACTCAATGACTGGTCTTATTAGAGCCGAGTACAATAGAATGATGACATGCTTGGCTGTAGATGTTACACCTCTGCTTATAAATTCCTCAACATAATGTTATTTCCTCACCACAATATACACATGATGGTCAAATGTCAAATCACTGTCAACATGTGTTTCAAATCCCTGACTACAGAGTCTGCTCATAGCGATGTGTTGTCAGTGTAGTAGTTTGCTGGTATGGCTGACTTTCTTTTTGTCACTGAGTTTTAAACCATGACTCTGGCAACAGTTTTTAGTCTCTGTCAGACCTTCATGGAGGATATTTGTGTCTTGGGGGGGATTCAATGACTGTACCAAATTTGCACATCACTGGAAAACTTGCACAGCCAGAAGCCCCTGATATTAGCCTTGTCCTCAGACAACTAGATGCCAAACAGAAACAGCCCCAGCATGGATCCTTGAGGCACCCCACTGGTATTTGGACTTTTTGTGGAGGAAAACACCCCTATTCTAACTTCTGTGCCCTGTCTGTAAGCCAGCTGGCTATCCAGTCAGTGATACAGGGGTTTATACCTAGTTGAGTGAGCTTTTTTACACTGCCCAAGTGGTGTATTATGTCAGATACCTTGGCCAGGTCGCAGTAGGCTGTGTGCATCATTTTGCCCTCATCCATTGCTTTGGAGACCTTCCCAAAGAAGTCCACCAGGCTGAGTAGGCAAGACCTGCCCTTGACAAACATGAACTGATTTGGGTCCAGTGTTTGTAAGTTACCTGTGTCAACATTTAGGATAGCTATGATTATTCTCTCCATGATCGGCATATCAAGCTAATCAGGTTTGTAGGTCAATAACCCCTTAATCAATGGATGGCCAGCCCTTGTGTAATGGAATAATCATTACACCCCTCAATTTGTTTGTTATGAAGCCTGCTCAGAGGCTGTGGTTAAATAGTGATTCTAGTGGACCTAACAGTTCATATTTTATGCTATTAAAAAGGCATCCTGGGATCTTATTGGGATCTATTTATGCAGTGTTCTTGACCTTGGCAAGAACCCAGAGTACTTGTGCTGTAGTGATAGTTGGAGAAATTATTGATGTGGGTATTTCTTTGGGACATCTGGCAGGGAGAGACGGCAAAACTGGAGCTAAATTTGTTGGGCAGGAGGTTTGCTATTTCTTGCAACTCTGCAGAGATGGCACCATTTACAATTAATTTGGTACATTGTTGTGTACTGTCTTTGAGGTTATGGACATCGCTGAAGAAAGCTTTGTGGTTGTTCTTGGCACAGCAGGCTACTTTAACCTCAGATTTCACTTTGGTGCATATGATTAGCCCCCTGACTTGCTTGCTTAGGTTGATGAAGGATTTTTTACCTTGCAGAGCATTGCACATCTTTATTTTTACCATGAATTTCTTCCTTTTGTTATAGAACCTATTGATGTTACGATTCCACCAGGGTCTTTGTTTTTTTAGCTGATCTTGTGCTTAATCAGGGCAGGTACAGGTGTCTCTCTGCAGCTGTCTATATGATTGTACAGGGTTTCTCTGAATGATTCTGTACAGGCAGCGGTGTTGTCAGGGCTTGGGGTGAGGGGGACTTGACATTTTGCCAAGATGTCACTTAGTAGTGGGAAGTTTGCCCTAGAATAATTCCTAAATGTTCCACAATGAGCATGTATCCCTGGTTTTACCTTTACTACAAAGGAAACAGATTCATGATCTGATCTGACCAGCAAGGACATCATATTAAGGAGAAAGTAACATGCTGCCATGTTTGTGTGGAGCAGTCAGGATAAGAGAAGAGCTGAGGACATATCAAAATTGAGTTCAACAAGCTTATTTTTGTGAAAGAAGTGGGATATAAATAAGAATAGCAGCGAGACACAAGCAAATGTAGAGAAATGCAGCAAAAAATCTGAAGTCTGAAGACATGAAAGGCCGTGAGAGAAAACATGGGAGGTTAAATGTGTATGTCTAGACATAGGGCTACATATTTTCTGTTTGGGAACTGGTTAACAGGTTTACAGAACATTTTGATGAAGGGCAGTTATTGTGCTCTGGTGAGTTTGCAGTCTAAAGAAGGTACATAGTAATGGATGGGTCTACTTCACTTCACTGAAACTCATTTCACTGAAAGGTAAATTCCCTTTTCCCCACTGTAGTGTGATCTTGGAGTTAGTATATATAGTAAAGGGGGAGTCGTAGCCCCCCACCTATATTATACATTTTAAACCATATACATGGATACTTACAACTCCAATGAATAACTCTTTTTAGAAGACAATATATACCCAAACTATGCCCCCCGCGCCCCCCAGTGTTGGGACCTGTGCCCCCCACACCCCCTTACTATATATACTAACTCCAGGATCACACTACAATGAGGAAAAGGGCATATACCTTTCAACGAAATGAGTTTTCAGTGAAGTGAGCTTTCAGTCAAGTGTGCTCAGTCAAATGCGTTTCAGTGAAATCAGCTTTCAGTGAATTGAAGTAGACCCTAATGGCTGTAGTTATAGTCTTCTGATGAGGATGGGGAAATGATGGGTGATAGGGTTGGAAGAGAGTTTTTCAGAAAAGAAGATTAAGTTAACTATTAAGCATTTTCAGGGGTTGTTCAATATGGGATGGTACTGCATTTTTAATTTATTTTTTGTTACAAACTGACCACTCCACTGCTGATAGACATGCTGAATATTACAGTGTCGGTGTAGTTGGCCAGACTCTATGTGCAGTGGTCACTTAAAGCTGTTTTTTAAGAAGGGTGATATGTTGAATATCGGAAACTGTTTCCTAATCACATACCCCAGACTGGTTCACTGTTTGTTTGCTGCAAAAACTGAAGAATGTTGATGGGAGGAAGATTTATAGTAAGATGGAATGAGCGCTCCAGAAGTACTTTGATCCATGATAGTAGGAGCTTGTTAGGAAAACTGCGAGAAAAGAAAACAGAAAAATTTTTGAATTGAGAAAACAGTGAGAGGGTCAGCCATAGGTTTATGCTTGAACACCTGGATAACATGAGGGGAGATTTTCCTTTTTGTAAGTTAGTAGGGTTATGTATGGTAAAGCTAGAAGCAGAGCTTTAATATTTGGGGCTTATACTTGTGGGGTAGATGTCATTCCAGAGAAGTATTCCAAAAAGTTTTGCCTTCTTTTCTCCACTGAATGGCTGACTGATGCTGCTACACAGCAGGGAATGCTAAAAAGGTTTCCTTCTGTGTGCATTTAGGTGTAGAGGAGGCCAAATTAGTGTTGCAACCTGTCAATAATTTTTTTTCTGACAATCAGGAAATCAGGATTTCTGTGTGTGTGTGTGTACGCGTGCGAGTGTGTGTGTGTGTGTGTGTGTGTGTGTGTGTGTGTGTGTGTGTGTGTGTGTGTGTGTGTGTGTGGGTGTGTGTGGGTGTGTGTGGGTGTGTGTGGGTGTGTGTGTGTGTGTGTGGTACATTTGGCAGGCATATACATATATCCCCTGGGTAGTGAACAAAACAGTAAGGCATGCAATGCATCCCAGAACATCTACCCCCTTACAGCTTCCTGGGCCTATTATTCCTGAATGTAAAAGTGGTTTGGTAGGATCCTTTATATGGGCCCCAGTTAGTTTAAAACTGACCCCACTCAAAGGTGGGCATGGATATTCATATAGTTTGTGTGGGGTCTGGGGATACTGTGGTTATTATTTCCCTAATTCTCCTAACAGTAAAGTAAAACATCAGAGATGTGCACAGAATGTAATGTTAGCTTGTTTGTTAGCTGAGGACAGTGTTTTCATTATTTCATCAACTTTGCTTAACATCACACTTAACGGGTATGCAAAGAAGGTCAATTTAATTTGCATAGAGTCAGGGCATTACATAGAAACAACAAGTTGGAATTAATGTCAAAGTTGTTTTTTTCACTTTCTTCGCAAGTCAGATATATATGCAGGTGGCTATTTTCTGGGGATAGGAAAAAAGAGGCATGTTAACTGAATATGTACATAGGTTCATAGGTAGGTACTAGGCTATCGGCCCTAGAGCCCATACAAGCCTAGCCAAAAAATGTACCCTGGCTTTCACCACCCAAGAAAATTATTTTCCTGTGCCCCTGTCGAGCAGAGCCACAGAAGTGATCCCCGGGGTGAATTTCCCATTTCCCATCCAATCATCAAGATTTTTCTTGAAGAGTGCTAATGAGGAGCTCTGTTTGACATAGATAGGTAGTCTGTTCCAGAGTATGGGAAGTCTCTGGGACAGGAACCTATCCCTCCAGCATGTTCTGTTTATTGTGGTGACAAGGTTTAGGTCCCTAGAGCTTGTAGCTTGGAGGGATTGGGATTTCTTTAAGTGGAGCATGTCCAACAGCTCTGGGTTTGACATAGCTTTGTATGTTAGGCAGAGATCACCCCTGAGTAGGCGATATGTGATGGAGTAAAGCTGTAGTTTTTTGAGATGGTCTGCATAGGGCATCTGTTTGAGGCCAGTAATCCTCTTTGTGAGGTATTTCTGTGGTCTTTCCATTTGTTGTAGATGTCTTGTGAGGTACATACCAAAAAGGGCGTTGTACTCTATAATGGGTCTAATGAGTGATGAGTAGAGGGGAACAATGACCTCTTTTTTTCCTGGATGAGAATCCTTTTGTGATGAGATGAGCCACATAGAAGGATTTCCTGACCACTGTGGCGATGTGATTATCAAAGGAGAGACTACCGTCCACCTGTGTCCCAAGGTCTCTTATCACATTTTCGTCATTAAGTAGACTACCAGATATGTGGTAGTTCATGGGAAACAGAGTTTTTACCAAAGGGGATGACAATACACTTTTTGGCATTGAGCTTCAGGCCATGGCTTTTACACCAGGTATCTGTCTCAGTGAGGCCCTTTTGTAGTTTGTCCACATCATTAGGAGTTTCGATTATGGCTCCTAGTTTGCAGTCATCAGCAAACTTTGTTAGCCAAAGACCTTCTGTGTTGGCCTGCACTTCAGAGAAGTAGATACCAAACAGGAGAGGACCCAGTACTCCACTTGTCACTGGTCTGATGTCGGATTTGGAATCCGCTACTTTCACAGTGTGGATTCTGTCCATGAGCCAGTTGGCAACCCATCTTGTGACATAGGGATTCATACCTAGTTTAGTGAGCCTATCTATAATTCCAGAGTGGGGGATGGTGTCAAAAGCCTTGGCGAGATCTAAATAAGCTGTGTGAACCATTTTACCCTCATCTATGGCTTTGATGACTGCTTCAAAGAAGTCAATCAGGTTTAGGAGACATGATCTGCCTTTTACAAATCCAAACTGGGCAGGGTCCAGAGTTTGGAGATTACCAATGTCTTTGTTTATGTGTTCCACGATGATACGTTCCATGGCCTTGCAGACCAGGCTCGTCAGGGTAATGGGGTGGTAGTTCCTGGGGTCCGTCGTGGCTCCCCCTTTGTGGAGTGGGATAACCGCCACGGTGCACCATTCAGTGGGTACAAAGCCTGAGGTGAGGCTATGATTGAACATGGTACTTAGGTAGGGTGCCAGTTTATTCTGTAGTTCGTGTAGAATGCAGCCTGGGATATTGTCAGGTCCCACGGATGCTGTGTTCTTGGAGAATGTGTTTTTTACCTGTGCAGCCGTGATTATAGGAATTTTGCATTCTTCTGGTATAGAGATGGGCCCTCTAGGGATTGAGAGGGGGGTAAAGTTAGCACTGAACCTATCTGCTAGGATGTTAGCAATATCACTTGGTTCTGTATATTTAGTGCCATTGTGATATAACTCAGAGTAGATCTGAGTGTTCCCATTTAGATTTTTGACATAGCTATAGAATGCTTTGTGGTTGTCTTTAGAGTCAGTGGCAATTTTGTTTTTGTAACTAGCTTTGGAGGATTTTATGAGGGATCTCAGCTTCTTACTGAGGTTGACCAGGGAGTTCCTCCAGTCATGGGATTTTACTCTTTTTTGCAACAGTTTCTTTCTTCTGTTGTAGAGTTTGTTTATGGCAGAGGACCACCAGATTGGCTTCCTTTTTTTGGAGGATAACATCTTGGTTCTATTAGGGATAGCATGATCCATGCACTCGTGTAAGTGCTTATAAAGTGCATTTGTGTAAGATTCAGCAGTCATACCTCTATTTTCCGTCTGCATGGGTGTCATGAAGTTTGCCACTTCTGTCTTAAGAAGTGTGAAGTTGGCTTTGGAGAAGTTTTTTACGATGATTTTCCTAATTGGGGCTGGAGGTGGGATGTGGATGTCTAGGCAGATTAGCTTGTGGTCGGATCTGACCAATGAGGAATTGACCTCTGGTGTGGAACACTGGTTTCCCATGTTGGTAATGACCAGGTCTAGGATATTGCTGCCCCTGGTGGGCAAGACATTGGAATTTATGAATTCTAGAAAATGTTGAGCAAAAGAGTTGGTACATGAGTAGTTTTCCCAGTTAATGGTGGGGTAGTTGAAATTGCCCATTATTAGGGTGTTGGGTTGTACCCTAATACTTTCCAGTGTATCAAGAAATGAGGAGTGTGAATCCTGGGGCATGGTGGGGGGTCTGTAGCAAGCTACAATCTGGATTGCGGTCTTGCCCAGAGTTAGTTGCACTTGGATAATCTCGGATGCATTATGCTGTGCAACTACCCTGGAGGTGTGGATATCCTTAATGAATGTGGACACATCTCCGCCTTTAGTGCTTCTTTCTGGGTTAGGTGGCCGAAAGGTGTGGTATGAATTGAAGCCTGGTAATGCAGGGGTGCTCTCTGGAGCTTTGAACCAGGTCTCTGTCACTGCACAGATGTCAATGTTCTCCATTTTAAGGAGTGCCATGAGTGAGTGCATTTTGAGGTTTAGACTTCCAGCATTGAGTAGCATTACCCTCAGATTTTGCTTGCTTGTACCTGTTACGGTGGTGAATTTGTCATTTGAACCTTGCCTAAAAAGGCACTATAGGGGTGGCAAGAGCCTTAGCCAGTATCCGGAATCCTAAGGGCGACAGGTGCAGGCCGTCTCTGTCAAAGCATCATGGACTGTCGATCATGTCGTACCAGGCAGACAAATACTGGATCCCCTTAGAATGACACCAGAAGCTTAGCCAATTGTTGAAGTCAATCATTTTGTCCTTGTACTGTGGTATCATTCTGGGTGATGGCAGGATGCTACTCAGGGTTAGGGTCATACCTGCCTGGGATACAAGATCGGAGGAGCTCCTCCATGTCTCTTTTCATGTAGTCCAGGGAGGTACGTCTCAGGTCATTCACACCAACATGGACAATGACAGTGTCATATTTGTACTTATTGTGGAGTGACATGAGTGAATGCATTATGTGGCGGATCCTGGCACCTGACAGGCAGCTGACAGTAACTTTCTCCTTGTTTAGTCTAGTGAGTGGAACATCAGTGTGCCTGACTATAGAGTCACCTATGACTAGAGTGTTGGGTACGTTGTTATGCCTTATGGGCTGTGGTTGAGTGGCACACTGAGTTTGTGGGCTATATGTCATTTGGGTTGTGTTGGGGAGTGGAGTTTGCTTGCGTTTATGCTTTGGATGCCCCTGATGCTTGGGCAGGTTTTTATTGAGAGCCTCCGTGAATGTAGGTGTGTGTTTTGTGTTTCTATGTGTGTGTTTTGGTGGTTTAGGTTTTGAGGGACTATGTGATGAGTGTGGTGTGGTGCAAGTGTTTACCTTCTCCTCTTGACTGTCTAGTCCAGTCTTGGGTGAAGAGAGCTTTGCTTCCGGTTTGGCTATATAAGTGCATCTCTCACAGGTTGTAGTGTTGGGTGGTAGGAGGAGAGGCTTGTCTGTGTACATGAGGCAATTGCTGCATTGCCCCAAGATGCCCAGATTCATCAGGTAGACAGGAGAAATCACTGGGAGCTGACCCTTAGACATGCCTGGATAAGTGCTTATTTATTAAGTACTAAAAGCTGCTTTCCACTAGACAAGTGAGGAAAGTTGAGTGCTGTAGTAATTTGCAGCTTATGTAGTGCTTACAATGAGTTCTGAACAAGTGCATCTGTCAGCAATACGTTGACATATGTTGTTGTGCTATATTTGTTCTTACACTTTCTTTGTAGTTTGACTTAAAAAGGACACACAGATGGTATCTGTCTTTTGGGGTTAGGATTGACAAGGTATATCATGTAGATGGATGACAACAGTAACTTCAAATATATGACTATGGCCATAATGCCTTTGACTTTCATCCCAATTTAACAACAGTAGGGCATAAAAAGGGACTATATTTTTCGGACACGGAGGAAGGCAGTCATCCCAGATATGATTTCTGTGCCCACATAATAATTTTCTTCTCAGTTTATGGCTAAATATTACTCAGTCTATTGGTAACTACAGGGTCATTGGCCTTGAAAACAACATTTCTTTCTTGAAAAAAATAGTTTCTTTCCTTGGTCATAATTTTTTATTCAGGCCATCATTTGACTAAAGGTTGTGGAAAAAAAGTGTTAAATTGCACCTCTGAGCATTTTGAACCCCTAAGCTTCTAGGTGCCCCAGTTTAATTAAAATCTATCCTACACTTTATTACAGTACATTCTTGGTCAGTAAGAATGTGTTAATAGCAGAGGGAAAAAGTGAAAAGAAACATAAGGTGTGGAAAACAAAAGTTCTCCGGATAGTATGTAGAGACAAGTATGAGAGGAAAACAGGGCAGCACTGGGCTGTGTGCCATGGCGATAGTAGATAGTGGGGTGGGGAGTGCCATGAAACATTTTCCCAAGGGATCCATATCATCTAAAGCTGCCCATGCAGTCTTTGTATATAGCAATGAAAACCTGATGCTTCTTGGTGTGGCTTGATAAAAGGGATGTGACTACTCTCAAGCATGGGGTCTTTTTTCATTATGCAGGGGCTGTGGCTTTTGAGTCAGGAAATAGAATGATTTGAAGTTGGCAACCCTAGGTGAAATACAAAGCAGCGCCTCTTCTTGTGCATAGTGTAAGGAAGACGTAAGTGCGAATGCTGACAACAGACAATATGATAGGATTAAAAAAGCCAGATTAGTCAGGCAAATTCATGTCTGATTTCTTTGGAGAGGTTATGATGGGAAGTGTGTGTGTGTGTGTGTGTGTGTGTGTGTGTGTGTGTGTGTGTGTGTGTGTGTGTGTGTGTGTGTGTGTGCGTGTGTGTGCGTGTGTGTGTGTGTGTGTCTATATGCATGTTATGTGTCTGCATGTGTGTGTCTGTCTGTCTGCCTGTGAGCATGTGTTCGTGTGTGTGTATGTGTCTATCTGTATATGTGTGCATGTGTGTTCCTGTTTGTGTGTTTGCATTTTAGGCTTTTCCATCAAGGACAGGTTAGTTTCCTTGTGTGTTTTGCTTGTCAGGATAATTACTGGCTGCCCCATGACCCTGTTTCGAATGGTTGCCTATTATTTAAGCAAACGTTCAATATTGCGAATGCCACTTTATTGACAGCTAAAAGTCGAAAAGGCTAAATCCGAAATAAACGGAACAGCGATTTTTTTCCTAGGGAAAAATATCACTGGGCCATTTTCGGGACTTTGCCATTTCCTCCACTGTGGTGTGATCTCAGAGTTGGTATATATAAGTAGGGTGGTGTGGGGGGCAAAGCCCCCCACTTTATTTTGTGTTTGTGTTTATTTTATTTTTTATTTATTTATTTTTTTTTTTTTTGCGGACCAGCGATTTTTTTTCCTAGGAAGAAAATCGCTGTTCCATTTGTTTTGGTTCTGGCCTTTTCGACATTAAGCTGTCGATATAGTGGCATTCAGAATTTTGAACATTCGCTTATTTAATAGGGAAGCGTTTAGAATAATGCTGATACTGGAATGAATGAATAAATGAATAAATGACAGAGTGGAGGAAGACCGTATACTTAGGGACACTGAGACTAATAATCTAAGACAGTTTAAGTGTCTGAGGTAAGAAATTTGGAGTATCTTACAAGTACATTGAGTAAATCCATCCTACATGGAAGTGTTCATTTCCGTGTATAGTGACAGGAAATAAGGCTGATAAGATACTGAACTTTGTAATGAGGGTGCCAGGCTCAGGGTCAAGGCAGTGCCTTTGCATCTGTGCATATTGTGAACTTACAGCTGCTGAAGCCCCAGCTACTCACATTCATCTAACTCACAGCCTCAGCTACTCACATCCATCTAACTCACAGCCTCAGCTACTCACATCCATCTAACTCACGGCCTCAGCTACTCACATCCATCTAACTCACGGCCTCAGCTACTCACATCCATCTAACTCACAGCCTCAGCTACTCACATCCATCTAACTCACAGCCTCAGCTACTCACGTCTATCTAACTCTCAGCCTCAGCTACTCACATCCATCTAACTCACAGCCTCAGCTACTCACATCCATCTAACTCACAGCCTCAGCTACTCACGTCTATCTAACTCTCAGCCTCAGCTACTCACATCCATCTAACTCACGGCCGTTATTTCCACTGGCTGTTTTCCTATCCACCCACCTGGCTTAGCAGCTGCTTGAACTTGAACACGAGTTCAGGGATGTAACTGAAATAATGGTCCAATGTCATTAAGGACTCATCACGGAAATGGTAAACGGGGAAAGGAAACCGGAAGAGTGACTTCGGGTTTATGGAGGGGAGGGGGATTTTAGGTGTAGAGAGTGATCAGGAGTTAGAGCAGGGTTATGAAGGGATGAGGGATTTTAGGTTTAGGGAGCGATCAGGAGTTTAGGGTTCAAGAGCAGAGAGCGATTGTAGGTTTAGTGAGTGAGCAGAAGGGATCAGAGAGTTAGTGTTATGGAGAGGAGGGGTATTTTAGGTTTACAGAGCAATTTTGAGTTGTTTTTAGGGTTAGAACCAGGGTTCTGGGAGGGATAGTAACCGTACATGTTGTGCACAGGAATCATGGTATTGGGAGTTAGGTCACTTACCAACATGAGTGAGTGACAGCAGGGAAGTGTGTTGCAAGCTAATGGCAAACAAGCACTTGTAGTAGACCCATTCAGATCTTTGGTTAGGTCTTATATGATGTATAGTGCAGACTTCCGAATGCCCCAGCTGTGAACAGAGTTAATCTGGTGCAGTTCATGCAGAGGTGCTTTACAAGGAGGGTTAAGAAAATGCAAGGATGCTTTTATGAGGAAAAACAACAGAAACTGTACTAGCTAAAGCTATAAGGTGAAGTAAGTTAACAGAGAAATGAGACAGAAGGCAGGTATGAGCAGAGCCGGATCATGGTCAAATGGGGCCCTTGGTGGAGTAATGGACGAGGGCTCCCCCAACCATTCTAACTTCTCTCTGTCTCCCCATTTACCACAAACACTGTTCAAGCCTGTCGCTGTGGATGCTATTTCCTTCTTTACGTTTACAACGCTTTAGAGAGATTTGATTTGAAATCTTTATTTCAAATTTCATAGCGTAACACTAAAGGCTTTCCGGTAAAGAAAAGAAAACAAAACATTCTCACATTGAAAATAAACTCAGCATGAGCAAATCAACTCAGCATGAGCAACAGTAAACGTCTCTTCTCCTGAAACTCACATTCATTGACCATAGACAGATTATGTGTACATTTATATCCACAGACAACCCTCAAACCCAGAAATTAAAGCAACATTGTTGACTACACCCTTTCAGACATCTGTGTCAAAAATAAATTACAATAATAATGACCAAAATCACATATTTCAAATGTATTTCATGCAAACAGACAGTAGCCAAAGTATTCCATCTTTAATTTCACTCTCACTTTCTCACAAACCACAAACATCCTGCAAAGCCAGATTGACTAGTTGGAACATGGGCTAAATTTTTGGCTAGGCTTGTAAGGGCCTAAGGGCCAATAGCCTAGTAACTTCCTATGATCCTATGAAAAATGACCAGATAATAAGAGCATTAGGTACTTTCACCAACAGAGAGCACTCCACCCCCTGCCAGCCCCACCAGCAGTTCTAAGTACTTTGTTGACTATGTACACCTATTATTTTTGTGAAGAAATAAATTATATGTACTTAATTGGTATCTTTCTATGAACTACATGAAACTGTATAAGGATAACTAGCATCAGACCACAAGACCCAGCCACGTGTGACACAGTTTAAACAAAAGAGTATGCAAAAAAGCATAAGAAATATCAACCACCTGATAACATATGCTAAGTCAATATACACAATCTCTGCTGAAGTAAAAGTTACCTGAATAATTCCACGTTAAAGAGAGCTACTTTTAATACAGAGTTCGCTGCTGGTAAACAACTTTATATTTAAGTGCTTCATCTACAAATAAAATACAGTGCCTGCTTTCCTTTAAGAATAAATTGCCTATGTTGTATTACAATAGTGTGCTGGTGATATTGCTATAACATTTCTGGAACTATCAGGTTTGCTATAAGACATTTATAGCAAACGACAGGTTCATAGTTAGTAGGTAGGCAGTCCTGGAGATCATTAAGGAGCCCAGTACAAATTTCCAGTCGCTCCAAAGCATTGTCTGGCTAAAGGACCTGCTCATTGTCAGACGGGAGGTAAATGAAGGCAGAAAGATTCAAACCCTACAGTCTTGCCACAGAAGGCAGCTCGTTAACATGGTGGAGCTTTAATACTCTCTGACAATTGCCAGACAAACACTTTTTAACTAAATGCAGAAATCCTTTATAATCCAATCTTATAGAGAAGACCATACCAATAAAATGCAATAAAGACTAAATAATTTCTGATGATCCAATGGTTCTAATCATCACTAATAAAGCAGACTGTATGCCTAACAAATGGAAAATCCTTTGTATTTGCTGGAGGGTCTAAAGAAGGTACTTCACAAACATATTACTAAAATGCAACATGTTTAGACTATAGTACACCCTCCAGGCCTATTAATGAATTCATTATTTACTCCAATGAATAAATCAAAATAATTACAGACAGTGTAAATGTTACAGCAGTAGTTTTTGTTCAACAACCCACAAGTCATACACAAATCAAAAATATTACTGCATAGAGCATACTGTTTTATTCATTTTGGGGGGGGGCTTACATGCTTGCAGGATACCTACATGTTATTTCTGATCTCCCATGTCTTCTCTGTCAAACTAAAAGATGACTCTAAATAATTTCAACACATACTTCATTTACCAGATGGGTCTGGCAGTTGGATTAAGGCTCTTACCTCCTGTACACAAAGTACAGGACAATCCCATTAAATAAGTGAGGCATTTTATACACACAAACACACACACACACACACACACACACACACACACACACACACACACACACACACACACACACACACACACACACACACACACACACACACACACACACACACACACACACACACACACTGCTCTTGATATTGCTCCTGCAGTGGGCCAAACTTTTTTTTTCAATTTTTAAAGTGCTAGTCACTTTAAAGCAACAGTACATGGTTACTCAGAAAAGTAATAGAACTCCTTTTTTAAAAAGAAAATAATGTTGTGCATGGACCCCCTGTCAGCATGTGGCCTAGATAGCTGCCTAGGTTGCCTAGTGCTGGATCTGGTCCTGGGGGTGAGGCCATGTGAATGCTGATTTATAGACAGAAGATGAAGATCTGAGTTATGAATACATCTTTTTATTGAGGAAAACAGGGTAGCTGAAGTCCACTAACTTATAAATGCAATGTCTAATATTCTATTAATGTCTAATACGCAATGTCTAATATTCACTGATATCCATTTACAAAGTAACAGTTTGACTGGACTCACTTAAATTATCTTAGTGCAGTCAGGTACCAGTTTTGAGTGTTAAAGTACTCAAGCTTTCATATACAAGTTACATTTACTAAGCAACTTCTGATACAAGCTAGGTAGCTTTGAGGAGTCATAGTGGAAATTTTGTAGACAGCAAAGCTATTGGTACATTTGAAGACATTTGGAACAGAAAGAATAACAGAAGAAGGCAAGTGGCAGGAATGTACAAGCAATCTCACAGACATACTAGGAGGAGGCTTGCTGAACATTTTCTAATGGAAATTATGTGTGTTTGTGTCTATAATAAAAGGAATATATAATAAAGTAAAAGTCGCAGACTCCAAATCTGACCTCAAAGCAGTGACAAGTGGAGTACCACATGGTTCTGTCCTGGGGCCTCTCCTGTTTGGTATCAACATCTCTTAAGTACAGGCTAGCACAGAAGACCTCTGGTTAACGAAGTTCGCAGATGACTGCAAACTAGGAGCCATAGTCAAGTCCCCAAATGATGTGGACATCCTACAGAAGGGCCTCACTGAGACAGATGCCTGGTGTCAGAGCCATAGCCTCAAGCTCAATGCCAAAAAGTGCAGTGTCATCCACTTTGGTAAAAACTCTGTACTCATGAACTACCAAATAGGCAGCAATCTATTTAACACCAAATGTGTGATAAGAGACCTTGGGACCCAGGTGGACAGTAGTCTCTCTTTTGATAGTCACATCGCCACAGTAGTAGGAAGTCCTTCTATGTGGCACACCTCATCATAAAAGGGTTCTCATCCAGAAAAAAAGAGGTCATTGTTCCCCACTACTCGACACTCATTAGACCCATTATAGAGTACAACGCCCCTTTTGGAATGTACCTCAGAAGACATCTGCAGCAGCTGGAAAGGCCACAGAAGTACCTCACAAAGAGGATTACTGGCCTCAAACAAATGCCCTACACTGACCGCCTCAAAAAAACTCCAGCTTTACTCCGTAGCATATTGCCTACTCCGAGGTGATCTCTGCCTAACATATAAAGCTATGTCAAACCCAGAACTGTTGGACATGCTACACCTAAAGAAATCCCAATCCCTCCAAGCTACATGCTCTAGGGACCTAAACCTCGTCACCACAATAAACAGGACATGCTGGAGGGATAGACTTCTGTCCCAGAGACTTCCCATACTCTGGAACAGACTATCCATCTATGTTAAGCAAAGTTCTTCATTAGCACTCTTCAAAAAAAATTTTGATGAGTGGATGGGAAATAGAAAATACACCCTGGGGATCACGTCTGTGTCTCTGCTTGACAGTGGCACAGGAAAATAACTTTCCTGGGTGGCGTAAGCCAGGGAACCTTGTTGACTAGGCTTACGTAGGCCCTTGGGCTGATAGCCTATTACCTACCTATGAACCTATGAACGTATGAGATAATAGCAAGGTAAAAATCTTTGTAAAATATATTACTCTTAATTAAAGGCAAAAGATTTATGATATCCCATTCTAGGGTTGCAAGATCAAATAGCTAATAATAAAAAAAAGACTCAGGGTTATATCACTTTGGCATCTATTTAATATTCATGCAAAGTAACTTATAAAATTCAGAAATAAAATCTGGTTTCAGGCAGATAATCAAGAGAAAGATCAGAATCAATAAATAATGTTTAATTAGCAGTGGAGATGATTATCTTGAGCTCAGCGTAAGTAAGAATTGCTTATTGGGGTTGTGCTGCTGGGAGGATAACAGCTTGAAGTATGCTGTACACAAAGCATTATTTGTTGTGCCATCAGATCAGCAATTTTACTGTTTACAAGAATCTCTCAAAGTCAGACAAAGAGATCATAAGTGGAAATCCTCACAGCCTAGCTAATGGTGACAGTATAGTTTGCTAGCATTATACACATGATAAGAATATTAAAACATGATCCCCATGTAATCTATAATGTAACCAGCATATTACCTGAAGTGAAATAAAGTAACAGTGGTAACATGGTGTCACTGCTATTTACATCAAAATAAAATAACTGATAAAATTAAAACATGCTCAGACGTAACAATTAGGAAAGGTAAATGGATGAAAAGACATTGAATGGTCTTTTTGTTTAACGAAATATAAGTATATTAGTGTCATTCTTATTGCTTTGTTTATTTAGTTAAGAATGAATAATCTAGGGCACTATTCATCTTAGGATTTTTGTAAATCTTCTTTTTTTTTGGTGGTTTAATTTTGAACAGACATTTATACATCTTCCACAGTCTGGTGACAGCTTAATCCCTTTTACCTTCACAGAGCTGCAGCGCAAGGCTTTGACAATGATCGACTACACAAGCCCTCTTATCTGCCTCAATGTCTTCCTGTCACAAACCTATCTCTGGCTCAGCTGGAGGGTCTTGCTTCTTGATAGACACCTTATTGAAAGTGCTAAAGGAATAATAGCAAGGAGGTAAAACTTGCTGTGTATGCATTCTTAACCCCTTCAGTCTAAAAGTGTTTCATCTTTGAAGAAAAAAACATATCGCCCAGCTGTGCAAGCTGCTTTTTTTTTTTTTTTTTTTTTTTGCCAGTTCGCTAGTCCATGCTGTTAGCCCTAATAATGTTAGCTTATACAAACATTCTCAAAGGGGAACATTAAACGGCAGCACTTGGTGCTAACTGATCTGTTCTGTAGCTGAGATAAAACCATAAAAATGTACAACGGGTTATCTGTGTACTTACGAAATTACACTCACTTTTAAGGATATTTGGCAGAGTGACAGATGCATTGTGCACTTCAGAACATTAAAATGCAAAATTATTACAAGTAATCTAAATCTTTTATTGATATGACATTTGGGGATTGAAGCAATAAGTTATAAACATTGGTGCCTGGATTTTTAATTCGGACAGCTCACATTCTATTGGAAGACAGCTATGGATAAACAATAAAATGTAACTTCTCCATTTTAATTAAGTAAACATGAAAGTACATTTGATCTTTCCACAGTCTCAAATGTTCCACACATCTGAGTTTATTTCATGCTGAAATTCAAGACACAACAGTGGCAAACGTGAAAGACAATACCATGCATTTATTGTTTTGATGACTGGTCGGTGGAGAGGAGGTTAATGATATATTACAGTGCCCAAGAAAACAAAAAAAAAATGAAATATTCTTTGTATTACTCAGGAAGTAGTTGTAGCACTTTATTATCATTATAAAGAGTTTTTAATAAGTTTATGAATGTTTGGAGAAAGGTAGCACAATTTTTGGAGCATGCATTTTCTAGCCATAATTTAGTCCATTAATATTTACTGACATTATCTTTAATGTCTTTACCATGTGGTTGACTTAAAACATTTTTACCTTTCCATCTTTTGAACAAAAGTGCCTCATCTACCATCTACTTTTACCTTAGAAAATGTACTTATACTTTCATCAAGCTTGATTGATCTGGAGAACAGATAAGAAAAAAATAAAATTAACATACAAAACATTATACACTTTTGCCACCACAACCACTGTGCTGGGATCAACTAACCCCCTCCCAGCTTAATTAAAAACTAACCAAGCTAAAGTCTAATATTATATATTTCTACATTGGTCTTTGGAAAATGAGTACAAGAAAGCTAAGGTCAAATAAGATATATTTGTAATGAATAAACTATGGAATTATTTCTATACTAACATAAATTATAATACTTTATATGGTATTATACATTATTTATTTATTATTTATTTATTTATTTACATTAGTTGACCAGGAGTGTCCGATTGGACGTAGGTCCATTTTCAGCGGAGGCCCAGGGAGAAAACCTCCACAGTTAAAATAAACAGACAGTAGTTACACTGGATTACATAGTGATTAACAATTTAACATAGCAATTACTTACAACATATTTACAGATGAAGAACATAATACATCAGTAGACAACTAGAATCTTTATCTGTGAAGTACATAACAGACATTAACAAATGTTACAATAAGAAGTTCCTGCTGTATAATAAGTACTAGGCTTATGAGCATCTGAGCTTGCTATAATCAAGGTAGTTAGTGAAGTGGAAAGAAAGGTAGTGGTTGGATGGGGTGGGTGATATTAGAGTGAACTATTTATGATTGTATACTTCTGTCAAGGATATTAAATTATTTAACATCTTATAACAATAAAGTCTGTTTACTTAATGCTTATATATATAAATCATGCATTTACCTACTAAACTGCTCCCTCTTTTTGTATGCTCATTGTATTTATCACACTCCCCTCACCCCCAAAAATAATAATGATACTATAATCAGCATAACCATAATAACAGTTGTTGTTGTCTTTCGGATTTTCCCGGTTAGGGGTCGCCACAGCGGAACTCCGGTCCGCTAATGATTGGCAGTAGATTTTCACAAACACTGAGGTGCCAGCTCGATGTTCAACCTTCAACAAAGGCACGCCCATTTATGCATGTCTTTCGAATGCCCACCCAACCACGGGGAGGAAATGCAGACTCCACACAAAAGGCACTCCATAATAACATTAGTAGTAATAAATTCCTCTCCCAGACCCCCAGAAGTGGAAAGCTTTTCATGTTATTACAAATAATAAAAATTAATTATATATTAGGCAGACATCTGCAAAAAAAAACAAATTATATATATATATATATATATATATATATATATATATATATATATATATATATATATTCATTAGTAACTTGTTAAATTAAGTGCTTTTCAAACAGTCTTGCCAGGATCATACTCATTAACCTTTCATTTCTACTGGTCATAGATTCATAGGAGATTACTAGTCTAACGGCTTAAGAGCCTTACAAGCTTAGTCAATATAATCCGATCTTACCCAATATATGACCCCTAGGGGCAAGAGGTTGGCATGGATTTCTGTCTATGCCTTCAATATCTTACAGACTGCCCTGTCCATAAGAGACATAGGCACTAACACAGGTGTGACTTTGTGATTCCTCATCCACTGATCTAAACTGCATTCGAAGAGGACCAGGGAAGGGATCTGTTTAATGTGAATAAGAAGCCAATTCCAAAGAAACGGCAATCTCTGAGACTCATATCTGTCCATCTATCATGTTTTTTTTTTTGAGTCACTGACTAAGTGCAAATCCCTAGATTGGGTGACCCTTGTGCTGGTTGACTTGTGGATGTGTAGCAGCTCCATCAGGGCTGGATCTGTGAGTGCCTTGTAGGTCAGACATAGGCCACCCTTTATTAATCGGTAGGAGACAGTGTAAAATGACAGGACTTTCAGTGCACCCACATGGGACATGTTGTTTATACCCTGTAATTTCTTTGTGAGGAAACTCTGAGGTCACTCCAGCTGCTGTAAATGACTAGTCAACTATGTGACAAATGGCACCTTGTACTCGATTATTGGTATAATGAGGGCTGAGTACAGCAGGAATATAATTTACTTGGATCTGGATGCCATACCTTTACTTATAAGTTGAGCCACATAGGACTTCCTTACCACTGTAGACCCATGGTGGTCAAAGATCAGACTACTATCTATCTGTGTACCAATATTTCTCACCTCTGAGTCTAGTCTTAGGGGTGTGCTATTGCTGTTGTAATTTGCAGGGGCATTTGACTTCTCAAAGGTTATGATAATGCATTTTTTCCCATTTAGTTTTAGGCCACGGTTCTTGCACCAATCATTTTCCTGATCTAGACCCTCCTGAAGGACATCTTTGTCACTGAGGGGGTCCAATGTTTGTCCCCAGCTTACAATCATAAGTAAACTTTGTCATCCAGAGGCCTTCTACATATGCCTTGACTTCAGGGAAATATATTCTGAATAGTAGTGTTCCTAGTACTGAGCCCTGTGACACACCACTAGTAGCTGGTCTGGCCCCAGCAATGAGTCATGTGACACATCACTAGTGACTGACCTCTTGCTGGATCTGGATTCACCCACTTTAACCATGTGTCATGTCCATGAGCCAATTTGCTACCCATCTGTTGATGTAGGGATTTATGCCCAGTTTTGTGAGTTTATTTATAATACATGAATGAGGAATTGTGTCAAATTCTTTGGACAGGTTGAGGTAGGCAGTATGCACTGTTTTCCCCTCATCCATGGCCTTAGTAACTTTCTCAAAGAAATCCACCACTCTGCATAAGCATGACCTGCCCTTGACAAAGCTGAATTGGGTGGGGTGCAGTGTTTAGAAGTTTCCAATGTCATTATTTATCAAGTCCAAGATTATTCTCTCCATGGCCGTACATGGAAGGCTAGTCAAACTTATGGGTCTGTCATTTTCTAGGTTAATAAATAGTCTACTTTATGCAGAGGGATGACTGCTGCTGTCCTCCATTCTACTGGGACAAAGCCAGTCCAGAAGCTGTGGTTAAAGAGAGATCCTAATGGACTTTGATAATTCCTGGTTTAAGCTGTTTAAGAGGCAACCTGGTATATAGTCAGGCTCACTGAATCTGTGTTTTTAGGTTTAGAGAGCACAGTGGCAACCCGTTCTTTGGTATTAATCGGCAGTGGTGGGTGGAGCGTATTTCTTGGGGGATAAATGGCAGTGATGGGGAAGTGAAATTTGAGCAGAATTTGTCAGCCAGCAGGTTTGCTATATCCTCCTGCTGAATATAGGTGATGCCATCTACAACTGATGCTGCACCTTGGGGAGTGTTGCCTTAAGAATGCAGACATAACTGAAAAATGCCTTATGGTTATCCTTTGCTTTGGAGGCTAATTTTACCTCAAAGTCTGCTTTCGGAGACTTGACTAGTTCCTTGATACACTTGTTTAGACTAATGAGGGACGTGTTGCTGTGTTGTGCACATTCCCTCTTACTTATCTATGAGATTTTCTTTCTTTTGTTGTCCACCAGGGTGGCTTGTGTTTGGAATTTGACTTGGGTTTATTTTGGTCTGGTACTGCTGTTTTCTATGCTGTTGTTTATATGGCTGTATAGGGCTTTTGTGCAGGCACTGGGAACTAAGGTCAGGCGTCACAATGCCAGGGCACTTCTATGGGCTAGGATTGTAAAGGCTCCAGGGCCATTAGCCTAGTACACACCTATGAACCTCTGCATAGGTTTCTGTATTTTCAAAATTTGGGGGAGCTTGGAAACTATCTGTGCTATCCCATAATAGGTGGTAATTTACTTTAGAGAAGTTCCTAAAGTGTTGGGGTTAGGTGGGGAGACTAGTTTTATGTTTATTTCAAGGGAGACTGCTTTTTGATCTATCTTATCAATGAGGACATCACACTAGGAGGACTGCAGCACCCTCTCATATTTCTGAGTACCAGATCTGAGATAGTTGTTCCCCTAGTGGTTGTGCAGGCTAGCTGCAACAGGGCATTTGAATTTACAAACTCAAGAAATCATTGGGCCTGCATGCTAGTGGCTGTGTATGCCTCCCAATTAATGGAGGGGTAGTTAAAATCATCCATGATTATGGTATTAGGCTGTGGTGAGTGATTCTAGTAACGTCTGGTATGATGTATGGGTTTCCTGGTTCATGATGGAAGACCTGTAGTTAGCAAGAATATGCTAATGAATTTTCCCATGATTAGCTGGACATGGAGTAGCTCAAGCATGTCATATTGTATGACCAGACTTGAGGGGTGCTTATCCTTTATGTAGACAGATGCACCTCCGCCTTTTGTTCTTTCATGTTCAGTGGGTGGTCAGAACATATGAAAGGCATTATAGACCAGCACTGTTGGATTGCTTTCCGTGGCTTTGAACCTTGGTTCAGTAACTGCACAGACATCAGCATTCTCCAGGGTGAAAAGAACTTCCAGGGAGTGCAGTTTCTTGTTGAAACTCCTTGCATTAAGCTGCAACACCTTTAGCTTGACCCGAGTACCTTTTATTATGTTGGAAAAGGCACTACAGGGGTAGATAATATCTTAGCCAATACCCAAAAGCCTAAAGGTAACAGGTGAAGACCATCCCGGGCAAACAGCATGGCCTGTCAACCAATTCCTCCCAGGCTGACAACTATTGGACCCCTTTGGAATGACACCAGTAGCTAAACCAATTGTTAAAGTCGATCATTTTCTGCTGGTATTGTGCATTATTGTCAGAGATGGTTGAATGCTATTCAGCGATAGGCTCATACCTGCCTGTGACACATATTCTAAGAGATCAATCATGTCTTTCTTCATATAGTCCAAGGAGGTACATCTCAAGTCATTCACACCTACATGGACTCTAACTGAGTCATACTGGTACATAAGTGTAAGTGACTTGAGTCTTGAATGATCTGGTGAATCCTGGCCCCTGTCAGGAAACTAACTGCAACTTTCCTCTTATCCAGCCTGGTAAGAGGGACATCAGTGCTTCTCACAATGGACTCTCCTATAAACTAAATATTGGGGTTGCTGAGATTTTTGCCTTATGGGCTTGGTAGCTGAGACACCATAAGATGTGACTTTATGTGCTGTGATGGGAATTGCCTTGTTGGTGTTCATGTGGATTTTTTTGAGGACTGCTTCTGAGAGGCCTTTGAGGTTTGGGTAAGTTACATGTGAGCATCTCTGCATATGTGGGTCTATGTGTGTAGTCCTTTGTGGATGCAGTAAGGGACGTGTGAGTCACTGACCACCTGTTTGGTGATTTATGTGTCTGTATGTGAGAGTCTAGGCTCCAGTACCAATGTGCAACTATATCTCTCACATATTATATTTGTCTGTTCGAGAATTAAGTGATTGTCAGTGTAATAGGCAATTGTTTCATAGCCTTAGGAAGTCAATGTCCACCAAGTTGGATGCAAAGATAGCAGGATAGTGCCCATCCATAGTTGCAGGTCTTAATCTGTACTAGAAATGACTGGAGTGGATGGTGTTTGTATCTGGATAAGGGAGGGGTTCTTATTTGGTGTAATCTGCAGCTAACCTAACCAGCAATGCTGCCTAGTGCCAAACTAAATGTTCTCAGAGCAGCAATAGTCCTGGGTGCTATAATAAGGTAAGATAGAGCTAAACAGTCCTAAAAATTTGATGCATAAATACTGCTCACCATGCAAACTATTCTCTGCATATTGAAGTATCACTCAGGAAAAAAGTAACCAAAGAAAAAACATAGTTCTTTCGTAATAATTAGGTCCCCCAAAAGAGAGACACTAACATTAACATTTCATATAACATTCTATGTGCTTTGTAAGGAGACATAATCATATCCTTTCATGCTCTTTCTGCATGTCTTCACAAAGCTACCTACAAGCTCTAGCATTTGTTTCATTACTTTGCATTTTTGAAAACTTCCTCTAGTGACGAAATTTCTTCTGACTAAATCAACTCTTTGAAGTGTAACTATACAACAATCTTTCACATAAGGATCGGATTTAGCTTTAATGAGAAGCTTGTGCAAAGCATATACATTGATAAGCACCATGTTAAACTAAGTATGACTGAGCAGTCTTATTATATATATATATATATATATATGCATCTGTAACACAACCACATATTCATTACTACCAGTAGCTGCTACATATTTACATTAATTCATTGTGTGCAGTTGTTTCAGCATATTTGTATACAGTACACTTTAAAACAGGTCATGTGGCAGAACTGTTAGTGTGTGTGAAATGGCTGTACTTCATGACATTAAGAAATACCCAAATGGGATTTCCAGCACGATGTGGCCATTTGTGATTCAGAAACATGCTAGCTGTAATGAGGTAAGACCTCATTATTAGCTAATTTGCATTTTTTGAATCACAGTTACTACCACAATGTGCAGATCATGGCCGACCTGCATGTCTCTGTAGTAAAGCTGCTGCTACTGTAGGCAGTGGAGTCCCTCCACCAGTCACTGTCTCTGACACACACACAAGTGCATAAAAACAGATACACCCATACACATACCACAGTCCTACCTGTCCTTACCATCCCGTGGTTCTACCCATCTCCATAATACTTATAGTTACTTATAGTGCCATTACAGCATCTATATATTAGGCCCCAGTTGTCTAGAACCCCCCACCCCCAATCCTCATTACAATGTCAGTGCCATTACAGCATTTTTAAAGAGTCATTTCTGGTGGTCTAGTATTCCCCCCCAACCATCCATCAACAAAGAACAAAAGAAGTTATTGTGACTCTCTACTCATCACTCATTAGACCCATCATAGAATACAATGCCCCATTTGGGATGTACCTTACAAGACACCTGCAACAGCTGGAAAGGCCACAAAAGTACCTCACCAAGAGGATTACTGGCCTCAAACAGATGCCCTATGCAGCCCGACTCAAGAAACTCCAGCTGTACTCAGTTGCATACCACTTGCTCAGAGGTGATCTCTGCCTGACATACAAGGCTATGTCCAACCCAGAACTGATGGACATGCTCCACCTAAAAAAAAACAAATCCCAGAGAGCCACACACTCTAGAGATATAAACCTCACCACAACGATAAATAGGACTTGCTGGAGGGATAGATTCCTATCCCAGAGACTCCCCATGCTTTGGAACAGGATTCCAGTATACATCAGGCAGAGCCCCTCACTAACACTCTTCAAGAGAAACCTGGACGGGTGGATGGGAAACAGAAAATTTACCCTGGGGATCACTGCACTGGCTCTGCTGGACAGTGGCGCAGGGAACTAATGGCTCTGCTGGACAGTGGCACAGGGAACTGATGCCTCTGCTGGACAGAGGCACAGGGAACTAATCTAAGGGGGTGGCGAAAGCCAACACATTCTGGCTAGGCTTATAAATGCCCTTGGTCAGATAGCCCAGTACTTACCTATTAACCTATGAACCTATGAACATTATGAAGTATGTGTTATTAAAGCACTTCACTTTATCCATGGTGTCCAGTGGTGTCCCCAGCTCCCTGATCTCCATACTACAGCTGGTGCCATTACAAGACTTCAGAGTGTGTCTTTTGGCTCCCCATCCCCGATATGCTGTTCTGTGTCTAAGAGCACTATATGGAATATTCATTGGTGTGTAGTGTATCCACTCCCTGATCCCTGTAATAATGTTGATGTTGGTATGACACTTTGTGCATTAATCTCTGGTGTCAAGTGGATCAGCCCACATCCAATCCCCATTTTGATGTCCATGCTGTTATGACACTGATAAAGTAAGTTCTTGTGTCTAGTGGTCCTACTGTTGAACACTGCCTCTTGGCCATGTTTCATTACCATGACCTGGGGGGAGGGGTGTCTGAGTGCTTTCTTGAATCTCTCAGCTGTGTAGCTGCCTTCTTGTGGGTGGTTCTTGGGAGAGAGCACAAGGCTAATTAGCATGCAGAATGCCTCATTAACATTCAGCACAGCCACAGAGCCGTCCCTTCATGGTGCTGCATGTTTTCATGACGGAGAACACTGTAGCACCATGTAATGGTGTTTGCCAAATAGCAAGGGTACCTCAATTTATATAAAGTCATGTACGTGTCACAGTACCTTCATGAATTCAACCCTTAGAGTATGAGAATATATTTGGAGTTTATCATTCTTGTTTGTGTATTTCCCAGTTTTGTTACAGTGCAAATTACAAAAGAATAAATTCTGTTCACAATCTTTATGGGATGTACATGCTGTCAGGCACATTTTTGAAGATTTTTTTTTCAACTCAGAATGAATTACTTGTGTTAGCATTCCAATTAATGTCCTAAGTGACTTTGGAGAAGAAATTAGTAAGTTATATCTTTCAGCAATTATTCTGTTTCAGTCCAAAACAGAGCCAAAACATTCATGCCTTACAAGTTCACTAACCAATTATATATTCATGAATATATTTGCTAAAGGCTCTATGCAAGCTGTGCAATTATATAAAGCCGTGTATTTCTGAGTGGTATTATCATAAATATGTATTAGGTAATTATATATTCAGGAGTATAAGCAGTATATACAAACCAATTATGGAGGATAATTTTGGATCATTTTTATATATATATATATATATATATATATATATATATATATATATATATATATATATATAAATATTAAAACATGTCATCAAGCAGAGCAGTTTTTATGTGTGCTATGACTCTTCTTTCTTTGTGTATTATATCAAGACAAGCTCAAGTGTTTCAAAGTATAGTTACAATTTATTTCTGTTTCCTGCTTTTTGAATCAGAGCAATACATTCTCCGTGCATTTAATGTATATAGAATGTTCATGTTGTTGTGCATTTTTGCTGAGATTTTTTTTCTTTTCAGATTGTGCTAATTATATCAGCTTAACTGATTTTTGAGGAGAAATTATTAAAATACATCTTTCAAGAACTGCTGTATTTAATTTATAGACAGAGGAAAAATATGTGTGTCTCATATATTCAGCACTCTGCCACATACCCTTGAGTGTCCCAGGCATTTACAAAGAACCACAGCTCGGACGGCAAGAGTTTTTTCTTGATGCAGTGATTTGCGATTCAGTTATGTTAGCTCTGAAAAAGAAAGACATCATTATCAGTTAATTGGCATATCTCTGAATTGCCTTAACTGTTACTTCTGAAAAACAGCACTTTCTTGCAGTATTTAAATTTAGTAACCCATGCATCTCATTGGCACAGGGGACCCCCTAATTCAGTCACATATATACATTCAAACACATGCTCGCACTCACACACCCACACACACATGCACATAAACAGAGAAACACTCCCCAGCATATCTCTTACCTGTCCCTGAGCTGAAATAACTTGCGAGATGTGTCTTGGCATGGTTTTATCCCTGCCCTAATAAATGACAGATCCTTGCAATCAGTAAATAATGCAGATATCAGAATGATTGCAATCAGTAAATAATGCGGATATCAGAATGATTGCAATCAGTAAATAATGCGGGTATCAGAATGACTGCAATCAGTAAATAATGCGGATATCAGAATGATTGCAATCAGTAAATAATGCGGATAGCAGAATGATTGCATATTCTCCTTAGTCTGTGTACAGTGCATAGTGACACTAGCCCTGTGGCTCTACCAACTTTTTAATTGAGTCCCAGTGATAGAGTAAATGTTTTCCCTGGTGGGTGTCTAGTATTCCTTCTGGCTGTGTATTGAAGCCTCCCCTACACGGACACACACCTGCTGTTGTTGGCTGTTAGAGATACCCTTTCTTTTGTAATACATGGACTGTTGTAATCATTGAATCAGGCCAGACATTAGAGATTTGTGCTTCTTACTATGAAGATATCACTGGCAACAGTAACTGACCTGTTAGTGATGGTCATTAATGCTGCTTCTCCCTGCTTTATGTTTGATACCTTTCCACTTTTATTTTACATATTTTTAAAACATTTAGGTAATATTTCCAAGTGTCCCTAGTATCCAGAGGTGGTGCTGAAGGTGAATATTTTGTATTCAGAGTTGTAATCTTTTTAGTGTCTTTTGGACATACTGTATAATGTATCCCTGGTGTCTAGTGTTCCACACAACCCCAGTATTGCAGGATTTTCTCATTACACACATCTTTTTAGTGTCTTTTGGACATACTGTATAATGTATCCCTGGTGTCTAGTGTTCCACACAACCCCAGTATTGCAGGATTTTCTCATTACACACAGCCACACAAACACACACACACACACACACACACACACACACACACACACACACACACACACACACACACACACACACACACACACACACACACACACACACACAGAGCCCCCTACCTGATTACGCTCACAGAAACATTCATCCACAGCCACACACACACACACACACACACACACACACACACACACACACACACACACACACACACACACACACACACACACACACACACACACACACACACACACACACACACACAAACAAATACCCTAACTATCCCTGAACTAAACCTCTCACTGTGACCTCCTAGGCAGGTACACACATACATAATGCAGACATACACCAACATTGCCTTCCCGCTAAACTTCCCAGCATTTATCTCTCCCAGGATTGGTGAGCACATGCTTTTCGCCACATTCATTAACATGAGTGGCCATGAGCTGCCTACCTCTACCGGGATTGGTGAGCACATGCTTTTGGCCACGTTCATTAACATGAGTGGCCATGAGCTGCCATGTTACTTTACTTTGTTCCTAAATATCTGTATTTATTTCTATTCAAATATAACACTGACAAGTCACATCAAGCATCATATTACCAATTACATCATATACATGTCTACTGAACATATATTGGTCATTCAAGTGAACAGTTCTCACACACATTTGTTGTAACTGCAGTATAACACAACCCTGTCCCTTACTGTTCTCTATCATATTTATATCATTTGATATTTTAATATCAATAGACCCTCATATTTATGTCAGTCAAATATTTCACATAATCTTTTTATGCAAGTAGATCACGACTACATATTCTTATAAAAGTCCAGATACATTTGCAATCAAAGAGCTGATTTAGCACGTTTGGTAGTTCCAGATAACAGTGCCACTATCTTTCCCCAATAAACCACGTTGCTTCAGTTCACTGTCAATTCGGAGAATTTTTTATCCTCTAACTGTTCTTTTTACTTAAAGTAAAGAAAGGCAGGGTTGTGCACAGTTTGTAGAAATATGATTCATGGCCTTTACCATTGTCTTTCATGGGTCTATTTTGGGGTTCTCTTCATTAATCTAGTGACAGTCTGAAGAAATTAGGGTCACCATATTATCGATGTTGTTTTGATACATTTTAAATAAATAGTTAATAAAGGGCAAACAAATAGTCTTAGTCCATAATGTATCTGTAGCAATTTAGGGATTGGCGGCTTAGCTGTTGTGACAGCATGTTTGGACAATTGGGTGGGGAACAGGAAATTCATCCCTAACTTGGCACCTATGTCTCCAATGGACACAGGCAGCGTGTAAATGGTTCATCTCCCAGACTCCTGCTTGTAAATGTTTCACCTCCCTAGCCCCTGCTTACACTTATCAAGGGTACCAAAAGTCAAAATGCATTTAATCTCAGTGAGGTAATAGCTTTCCTGTAACCTGGTAAAACATCCCCTCTATAACCATAGTCTGCATTTGCTAGTATGAAGACAATCCCGCATTATATGCATTGAAAAGTGGGCAGGCAGAGGAGATAGCCCACCCCCTTTTGAAAAGCTTTAATGCAGAGCTCTGCCAAGTTTGGGTGAGTTTGAGCATAGTTACCTGTATTGTAATGGAAGGTTAACAACTTGTTCCAAGTCTTTGAATCAGTCACAAAATCCAACATATTGCTCTATTTCTCAATAACTCCATCCATACAATTAGTCTGCATATAACCTTTGACCTCATAGAAGTGACTTATTTCCAGTCCTCCATTATTATTGTTCCAGGTACTTTTTATTTATCCTTTGATGGTAGATAATCAGCAAAACAGAAGGAAATATTGTTTGGAAACTCTTACGCTTGTTCTATTAACCAGCGGATGTTGTCAGCTTGAACTCTGGTGCCTCTTTCCTTCTAAAACCAGCTTGTACATCTGTCAGTTCACAGTCATATATTGGTGGTTATACTGCTGTACATTTATTTGGTGGTTATACTGCTGTATAATATATTAGTGGTTATACTGCTATATAATATATTGGTGGTTATACAGCTGTATAATATATTGGTGGTTATACTGCTCATAGGTTCATAGGTTCATAGGTTCATACTAGGCTATCTGCCCGAGGGCATTTACAAGCCTAGCCCATCGTTTTGTGGCTTACGCCACCCCTTTAGTATGGGGAACTATACCCATTATTTTGCTGTGCCTCTGTTGAGCAGTGACACTGAGGTAATCCCTGGGGTATATCTGCGATCTCCCATCCATTGGTCAAGATTTCTCTTGAACAAGGCCAGCGAGGTGCTCTGCCTCACATGTACCGGGATTTTGTTCCACAGCATAGGGAGTCTTTGGGTGATGAATCTATCCCTCCAGCACGTCCCATTAATAGCCGTGTCGAGGTTTAAGTCTCCCGCCCTTGTGGCTCTGATGGATCTAGATTTTTTGAGGTGAAGCATATTCATCAAATCTGGGTTTGACATGGCCTCGTATGTCAGGCAAAGGTCACCTCTGAGCAAGCGGTAAGCGACTGAACAGAGCTGGAGTTCTTTCAGTCGGGCAGCATAGGACAGATTCTTGAGACCCTTTATCCTCTTGGTGAGGAACCTCTGCGGCCTCTCCAGCCGCTGCAAGTGTCGGGTCAGATACATTCTGAATGGGGCATTGCACTCAATCATTGGTCCGATGAGTGATGAGTAGAGGGAGACCATGACCTCCCTTGATCCAGATGAGAATCCCTTCATGACAAGGTGGGCAATGTAGAAGGTCTTCCTAACCACTTTAGCTACATGGGTGTCGAATGACAGACTACTATCAACCTGGGTCCCCAGGTCCCTGATAACTTCTTCTGTGCTCAGTGGATTGCCACCTATTTGGTAGCTAGGGGAAACCTTGTTTTTCCCGAAGGGTATGACTACGCATTCTTTGGCATCTAACTCTAGGCCGTGGCTCTGGCACCAGTTATCCGTTTCTGTGAGACCCTTCTGAAGGATATCTGTGTCAGATGTGTTTTCTACTATGGCGTCCAGTTTGCAGTCATCTGCAAACCCCGTCAGCCACAACCCTCCCGTGCTTGCCCGTACCTCGGAAAAGTAGATGCCAAACAAGAGTGGGCCCAGGACTGAGCCCCGTGGGACACCACCTGTGACAGGCTTTGAGTCTGACATGGCGCCAGCAACTCTGACCCTGTGGGTTCTGTCACTCAGCCAGTCCACAACCCATCCTGTGACGCTGTATAATTTATTGGTGGTTATACTGCTGTATAGTATATTGGTAATTATACTTCTGTATATATGTTTGGTGGTTATACCGCTTTATAATATATATCAGTGGTTATACTGCTGTATAGTATATTGGTGGTTATACTGCTGTATATATATTTGGTGGTGGTTATACTGCTGTATAATATATTGGTGGTTATACTGCTGTATAATATATACTGGTGGTTATACTGCTGTATATATATTTGGTGGTTATACTGCTGTATAATATATCGGTGATTATACTGCTGTATATATATTTGGTGGTTATACTGCTGTATAATATATATTGGTGGTTATACTGCTGTATAATGTATTTGGTGGTTATACTGCTGTATAATATATCGGTGATTATACTGCTGTATATATATTTGGTGGTTATACTGCTGTATAATATATCGGTGATTATACTGCTGTATATATATTTGGTGGTTATACTGCTGTATAATATATCGGTGATTATACTGCTGTATATATATTTGGTGGTTATACTGCTGTATAATATATATCAGTGGTTATACTGCTGTATAATATATATTGGTGGTTATACTGCTGTATAATATATTGGTGGTTATACTGCTGTATAATATATCGGTGGTTATACTGCTGTATAATATATTGGTGGTTATACTGCTGTATAATATATTGGTGGTTATACTGCTGTATAATATATCGGTGATTATACTGCTGTATATATATTTGGTGGTTATACTGCTGTATAATATATCGGTGATTATACTGCTGTATATATATTTGGTGGTTATACTGCTGTATAATATATTGGTGATTATACTGCTGTATAATATATCGGTGATTATACTGCTGTATAATATATTGGTGATTACACTGCTGTATAATATATTTGGTGGTTATACTGCTGTATAATATATTGGTGGTTATACTGCTGTATAATATATCGGTGATTATACTGCTGTATAATATATTGGTGGTTATACTGCTGTATAATATATATCAGTGGTTATACTGCTGTATAATATATTGGTGGTTATAGTGCTGTATAATATATCGGTGATTATACTGCTGTATAATATATCAGTGGTTATACTGCTGTATAATATATTGGTGGTTATACTGCTGTATAATATATATCAGTGGTTATACTGCTGTATAATATATTGGTGGTTATACTGCTGTATAATATATTGGTGGTTATACTGCTGTATAATATCTTTGGTGGTTATACTGCTGTATAATATATCAGTGATTATACTACTGTATATATATATTTGGTGGTTATACTGCTGTATAATATATTGGTGGTTATACTGCTGTATAATATATCGGTGATTATACTGCTGTATAATATCTTTGGTGGTTATACTGCTGTATAATATATTGGTGGTTATACTGCTGTATAATATATCGGTGGTTATACTGCTGTATAATATATTGGTGGTTATACTGCTGTATAATATATTGATGGTTATACTGCTGTATAATATATTTGGTGGTTATACTGCTGTATACTATCTTTGGTGGTTATACTGCTGTATAATATATCAGTGATCATACTACTGTATATATATATTTGGTGGTTATACTGCTGTATAATATATTGGTGATTATACTGCTGTATAATATATTGGTGGTTATACTGCTGTATAATATATTGGTGGTTATACTGCTGTATAATATATTGGTGGTTATACTGCTATATATATATTTGGTGGTTATAATGCTGTATAATATATCGGTAATTATACTGCTGTATAATATATTGGTGGTTATACTGCTGTATAATATATTGGTGGTTATACTGCTGTATAATATATTTGGTGGTTATACTGCTGTATAATATCTTTGGTGGTTATACTGCTATATAATATATCAGTGATTATACTGCTGTATATATATTTGGTGGTTATACTGCTGTATAATATATTGGTGGTTATACTGCTGTATAATATATCAGTGATTATACTGCTGTATATATATTTGGTGGTTATACTGCTGTATACTGTATACTGCCCACCCCCACCGGAAATAAAAAAGACCACAGTAAAGAACTTCTCAAAAGCCGACTTCACACTTCTAAAGACTAGTGTGGTCTCCTTTAAGGCCCGCGAGCCGGCGGAAAACAGTACTCAAGCCGCTGAATCACTTACAAATGCCTTCTACCATCACCTGCAGGACTGCATGGATAAGGCAATCCCAAGCAAAACAAAGACTCTTTGCACCAAAGGCAAGCGTCCAGTCTGGTGGACCCCAGCCATAAACAAACTCTACAACAAAAGGAGGAAGCTACTACAAGATAGAGCAAAATCCTTAAAAGGTAAGACACCCTTGATCACTATAAGTAAAAACTAAGAGCTCTCATAAAATCATCCAAAGCAAATTTCGAGAGAAAATAGCTAAAGACTCAAAAGACAATCATAAGGCCTTCTTTAGCTATGTTAGAAACCTAGGAGGAAACTCCCAGATATGCTCAGAACTAGTTCAAAATGATGTGAAGATTACTGATCCTACAGACATTGCCAACATACTGGCTGACAGGTTCAGTGCAAACTTCTCCCCCCCCAAAAGGAGAGATATCTATACCAAACGATTGCAGCCCCCCAAACATCTCCAGCGCCCAAGTGAGAACTGCTCTCTCCAAAGCAAACAACACCGCATCCATGGGACCTGATGGTGCCCGGCTGTGTGCTCCACGAACTCAATGAGGAATTAAACCCACAGCTAGGACAGCTGTTTAATCAAAGTCTTACCTCTGGATACGTACCCAGGGAGTGGCGCACTGCAACTGTGGTCCCACTTCACAAAGGCGGTGCCTCCACCGACCCTGGAAATTACCGCCCATTAGCTTGAGAAGCCTTATGTGCAAAGCCATGGAGAGGATCATAATGGAGCTCATAAATAAAGACATGAGGAATTTGCAGACTTTGGATCCAACCCAGTTTGGCTTTGTCAAAGGCAGATCATGCCTTTTAAACTTGGTTGACTTTTGAAACAGTCACCAAAGCCATTGATGAGGGAAAGGCAGTCCATACAGCCTACCTCGATCTGGCTAAGGCCTTCGATACAATACCCCACTCGGGTATCATTGAAAAACTCATCAGCTTAAATGTTAACCCATACATCACAAGATGGGTTGCAAACTGGCTGAGTGACAGAACCCACAGGGTCAGAGTTGCTGGCGCCATGTCAGACTCAAAGCCTGTCACAAGTGGTGTCCCACAGGGCTCAGTCCTGGGCCCACTCTTGTTTGGCATCTACTTTTCCGAAGTACAAGCAAACACAGGAGGGCTATGGCTGACAAAGTTTGCAGATGACTGCAAACTGGGCGCCATAGTAGAAAACACATCTGACACAGATATCCTTCAGAAGGGTCTCACAGAAACGGATAACTGGTGCCAGAGCCACGGCCTAAAGTTAAATGCCAAAAAATGCATAGTCATACCCTTCGGGAAAAACAAGGTTACCCCTAGCTACCAAATAGGTGGCAATCCACTGAGCACAGAAGAAGTTATCAGGGACCTGGGGACCCAGGTTGATAGTAGTCTGTCATTCGACACCCATGTAGCTAAAGTAGTTAGGAAGACCTTCTACATTGCCCACCTTATCATGAAGGGATTCTCATCTAGATCAAGGGAGGTCATAGTCTCCCTTTACTCATCACTCATCAGACCAATGATTGAGTACAATGCCCCATTCGAATGTATCTGACCCGACACTTGCAGCAGCTGGAGAGGCCACAAAGTTCCTCACCAAAAGGATAAAGGGTCTCAAAAATCTGTCCTATGCTGCCCGACTGAAAGAACTCCAGCTCTATTCAGTCGCCACCGCTGCTCAGAGGTGACCTTTGCCTAACATACAGGGCCATGTCAAACCCAGATTTGATGAATATGCTTCACCTCAAAAATCTAGATCCATCAGAGCCACAAGGGCGGAGACTTAAACCTCGACACGGCTATTAATAGGACGTGCTGGAGGGATAGATTCATCACCCAAAGACTCCCTATGCTGTGGAACAAAATCCCGGTACATGTGAGGCAGAGCACCTCGCTGGCCTTGTTCAAGAGAAATCTTGACCAATGGATGGGAGATCGCAGATATACCCCAGGGATTACCTCAGTGTCACTGCTCGACAGAGGCACAGCAAAATAATGGGTATAGTTCCCCATACTAAAGGGGTGGCGTAAGCCACAAAACGATGGGCTAGGCTTGTAAATGCCCTTGGGCAGATAGCCTAGTATGAACCTATGAACCTATGAACCTATGAACCTATAATATATTGGTGGTTATACTGCTGTATAATATATTTGGTGGTTATACTGCTGTATAATATCTTTGGTGGTTATACTGCTATATAATATATCAGTGATTATACTGCTGTATATATATTTGGCGGTTATACTGCTGTATAATATATTGGTGGTTATACTGCTGTATAATATATCGGTGATTATACTGCTGTATAATATATTGGTGATTATACTGCTGTATAATATATTGGTGGTTATACTGCTGTATAATATATTGGTGGTTATACTGCTGTATAATATATATCGGTGGTTATACTGCTGTATAATATATTGGTGGTTATACTGCTGTATAATATATTGGTGGTTATACTGCTGTATAATATATTGGTGGTTATACTGCTATATATATATTTGGTGGTTATACTGCTGTATAATATATTGGTGATTATACTGCTGTATAATATATCGGTGGTTATACTGCTGTATAATATATTGGTGGTTATACTGCTGTATAATATATTGGTGGTTATACTGCTGTATATATATTTGGTGGTTATACTGCTGTATAATATATCAGTGATTATACTGCTGTATATATATTTGGTGGTTATACTGCAGTATAATATATTGGTGGTTATACAGCTGTATAATATATTGGTGGTTATACTGCTGTATATATATTTGGTGGTTATACTGCTGTATAATATATCAGTGATTATACTGCTGTATATATATTTGGTGGTTATACTGCTGTATAATATATATCGGTGGTTATACTGCTGTATAATATATTGGTGGTTATACTGCTGTATAATATATTGGTGGTTATACTGCTGTATAATATATTGGTGGTTATACTGCTATATATATATTTGGTGGTTATACTGCTGTATAATATATTGGAGATTATACTGCTGTATAATATATCGGTGGTTATACTGCTGTATAATATATTAGTGGTTATACTGCTGTATAATATATTGGTGGTTATACTGCTGTATAATATATTGGTGGTTATACTGCTATATATATATATATATTTGGTGGTTATACTGCTGTATAATATATTGGTGATTATACTGCTGTATAATATATCGGTGGTTATACTGCTGTATAATATATTGGTGGTTATACTGCTGTATAATATATTGGTGGTTATACTGCTGTATATATATTTGGTGGTTATACTGCTGTATAATATATCAGTGATTATACTGCTGTATATATATTTGGTGGTTATACTGCAGTATAATATATTGGTGGTTATACAGCTGTATAATATATTGGTGGTTATACTGCTGTATATATATTTGGTGGTTATACTGCTGTATAATATATCAGTGATTATACTGCTGTATATATATTGGTGGTTATACTGCTGTATAATATATATCGGTGGTTATACTGCTGTATAATATATTGGTGGTTATACTGCTGTATAATATATTGGTGGTTATACTGCTGTATAATATATTGGTGGTTATACTGCTATATATATATTTGGTGGTTATACTGCTGTATAATATATTGGAGATTATACTGCTGTATAATATATCGGTGGTTATACTGCTGTATAATATATTGGTGGTTATACTGCTGTATAATATATTGGTGGTTATACTGCTGTATATATATTTGGTGGTTATACTGCTGTATAATATATCAGTGATTATACTGCTGTATATATATTTGATGGTTATACTGCTGTATAATATATATCGGTGGTTATACTGCTGTATAATATATTGGTGGTTATACTGCTGTATAATATATTGGTGGTTATACTGCTGTATAATATATTGGTGGTTATACTGCTATATATATATTTGGTGGTTATACTGCTGTATAATATATTGGTGGTTATACTGCTGTATAATATATTGGTGGTTATACTGCTATATATATATTTGGTGGTTATACTGCTGTATAATATATCGGTGGTTATACTGCTGTATAATATATTGGTGGTTATACTGCTGTATATATATTTGGTGGTTATACTGCTGTATAATATATCGGTGGTTATACTGCTGTATAATATATTAGTGGTTATACTGCTATATAATATATCGGTGGTTATACTGCTATATATATATTTGGTGGTTATACTGCTGTATAATATATCGGTGGTTATACTGCTGTATAATATATTGGTGGTTATACTGCTGTATAATATATTGGTGGTTATACTGCTGTATAATATATTTGGTGGTTATACTGCTGTATATATATTTGGTGGTTATACTGCTGTATAATATATTTGGTGGTTATACTGCTGTATAATATATTGGTAGTAATACTGCTGTATAATATATTGGTGATTATATTGCTGTATAATATATTGGTGATTATACTGCTGTATAATATATTGGTAGTTATACTGCTGTATAATATATTGGTGGTTATACTGCTGTATAATATACCGGTGGTTATACTGCTGTATAATATATTGGTGGTTAGACTGCTGTATAAAATATTGGTGGTTATACTGCTGTATATATATTTGGTGATTATACTGCTGTATAATATATTGTTGATTATACTGCTGTATAACATATCAGTGGTTATACTGCTGTATAATATATTGGTGATTACACTGCTGTATAATATATTTGGTGGTTATACTGCTGTATATATATTTGGTGGTTATACTGCTGTATAATATATTTGGTGGTTATACTGCTGTATAATATATTGGTGATTATACTGCTGTATAATATATTAGTGGTTATACTGCTATATAATATATTGCTGGTTATACTGCTGTATAATATATTGGTGGTTATACTGCTGTATAATATATTTGGTGGTTATACTGACGTAAATATATTTTTGATGGTTATACTGCTGTATAATATATTTGGTGGTTATACTGCTATATAATATATTGGTGGTTATACTGCTGTATAATATATTGGTGGTTATACTTCTGTATATATATTTGGTGGTTATACTGCTGTATAGTATATTAGTGATTACACTGCTGTATATATATTTGGTGGTTATACCGCTGTATAATATATTGCTGGTTATACTGCTGTATAATATATTGGTGGTTATACTGCTGTATAATATATCGGTATACTGCTGTATGATATATTGGTGATTATACTGCTGTATAATATATCGGTGGTTATACTGCTGCATAATATATTGGTGGTTATACTGCTGTATAAAATATTGGTGGTTATACTGCTGTACATTTATTTGGTGGTTATACTGCTGTATTGTATATTGGTGATTATACTGCTGTATATATATTTGGTGGTTATACTGCTGTATAATATATTGGTGGTTATACTGCTGTATAATATATATCAGTGGTTATACTGCTGTATATATATTTGATGGTTATACTGCTGTATAATATATTGGTGGTTATACTGCTGTATAATATATCGGTGATTATACTGCTGTATAATATATCGGTGGTTATACTGCTGTATAATATATTGGTGGTTATACTGCAGTATAATATATTGGTGGTTATACTGCTGTATAATATATCGGTGGTTATACTGCTGTACAATATATTGGTGGTTATACTGCTGTATAATATATTGGTGGTTATACTGCTGTATAATATATTGGTGGTTATACTGCTGCATAATATATTGGTGGTTATACTGCTGTATATATATTTGGTGGTTATACTGCTGTATAATATATTGGTGATTATACTGCTGTATAATATATTGGTGGTTATACTGCTGTATAGTATCTTGGTGATTATACTGCTGTATAATATATTTGGTGGTTATACTGCTGTATAATATCTTTGGTGGTTATACTGCTGTATAATATATCAGTGATTATACTGCTCTATAATATATCGGTGGTTATACTGCTGTATAATATATTGGTGGTTATACTGCAGTATAATATATTGGTGGTTATACTGCTGTATAATATATTGGTGGATATACTGCTGTATAATATATTGGTGGTTATACTGATGTATATATATTTGGTGGTTATACTGCTATATAGAATATTGGTGAGTATACTGCTGTATATATATTTGGTGGTTATACTGCTGTATAATATAGTGGTGGTTATACTGCTGTATAATATATTGGTGGTTATACTGCTGTATAATATATTGGTGATTATACTGCTGTATAATATCTTTGGTGGTAATACTGCTGTATAATATATCGGTGATTATACTGCTGTATAATATATCGGTGGTTATACTGCTGTATAATATATTGGTGGTTATACTGCGGTATAATATATTGGTGGTTATACTGCTGTATAATATATCGGTGGTTATACTGCTGTACAATATATTGGTGGTTATACTGCTGTATAATATATTGGTGGTTATACAGCTGTATAATATATTGGTGATTATACTGATGTATAATATATTGGTGGTTATACTGCTGTATATATATATTTGGTGGTTATACTGCTGTATAATATATTGGTGGTTATACTGCTGTATAATATATTGGTGGATATACTGCTGTATAATATATTGATGGTTATACTGCTGTATAATATATTAGTGGTTATACTGCTGTATAATATATATTGGTGGTTATACTGCTGCATAATATATTGGTGGTTATACTGCTGTATATATATTTGGTGGTTATACTGCTGTATAATATATTGGTGATTATACTGCTGTATAATATATTGATGGTTATACTGCAGTATAGTATATTGGTGATTATACTGCTGTATAATATATTTGGTGGTTATACTGCTGTATAATATCTTTGGTGGTTATACTGCTATATAATATATCAGTGATTATACTGATGTATATATATTTGGTGGTTATACTGCTTTATAATATATTGGTGGTTATACTGCTGTATAATATATTGGTGGATATACTGCTGTATAATATATTGGTGGTTATTCTGATGTATATATATTTTGTGGTTATACTGCTGTATAGAATATTGGTGATTATACTGCTGTATATATATTTGGTGGTTATACTGCTGTAAAATATATTGGTGGACATGAACTCCAAGAAGAACTAAACCCAAACATAATACTTCTGTTTAATCTCAGCCTTACTACAGGATATGTGCCCAAAGAGTGGCGTACAGCAACAGTGGTCCCTCTCCATAAAGGTGGTGCCTTAACGGATCCTGGAAACTATCGCCCTATAAGCCTGACTAGCTTGGTCTGCAAAGCTATGGAAAGGATCATCATGGACCTCATAAATAAAGATATTGGGGACCTACAGACACTGGATCCTACCCAGCTCGGCTTTGTTAAGGGCAGATCCTGCCTCTTAAACCTGGTTGATTTCTTTGAAACAGTCACCAAGGCCATAGACGAGGGGAAGGTGGTCCACACAGCCTACCTGGACCTCGCAAAAGCCTTCGATACAATACCCCACTCGGGCATTATAGATAAGCTCACCAGCTTAAATATAAACCTCTATGTTACTAGATGGATTGCAAACTGGCTCAAGGACAGAACCCACATGGTTAGAATTGCTGGAGCCTTGTCAGACTCCAAACCAGTTACAAGTGGTGCCCCACAAGGCTCAGTCCTGGGACCTCTCTTGTTCAGTATATATTTCTCTGAGGTACAGGCCAACACGGAAGGACTGTGGCTGACCAAGTTCACAGATGACTGCAAACTGAACGCCATAATCGACTCTCCAGCCGATACAAGCATCCTCCAAAAGGGCCTCATAGAAACAGACAACTGGTGCCAGAGCCATGGCCTCAAGCTAAATGCCAAAAAGTGTATAGTCATCCCCTTTGGCAAAAACAAAGTGCCCACAAATTACCACATAGGTGGTAATCCATTAAGTACAGAAGAAGTAATTAGGGACCTGGGGACCCAAGTTGATAGCAATCTCTCATTTGACAACCACGTGGCCAAAGTGGTTAGAAAAACATTTTATATAGCCCACCTAATCATGAAGGGATTCACATCTAGATCAGGGGAGGTTATCGTGCCTCTTTACTCATCCCTCATCAGGCCCATAATTGAGTACAATGCCCCTTTTGGGATGTACCTTACCAGACACCTGCAGCAACTGGAAAGACCCCAAAAGTACCTCACCAAGAGGATCAAAGGGCTCAAACAGATGCCATATGCTGCCCGGTTAAAGAAACTCCAGCTCTACTCAGTGGCATACCACCTTTTCAGAGGCGATCTGTGCCTGACGAATAAAGCCATGTCCAACCCGGAATTAATGGACATGCTGCACCTCAGAAAATCCAAATCCCATCGAGCTACGCGCTCGAGAGACTTGAACCTCAGCACTGAAATAAATAGGACATGCTGGAGGGACAGATTCATAACCCAGAGGCTCCCTTCACTCTGGAATAAAATCCCAGTCCAGGTTAAGCAGAGTCCCTCATTGACTCTATTCAAGAGGAATCTTGATGAGTGCATGGGAGATCGTAGGTTTACCCCGGGTATCACTTCTGTGTCACTGTTAGACAGAGGCACATTATACTAACCTCGAAAAAGGGCATAGCAAAATAAATTTAAAATGGGTGGCGAAAGCCAAACACATTCTGGCTAGGCTTATAAATGCCCTAGGGCAGATAGCCTAGTATGAACCTATGAACCTATGAACCTATAATATATATATATTTGGTAGTTATACTGCTGTATAGTATATCGCTGGTTATACTGCTATATAATATATTGGTGGTTATACCGCTGTATAATATATTGGTGGTTATACTGCTGTATATATATTTGGTTATTATACTGCTGTATAATATATTGGTGGCTATACTGCTGTATAATATATTGGTGGTTATATTGCTGTATAATATATTGGTGGTTATACTGCTGTATATATATTTGGTGGTTATACTGCTCTGTAATATATTGGTGATTATACTGCTGTATAATATATTGGTGGTTATACTGCTGTATAATATATTGGTGGTTATACTGCTGTATAATATATCGGTGATTATACTGCTGTATATATATTTGGTGGTTATACTGCTGTATAATATATTGGTGGTTATACTGCTGTATAATATATTGGTGGATATATTGCTGTATAATATATTGGAGGTTATACTGCTGTATATATATATTTGGTGGTTATACTGCTGTATAGTATATTGGTGATTATACTGCTGTATATATATTTGGTGGTTATACTGCTGTATGATATATCGGTGGTTATACTGCTGTATAATATATTTGTGGTTATACTGCTGTATAATATATTGGTGGTTATACTGCTGTATATATATATTTGGTAGTTATACTGCTGTATAGTATATTGGTGATTATACTGCTGTATATATATATTGGTGGTTATACTGCTGTATAATATATTGGTGATTATACTGCTGCTGTATAATATATTTGGTGGTTATACTGCTGTATAACATATCGATGGTTATACTGCTGTATAATATATTAGTGGTTATACTGCTGTATAATATATTGGTGGTTATACTGCTGTATAATATATTGGTGATTATACTGATGTATAATGTATTGGTGATTATACTGCTGTATATATATATTTGGTGGTTATACTGCTGTATAATATATTGGTGGTTATACTGCTGTATAATATATTGGTGGATATACTGCTGTATAATATATTGGTGGTTATACTGCTGTATAATATATTAGTGGTTATACTGCTGTATAATATATATTGGTGGTTATACTGCTGTATAATATATTGGTGGTTATACTGCTGTTTAATATATCAGTGATTATACTGCTGTATATATATTTGGTGGTTATACTGCTGTATAATATATTGGTGGTTATACTGCTGTATAATATATTAGTGGTTATACTGCTGTATAATATATATTGGTGGTTATACTGCTGTATAATATATTGGTGGTTATACTGCTGTATAATATATCAGTGATTATACTGCTGTATATATATTTGGTGGTTATACTGCTGTATAATATATTGATGGTTATACTGCTGTATAATATATTGGTGGTTATACTGCTGTATAGTATATTGGTGATTGTACTGCTGTATATATATATTTGGTTGTTATACTGCTGTATAATATATATCGGAGGTTATACTGCTGTATGATATATTGGTGGTTATACTGCTGTATAATATATCAGTGATTATACTTCTGTATATATATTTGGTGGTTATACTGCTGTATAATATATTGGTGGTTATACTGCTGTATAATTTATTGGTGGTTATACTGCTGTATAGTATATTGGTGATTATACTTCTGTATATATGTTTGGTGGTTATACCGCTTTATAATATATATCAGTGGTTATACTGCTGTATAATATATTGGTGGTTATACTGCTGTATAATATAGTGATGGATATACTGCTGTATAATATATTGGTGGTTATACTGCTGTATATTTGTGGTTATACTGCTGTATAGTATATTGGTGGTTATACTGCTGTATATATATTTGGTGGTGGTTATACTGCTGTATAATATATTGGTGGTTATACTGCTGTATATATATATATTTGGTGGCTATACTGCTGTATATATATTTGATGGTTATACTGCAGTATAATATATTGGTGGTTATACTGCTGTATAATATATTAGTGATTATACTGCTGTATGTATATTTGGTGGTTATACTGCTGTATAATATATTGGTAGTTATACTGCTGTATATTATATTGGTGATTATACTTCTTTTTTTGGCTTTTCCCGATTAGGGGTCGCCACAGTGGAACTCCGGTCTGCTAATGACTGGCAGTTGATTTTTACAGTGCCGAGGTGCCAGCTTGATGCCCAACCTTCAGCGAAGGCACGCCTTATTCATGTCTTTCGAATGCCACTCGACCGCGGGAAGGACATGCAGACTCCACACAAAAGGTGCTCCAGCCGAGAATCGAACAGGAGAACATCTTACTGTGAGGTGACAACGATACCGCTGCACCACCGCGGCTACATATTGGTGATTATACTGCTGTATATATATTTGGTGGTTATACTGCTGTATAATATATCAGTGGTTATACTGCTGTATAATATATATCAGTGGTTATACTGCTGTATAATATATATTGGTGGTTATACTGCTGTATAATATATTGGTGGTTATACTGCTGTATAATATATTGGTGGTTATACTGCTGTATAATATATTGGTGATTATACTGCTGTATATATATTTGGTGAAGTCTAAATTGCATGGTTTTTAACAGTAGCTTGCTAACATGTAAAATAAGTGAAATTGTTTGATAATATGTGACTTTAGCATATCATAAGCTCTTAAGTACCTATCTATACAAACATCCATTACTTTAGGTAAAGTTATATATATATATATATATATATATATATATATATATATATATATATATATACAAACATCCATTACTTTAGGTAAAGTTATATTTGATGACTCATGTATACCTGTTATACTTTCATGTGTGCATTTTAAACAGGGATACTTTCTCTGCTTACACCAAGTAAAATATGTCCTCCTTACAATTTGATTTCTCTGTCATGACTTAAGTGGTATATATATATATATATATATATATATATATATATATATATATATATATATATATACATATACATATACATTTATTTATTTATGTGACATTGGTTGACCGGGTTAGTCCATCTGGGTCAGAGCCCTTTTTCAGTGGAGACCCGGGGAGAAAAGCTCCACAAAAACATAGCTAGTTAACTACATAACTACATTAACGTAATATATTGCTATATAAACAATAGTTACAGTAGTAAAATTAAGCTGAAATAAAATGAATGACAGATTCTAGAAGACAGAAAAGTAAACCTGGTACAATACAAAGTAAAAGGAAACAAATTGAAAATGTGCATTCTTCATCATCAGTTTAGCTGAACAGCCACACTGGGTAGAACTAGTTAAGGTACAATAAATTCTGTTTGAGTCTATAGAAAATATGCAGGTTCAAGGTAGAAAAACTATAGCTAGTAGGAGTAATGTAGAGAAACATAGTGGAAAAGAAGGGAAGTAGGGTGGCACAGGTATGGATGAAGGGTGAGAGGCAAGTTGGCAGAGAGGAGTAAAGTCAGTCGGGGGGGTGATTGCACTGACATAGCCATGTGTTGCTTAGGTGTTTTTTTACAGCATTTCTGAACTGGTGTTTAGGCTTAATATTTTGAATGTGCAGCAGAAGTTTATTCCAGCCGTCAGCTTGGGAAAAACTGTAAAGGTTCTTGCCAGTTTTGATCTTTTGCTTGTATATAGAAAGAAGACGTTCTGAGCTCCGAAGAGTTCTAGCTGGGGAGTAGGGGGAGATGATAGAGGGACATAAAGAGGGCTGGTGCAGTATAAAGTGAATTATTTGAAGCTGAGAGAGGAGAAGGATGTGAGAAAGCTCTAACCAGTTTAGTGTCCTGGGTGCTTAGCAGTGATGAGAATAGCAAAAGTGTTAAGCAGCAGATCTGACCAGCTTGTGTAAGTGGACTGTAGCTTACAGACAAGAGTGGTTTGTAAGCTGGTGAGGATTTGAGAGCCGTAAAGAAGGGTCGGTACTAGTTGGCATAAGATAGGGCTGTCTTGGTGTTACTGGTTAAAAGTTTTTGTTTTTGTAGGAGTCCAAGTTTTTGGTGGGTTTTCTTAATGTTACTGAGTACATGTAGGTCAAATTTCAGCTAGTCATCAATAATGACCCAGAGTAGTTTGGTGTGAGTTTCAACTGTGATAGGTGTATTATTATAGGAAGTGATAGAGAAGGAAGGTTTTAGATAATTCATTGTTTTTGGGATGAAGAGCAAAAGTTTAGTCTTCTTTGAGTGTAATATTAGGTGTTTCTGGTTGAGCCAGCTTTCAATAGACAAAAAGGAGTTTTGGGTTGTAGTATGTAGACTGGAGAAGGTATCGGCTATGGTGATCACTGTGGAGTCATCAGCATATTGTAATATATATATATATATATATATATATATATATATATAATATGAATGATTACACCCATTTCATTTTGCCCCCCCCCCCCATTAAATCATTTATTTGGCTTTTCATGAACCCTTGTGGTTGTAGAACCCAGGTCTAGCAGCACAAGCAGAGAATTTTGCATCTGCATTAGTTGGCACATCCGCTTAGACTGTTGGGACACACACACACACACACACACACACACACACTGCACCATGTGAAGTGAATTCCTTCACAATAGCTACATCATTTCAGTGATACAGTCTCTACAAATGGGCCAGTTTTTAAGAAAAAAGCTGCATACATTACCTGTATATTAAGTAACTCCATTTATCAAAGTATAAACACACAAATAGTTACAGGAGAAAATGATTATGCCCCAGTAAATGCACCTGAAAGCAATGCAGTACAGTGTAATATATGAAGCCGGTGCCTTCTGTGTAGGTCTGTAAGTGAAGAAATGAGCTCTATTTCAAAGAAGATGTAACCCATCTTTACAAGAGTGAGCATGCAGGTGCTCCCGAGTCAGTGTGGTGGGGCAAAAGGGTGTCAATGCAAATCTGGTTTCACTGATGTCTGTGACTTATAATGTATAAATGTTGTGGAACTTGTGTGTGTGAAATCAGTGATGTTCTTTGTGCAGTGCGGGTTATTTGTCTGCCCTTCGTTTCAATGGCATTAGGAACCACTGAGTTTAAATAATAAGCCATGTGCATTAAATTGTGCAAATGTGAGTATGTAGCTGCGTGTGTGTGTTAATATATGATGTATGTGAGCATATGGGATCAGTCTGTGAAGGTGTGCATGTGTATGCTAACATACACTCTGTGGGAGCATATGTATTAATGAATGTATAGGTGTGGTTGTGTGGACATAACAGTATGGCATAATACTGCATATGTCAATGTATTTGTGTATGTGACCATGCGGTTATGTGAGCGTATGTGTAAGTATGTGTGACTGTGCAGTTGTGGCTATGTTAAACTAAGGTTGTATATCCACATGTGTGCACGAGTGCGTGCGTGCATGCGCATGTGCGTGTGTTGTGTGTGTGTGTTTATGTGCATGGTGTTTGAAGTTATGTACAATATACCTGCATGTGGAGAAAACAAGTGGCAAAGTTCAAATATGGGAATTGGAGCATGAATATACAGTAAGAAATAATAGAAATATGTGTTGGGGAAATATTGCTTAAAGCAAATGAGAAACACAAATTTAGATTCCAGAGATTAGAAATCATTAGTCATTACCAGGAAATAACACTGGAAATCTTTTGCTGAAAAAATGATACTCCATATGGTAATAACTTGTGTGAGAACCTAGAAAAGTTCTAGCAAAAAGATTTACTTTACAGCCTCATGTTAGTAAAAGGCCACTGAAATGAAATATATTTAATTTATCTATCTGATTAAGTGTTATGTTGAATATTTACATTTGATTTTTTAAATGTATTATGTATCAAAGACCATCTTGGCAGGAAAAATGTTGACATGTTAGAACCCATTTTCAAACGCTTACGTTTCATTTATACAGTACCACCAATGCTATTTACAAAGACATTGAAAAGGTTTGGTTTCATTAATGGACTCTGGTCACCCTTCTTTCCTTTCTCACTCTCTTTTGTGGCTTAACATCTTTAAATAGTGTAGTTGAAATGAGTCTTTCCCCTCACCTTGTTAAAAAATAAAGACACATAAATATACAGACTGATGGATACATAGATAGATAATGATGCGCAGATTAGTGCAAGTACCCTGCTTCTTTTATCAATATCCATTCCTATTTTTACTTAATTTGGCAACAGTTTTCCTTTTCTTGTAAGTGCAAGTCAGCCATTGATTCAGATGCGTGCGGGAAGCATTGTTGTTATCTGTTTAGTTTCACTTTCATTATTTCTATGTAAATGAATTCTTTTTTCATGGAACCCTAGACGTCTGCATAATTTGTTAGACATTAAATCCATCTATATTTGTAAGAAATTCACCGTGTTTTGTGTGCTATAGCAGGACAGATATTAAATGATTCCTGGTTATTTATTTCAGTGGTTTACTTTAGGTTTCTAACAAAGATGCCAGAAAAATTGAAAAACAACCACTAGCCTCTCATTTCCTGTTGACTTCTAGATGCAGTTTTAATCGGTATATTGAAATGGATAGTCAACTAATAACAGTCGCCAACAGATTTAGCATTTTTTAAATTTCTTATCTGAAAAGAAAATAATGTTTACATAACTTACAGAGGGCTCAAACAGGTTATTTAACCCTTTTTGTACTGAATGTTTCAGTACCGCCTTATATGAAAATACTGCAGTCAGAATCCACTGTATTAAAGCCAAATAGGGCTCATGGTGCAAACTTTGCTGACCCACATCGCACACGGGAAGTATATAAAATGTGAACATGATATTGTGACCATTTGCATTTGGTTGTCCTTCGTACCTCTCAATATCTTAGCACAAGAAATGTGGACAAAGCCAGAAATAATGGGGGGAGGGGGACAAAGGCCTCAAAATAGGGACACTTTTTAAATATTGCTCTTATAAACTTAGAAAGTTGCTAGAATAAAAGGAGTTGTGCTAACATGCATTTTCTGAAAGGTATGAAGTGTGAAACTCAAAAGACTGTCAGTATTTAGTGACTTTGATACTTAATAATTTTCCCAAAAAACACTGATTTTATGAGGAACAGACTAAAATATGAGGCAAAAATCTGGACATTGTGTGAAAATCTGGACAGTTGAAAGATATGTTGTCCTTCAGTTCCCATATAAGTGGACGGGGTTAGAAAGTGATTGCCACCTGGCTGCAAGTCCCAAGACATAATAATGAAAGGCAGGACACTTTGTAAACTTAAATGCAGTTATTCCAAGAAAACAGTGAACTGCAAAACTTGGTAACAAACATTCCAAAGAGTTAACATAATCCCTTTGAACTTCCCATGGAAATTTGAAGTGGATTGAATAAGCCACTGACTTCCTCTGTATATCAGTGCCTAAAAAACTTCTTTTGCTGTTAGGTCTGTTAACACTCCACAAAGACTTAACTGAATCTGTCAATTCTCAGATTTTGATTTAGACCTGGATCAGTGTTTTCTACAATTTTTTTTAACATGCACAAGACAGAAACAACATATTTAGAGCTGTGAATTTAGATAGCTCCTCAGTTTCACACAAGCTTGCTGCAATCGCCATGAGGTCTTCTAGAGTAGCGATTGTGATGTGTGCACTGGATGTGACCTCTGGACCTTCTAACTTATTACCATCTGAGATAGCCTTTGGGCTGTCTAAGCTGTGGTCATCAGTTTGAAGTTCTAGAGGCCAGATGTAAGTCGAGGAATTGGTACTGCTTACCATTAATTTACTGCCTGGATATGTGAAATCATTATTTTCTCTATCACTCCTCCTGCTTCTTGTCATCCTTAGGATGATGACCCACAGCTCTTTTGTCACCTCTTCCTTTTATTTGCCCTCTTCATTCCTTTATCAGTGTATGTGTTTCACCAGGGATTCTAGTAGGTCTGATTATAGGTCATTGCAAGAGCTGTGCATGACTACTTTTCATATTGCTCTTTTCTTGCCTCATCAAATTCACACTTTCCGTCCAGTCTAAGAGAACTCTATGAAGTCTCAATGCTACTTCACATCCAGCTTACTCCACTGCCATTACAAAGTACCTTGGGAAAAGTTGCTCAAGTTCCTTCACCTGTGTAAGGGATATCCATTGTATATCTCTTGATATCCTGACAGAGGAATAGTCATAGTTATCAGAGATTCACAGTTGGCCCAGACATGTTTCTCTGAAAGAAGTGACTAAGGCTAGAATTTGCACCTGCCATGGGATGGAGTAATCTCATTGTTATTAAGTTCAGGAGTACAGGATCAATCCCCCCCCCCCACTGGGGTGTGGAGAGGTGCTTGGTTAATACTGAAAAAAATCAAGCTCCAAAACACGCAAACTCAGTATTCAGAAAAAGTGGTTTCACCTGCAGCCACAAAACACCCTTAGATAACTTAGTTGTACCTTGTCAGCAGAGATGCTTTAAATGTTCTACCTCATATTTCCTGGTATATGTAAAGGAATGCACAAATATTTTAATCCCTCCCACAAACACAAAGTCCTTTTTGGTGACACATGGATATCGTATAGCATCATATCCATGCCATCTTCAACTCCAAAATCCATTATCCTACACAGCAAATAAATCTATATAATATCCATTTCCCTTACATTCTAAAGAGACAATGTGGGTGTTAGGTTGTATTTTTTTTAACAGACTGCTTTATTTATCTCTGGCACTATGCCCCTGAGTAGGCCTGCTTCTAGCAGAGAAGTTCTAGAATTCCACAGTTTTCTGTACTGATCTGTGATCCATGACATGCAGCCAGACATTTTGCAGTGGGAATAGCACAAATTCCTCAAGAAGTACTGATGTCTCTGTCTTTCCAGCAGTCTTACCTTGAACTCTCCTCATGCTGCTGCTGAGCAGTCAGTTGTATTTGCAGAGGGTGTAGTTGGCTGTATGCCGCAAAGCAACGAAGTCGGACATTTCAACTCATTTAGAACAGTGTTTAATCAGTCCTGGATTAGACTTGAGCAATACCAGGCTTAAAGTCGATTTGGAAACCCAGACCATGTACAAAAAAATTTTGCAAAAGCCTGTTACCTCTGCTTATAGTCCTGTTGATTTATAACTCCCAGAGATGTGAACTGATGAAAAATTAATTTCAGATCACTTGTGAGCTTAAAAAAAAACGTTCACTATAAAACTTAGCTGTTAAAAATCAAACGTCTTGTTTTAATGTTTTCATTCACACTTTCATATATCAGTAACATCTGTTGAGTAAAACCCTGTGCCTAGGGTTACCACCTGTCCCACTTTGCGAGGGACAGTCCCTCTTTGGGCAGTTGTGTCCTGCAAAATAATTGTAAAAATGGCAAATGTCCTGAGATTTTAGGACAACAATATTCCCTATATTTTATGTAATAGTTGCATAAAACAGTTATTCTGTATCTGAAACACCTAAATGTTATAAGAAACAGAATAAGCAACTAAAATGCTACAAGAATAAGCTTTTATTTAGGCAAAAAAGTGAAGTTCTGTCCTTTGTACTGGCCGTAGGTATGTTTCAGCCTGCAAAATCTGACGTTTGTACCGAAAATGTCCCACTTTGGGCATTTGAAAAGGTGGCAACCCTACTTGTGCCAGTCACTACTGTCATCACTGCTGTTAATACTCAGTTTGTTTTTGACACTGAATTATCATTCCAGATAACTATCAGGCTCACAATCCATAATATTTTCCTTGTATACATTAAAATAAGTCATTTTGTTGTTTGCTATTTAAAAATGCTTCCACACTCATTGGGACTGATTTGTGAACAACTATCACTAAATGTTAAGCCCTCCACTTAGCACTTTCTGGCACACTGAGTTTTGTACCTCAAAAAATGTAGGATAGCTTGTTATTTGTTATGTAAAGTTACCCACCAGATTACGCCTCCTTAAAACTATTGTGACATTTGTTATTTCTTTGAAAAACTAGTGACATTAAGTTAAGCATTTCTTTCAACTGCCCAGATTTTTGAAGAACATCCAGATTTTTAACTCATACTTTTGGGCTTTTCCTCTTACAATTTGTGGTTTTCTGACAAATCACTGAGGACTGAAGTCACTAATTACATGCATTTGAGTTTTAGACTTCATATCCTTCAGAAAATGCATGCTAATACAAATCATATTATTCTTGCAATCTGTTAAGTTTATATGGGCAATATTTAAAATCTGTCCCTGTTCTTGGGCCTTTTCCCCCATTATTTCAGACTGTGTCCAGATTTCTGGTGCTAAGAGGTTGAAAGGTATGTAGCTGAATATTTTGTATGTCCCTGTGTTATTTGGTGCTACATAGAACCCCTGTCTCAGTTTTCTGGCACATTTCCTTCTAGATATTCTGAAAAGACGTAACAGTTATCATCTCTGTACCCGTCTAACCAGTTTATCATGTGAAGTAATGTACTGTCTGGACATTATACCTTGGCTTCCCATGTTAACTTTCATTCTTTCTGAGCTGGTTTATAAATCATCTCCTTCTTTAATTTTAATTCCCTGAATATGATTTTGAAGATACTGCATGCTTTTGGGGCTTGGGACTTTTCATGTAAATATAGCAACTGTTTGGAACTTAATCTTTGAAATTCAGAGGGAAAATGTATAAAATCATACACTGTGAAAAATCATATCGATATTACTTAATATAATGGTAAATACTAAAAGTGATAAAGATGAAAATGAGAAATACTAAAAGTTATGAAGTAGCAAATTAATCTACAAAGACTCACAATCGATGAGCTAAGGGAAGAAAAGGAAATTATGCGTCACTGTCAGAAAACAGAAACAGAAACAGAAAAAAGAATAGAAATAGCAATTTCTAGCAAGCAAAAGGTGTAATAAAATCTGATGTCATCTAAGTTTCATCAAAAATGTATATCAAGATCAGAATATGGGGATACTCGGTAGAAATGATGGCTGATGAAATGCCAGCAACACAATGAATGCGGGAAGGATTTATTTATTGATCTGACATTTGTTTACTGGGAAAGTCCAACTGGGCCAGAAAGTGCCCAATTTCAGAGGAGGCCCAAGGAGAAAAGCTCCACAATCACAATCTTGCAAAAGTCAAGTGCTGACATTTTAAATCACAAAGTATCATGTTACATTACAAAACGCAGGAGTGAAAAATGTTTCAATGAGAAAAACATACAACATACGTTTCATAATAGTGTGCAATGAAAACCAGTAACATGAGTTGGAGAAAATATGTGAGGAAAACCTCATTAGTTATATTATTCGTTACATAGATTATTATCTAATAAATGACACCTGTGGCAGTTCTAATAAGATATTTAAAGAGATATCAGAAATGACATGATTAGAGACAGTAAGGTGAAATTAAGCGATATCTTAGCGTGAATGACGTGTTCTTGTTATGGTTATAGAAGAAGGACAGAGAGAGAAGGAGACTAAGAAGAGTGCAGGGTACGGGCCGGGGTCTTCAGGTAGCTTAAGTAAGCAGAGAAGAAAGAGAAAGAGATAGAGGAAAGATCTGCGGAGATGACGGGGATAAAGTAAAGTAGTGGGAAACAAAAATATGGGAGTGGAATAAGAAGCTGGAAAGGCTTGTCAGGTGTGACATAGGCTGAAGGGGGTGACTGAAGTATAGTGAGTAAGTTCAGCCAGGAATGGCTGACGTGTAGATTGTGGGTTAGGGTTCTTGGGCAAAAGCAGGGACCTGGATCCTGAAACGAAATGATATGAAGAAATACAAACAAACATTTTCAGATATGTACTAATCAAGAGCAATGCTAAGGGTAAATGAAAAGCGTTATGGCAAAAACCTGAACTTCTGAGGGGAGATCTATACCTAGCATACAATGTTAACAGTACATGATAAATGTTATAAAAAAACCTGAACTTTTGAGGGGAGATCTATGCCTGTCATCCAATGTTAACAGAATATAATAAATGTAATAGCAAAAACCTAAACTTTACAGGGAAGATCTATACCTGGCATACAATGTTAACATTATATGATAAATGTTATAGCAAAAACCTAAACTTTACAGGGAAGATCTATACCTGGCATACAATGTTAACATTATATGATAAATGTTATAGCAAAAACCTAAACTTTTCCAGGGAGATCTATACCTGGCATACAATGTTAAAAGTATATGAAAAATGTTATAAAAAAACCTAAACTTTTGAGGGGAGATCTATGCCTGTCATCCAGTGTTAACAGAATATAATAAATGTAATAGCAAAAACCTAAACTTTAGAGGGAAGATCTATACCTGGCATACAATGTTAACAGTATATGAAAAATGGTATAACAAAATCCTAAATATTTGAGGGGAGATCTATACCTGGCATACAATGTTAACATTATATGATAAATGTTATAGCAAAAACCTAAACTTTTGAGGGGAGATCTATTCCTGGTGTACAATGTTAACAGTATACGATAAATGTTATAGCAAAAACCTAAACTTTTGAGGGGAGATCTATGCCTGGCATACAATGTTAACAGTATATGATAAATCTTATAGCAAAAACCTAAACTTTTGAGGGGAGATCTATGCCTGGCATACAATGTTAACAGTATATGACAAATGTTAAAGCAAAAACCTAAACTTCTGAGGGGAGATCTATGCCTGGTATACAATGCTAACAGTATACGATAAATGTTATAGCAAAAACCTAAACTTTTGAGGGGAGATCTATGCCTGGCATGCAATGTTAACAGTATATGATACATGTTATAGCAAAAACCTAAACTTTTGAGGGGAGATCTATGCCTGGCATACAATGTTAACAGTATATGATAAATGTAAAAATCGAGACATTTGATGGGAGATCTATACCTGGCATACAATGTTAACAGCACATGATAACTGTTATAGCAAAAAACTAAACGTTAGAGGTGAGATCTATGCATGGCATACAATGTTAACAGTATACGATAAATGTTATAGCAAAACCCTAAACTTTTGAGGGGAGATCTGTACCTGGCATTCAATGTTAACAGTATATGATAAATGTTATAGCAAAAACCTAAACTTTTGAAAGTAACTCTATACCTGACATGCAATGTTAGCAGTATATGGTAAAGTTATACCAAAAGCTAAACTTTGGAGGGGAGATCTATACCTGGCATACAATGTTAACAGTATATGATAAATGTTATAGCAAAAAGCTAAACTTTGGGGGGTGATCTATAGCTGGCATACAATATTAACAGTATATTATAAATGTTGTAGCAAAAACATAAACTTTTGACGGGAGAGCTATACCTGGCATACAATGTTACCGGTATATGATAAATGTTATAGCAAAAACCTAAACCTTTGAGGGGAGATCTATAGCTGGCATACAATGTTAAAAGTATATGATAATTGTTATAGAAAACCTAAACTTTTGAGGGGAAATCTATAGCTGGCATACAATGTTAACAATATACGATAAAAGTTATAGCAAAAACCTAAACTTTTAGGGGAGATATATACCTGGCATACAATGTTAACAGTATATGATAAATGTCATAGCAAAAACCTAAACTTTTGAGGGGAGATCTATACCTGGCATATAATGTTAAAAGTATATGATAAATGTTATAGCAAAAACCTAAACTTTAGAGGGGAGATCTAAGCATGGCATAAAATGTTGACAGTATATGATAAAGGTTATAGCAAAAACCTAAACTTCTGATTGGAGATCTATACCTGGCACTAGATGTTAACAATAAATAATAAATGTTACAGCAAAAACCTAAACTTTTGTGGGGAGATCTGTGCCTGGCAAACAATGTTAACAGAATAGGCTAAATGTTATAGCAAAAACCTAAACTGTTGAGGGGAAGTATATACCTGGCATACAATGCTAACAACATATGATAAATGTTATAGCAAAAACCTAAATGTTAGACAATGTTAACAGTATTTGAAAAATGTTATAGCAAAAACCTAAACTTTTGAGTTGAGATCTATAACTGGTATACAATCATACCAATATATGATAAATGTCATAGCAAAGACCTAAACTATTGAGGGGAGATCTATACCTGGTATAAAATGTTATCGGTATATCATAAATGTTATAGCAAAAACTTAAACTTTTGAGGAGAGATCTAAACCTGGCATACAATGTTACCAGTATATGAAAAATGTTATAGCAAAAACCTAAAGTTTTGCAGGGAGATCTATACCTGGCATACAATGTTAACAGTCTATGATAAATCGTATAGCAAAAACCTATACTTTTGAGGGGACATCTATACCTGGCATACAGTGTTACTGGTATGTGATAAATGTTATAGCAAAAACCTAAACCTTTGAGGGGAGATCTATAGCTGGCATACAATGTTAACAATATTTGAAAATTGTTATAGCAAAAATCTAAACTTTTGAGGAGAGATCTATACCTGGCATACAATGTTAAAAGTATATGATAAATGTTATAGCAAAAACCTAAACTTTAGAGGGGAGATCTAAGCATGGCATACAATGTTGACAGTATATGATAAAGGTTATAGCAAAAACCTAAACTTCTGATTGGAGAGCTATACCTGGCACTAGATGTTAACAATAAATAATAAATGTTATAGCAGAAACCTAAACTTTTGTGGGAAGATCTGTGCCTGGCAAACAATGTTAACAGTATAGGCTAAATGTTATAGCAAAAACCTAAACTTTTGAGGGGAAGTATATACCTGGCATACAATGTTAACAGTGTATGATAAATGTTATAGCAAAAACCTAAACTTTTGCAGAGAGATCTATACCTGTCATACAGTGTTAACAGTATATGATAAATGTTATAGCCAAAACCTAAACTTTTGAGGGGAGAACCATACCTACCTGGCATACAATGTTAACAGTACATGATAAATGTTATAGCAAAAACCTAAACTTTTGCAGAGAGATCTATACCTGTCATACAGTGTTAACAGTATATGATAAATGTTATAGCAAAAACCTAAACTTTTGCAGGGAGATCTATACCTGGCATACAATGTTAACAGCATATGATAAATGTTATAGCAAAAACCTAAACTTTAGAGGAAAGGTCTATATCTGGCATACAAAGTTAACAGTATATGAAAAATGGTGTAGCAAAAACCTAAACTTTAGAGGGAAAATCTATACATGGCATACAATGTTAACAGTATATGATAAATGTTAGAGCAAAAACCTAAACGTTTGAGGGGAGATCTATGCCTGGCATACAATGTTAACAGCATATGATAAATGTTATAGCAAAAACGTAAACCTTTGAGGGGAGATCTATACCTGGCATACAATGTTAACAGTATAGGCTAAATGTTGTAGCAAAGACCTAAACTATTGAGGGGAGATCGCTACCTGGTGGACAATGTTAGCAGTATATGATAAATGTTATAACAAAAAGCTAATCTTTTGAGGGGAGATATATACCTGGCATACAATTTTAACGGTGTATGATAAATGTTATAGCCAAAAACTAAACTTTTGAGGGGAGATCCATACCTACCTGGCATACAATGTTAACAGTACATGATAAATGTTATAGCAAAAACCTCAACTTTTGAGGGGAGATCTATACCTGGCATACAAAGATATCAGTATATGATAAATGTTATAGCAAAAATCCTGAACTTATGAGTGGAGATCTATACCTCACATACAATGTTAACAGTATATGATAAATGGTATAACAAAAAAATAAACTTTTGAGGAAGATCGATGCCTGTCACCCAATGTTAACAATATATGATAAATGTTATAGCAAAAACCTACACATTTAAGGGGAGATTTATACCTGGCATACAATGTTAACAGTATATGATAAATGTTATAGCAAAAACCTAAACTTTTGAGTTGAGATCTATACCTGGCATACAATCTTAACTGTATATGATAAATGTTATAGCAAAAACCTAAACTCTTGAGGGGAGATCTACACCTGGCATACAATGTTAACAGTATATGATAAATTTTATAGCAAAAACCAACTTTTGAGGGGAGATCTATACCTGGCATACAATGTTAACAGTATAGGCTAAATGTTATAGCAAAGACCTAAACTATTGAGGGGAGATCGCTACCTGGTGGACAATGTTAGCAGTATATGATAAATGTTATAACAAAAAGCTAATCTTTTGAGGGGAGATATATACCTGGCATAAAATTTTAACAGTGTATGATAAATGTTAAAGCCAAAACCTAAACTTTTGAGGGGAGATCCATACCTACCTAGCATACAATGTTAACAGTGCATGATAAATGTTATAGCAAAAACCTAAACTTTTGCAGGGAGATCTATACCTGGCATACAGTGTTAACAGTATATGATAAATGTTATAGCAAAAACCTAAAATTTGCAGGGAGATCTATACCTGGAATACAATGTTAACAGTATATGATAAATTTTAGAGCAAAAACCTAAACCTTTGACAGGAGATCTATGCCTGGCATACAATATTAACACCATATGATAAATGTTATAGCAAAAACCTAATCTTTATAAGGAAGATCTATACCTGGCATACAAAGTTAACAGTATATGAAAAATGGTATAGCAAAAACCTAAACTTTAGAGGGAAAATCTGTACCTGGCATACAATGTTAACAGTATATGATAAATGTTAGAGCAAAAACCTAAACGTTTGAGGGGAGATATATGCCTGGCATACAATGTTAACAGCATATGATAAATGTTAGAGCAAAAACCTAAACGTTTGAGGGGAGATCTATGCCTGGCATACAATGTTAACAGTATATTATAAATGTTATAGCAAAAACCTAAACCTTTGAGGGGATATCTATGCCTGTCATCCAATGTTAACAGTATATGATAAATGGTATAGCAAAAACCTAAACTTTAGAGGGAAGATCTATACCTGGCATACAATGTTAACAGTATAGGCTAAATGTTATAGCAAAGACCTAAACTATTGAGGGGAGATCGCTACCTGGTGGACAATGTTAGCAGTATATGATAAATGTTATAACAAAAAGCTAATCTTTTGAGGGGAGATATATATACCTGGCATACAATTTTAATGGTGTATGATAAATGTTATAGCCAAAACCTAAACTTTTGAGGGGAGATCCATGCCTACCTGGCATACAATGTTAACAGTACATGATAAATGTTATAGCAAAAACCTCAACTTTTGAGGGGAGATCTATACCTGGCATACAATGTTAACAGTATAGGCTAAATGTTATAGCAAAGACCTAAACTATTGAGGGGAGATCGCTACCTGGTGGACAATGTTAGCAGTATATGATAAATGTTATAACAAAAAGCTAATCTTTTGAGGGGAGATATATACCTGGCATACAATTTTAACGGTGTATGATAAATGTTATAGCCAAAACCTAAACTTTTGAGGGGAGATCCATACCTACCTGGCATACAATGTTAACAGTACATGATAAATGTTATAGCAAAAACCTCAACTTTTGAGGGGAGATCTATACCTGGCATACAAAGATATCAGTATATGATAACTGTTATAGCAAAAATCCTAAACTTATGAGTGGAGATCTATACCTCACATACAATGTTAACAGTATATGATAAATGGTATAGCAAAAAAATAAACTTTTGAGGAAGATCGATGCCTGTCACCCAATGTTAACAATATATGATAAATGTTATAGCAAAAACCTACACATTTAAGGGGAGATTTATACCTGGCATACAATGTTAACAGTATATGATAAATGTTATAGCAAAAACCTAAACTTTTGAGTTGAGATCTATACCTGGCATACAATGTTAACTGCATATGATAAATGTTATAGCAAAAACCTAAACTCTTGAGGGGAGATCTACACCTGGCATACAATGTTAACAGTACATGATAAATTTTATAGCAAAAACCAACTTTTGAGGGGAGATCTATACCTGGCATACAATGTTAACAGTATAGGCTAAATGTTATAGCAAAGACCTAAACTATTGAGGGGAGATCGCTACCTGGTGGACAATGTTAGCAGTATATGATAAATGTTATAACAAAAAGCTAATCTTTTGAGGGGAGATATATACCTGGCATAACATTTTAACAGTGTATGATAAATGTTAAAGCCAAAACTTAAACTTTTGAGGGGAGATCCATACCTACCTGGCATACAATGTTAACAGTGCATGATAAATGTTATAGCAAAAAACTAAACTTTTGCAGGGAGATCTATACCTGGCATACAGTGTTAACAGTATATGATAAATGTTATAGCAAAAACCTAAACTTTTGCAGGGAGATCTATACCTGGCATACAATGCTAACAGTATATGATAAATTTTAGAGCAAAAACGTAAACCTTTGACGGGAGATCTATGCCTGGCATACAATGTTAACACCATATGATAAATGTTATAGCAAAAACCTAATCTTTATAAGGAAGATCTATACCTGGCATACAAAGTTAACAGTATATGAAAAATGGTATAGCAAAAACCTAAACTTTAGAGGGAAAATCTATACCTGGCATACAATGTTAACAGTATATGATAAATGTTAGAGCAAAAATCTAAACGTTTGAGGGGAGATCTATGCCTGGCATACAATGCTAACAGTATATTATAAATGTTATAGCAAAAACCTAAACTTTGAGGGGAGATTTATGCCTGTCATCCAGTGTTAACAGTATATGATAAATGGTATAGCAAAAACCTAAACTTTAGAGGGAAGATCTATACCTGGCATACAGTGTTAACAGTATAGGCTAAATGTTATAGCAAAGACCTAAACTATTGAGGGGAGATCGCTACCTGGTGGACAATGTTAGCATTATATGATAAATGTTATAACAAAAAGCTAATCTTTTGAGGGGAGATGTATACCTGGCATACAATTTTAACAGTGTATGATAAATGTTATAGCCAAAACCTAAACTTTTGAGGGGAGATCCATACCTACCTGGCATACAATGTTAACAGTACATGATAAATGTTATAGCAAAAACCTCAACTTTTGAGTTGAGATCTATAACTGGTATACAATGTTAACAGTATTTGAAAACTGTTATAGCAAAAACCTAAACTTTTGAGTTGAGATCTATACCTGGCATACAATGTTAACTGCATATGATAAATGTTAAATTAAAAACCTAAACTCTTGAGGGGAGATCTACACCTGGCATACAATGTTAACAGTATATGATAAATTTTATAGCAAAAACCAACTTTTGAGGGGAGATCTATACCTAGCATACAATGTTAACAGTATAGGCTAAATGTTATAGCAAAGACCTAAACTATTGAGGGGAGATCGCTACCTGGTGGACAATGTTAACAGTATATGATAAATGTTATAACAAAAAGCTAATCTTTTGAGGGGAGATATATACCTGGCATAAAATTTTAACAGTGTATGATAAATGTTAAAGCCAAAACTTAAACTTTTGAGGGGAGATCCATACCTACCTGGCATACAATGTTAACAGTGCATGATAAATGTTATAGCAAAAAACTAAACTTTTGCAGGGAGATCTATACCTGGCATACAGTGTTAACAGTATATGATAAATGTTATAGCAAAAACCTAAACTTTTGCAGGGAGATCTATACCTGGCATACAATGCTAACAGTATATGATAAATTTTAGAGCAAAAACCTAAACCTTTGACGGGAGATCTATGCCTGGCATACAATGTTAACACCATATGATAAATGTTATAGCAAAAACCTAATCTTTATAAGGAAGATCTATACCTGGCATACAAAGTTAACAGTATATGAAAAATGGTATAGCAAAAACCTAAACTTTAGAGGGAAAATCTATACCTGGCATACAATGTTAACAGTATATGATAAATGTTAGAGCAAAAATCTAAACGTTTGAGGGGAGATCTATGCCTGGCATACAATGCTAACAGTATATTATAAATGTTATAGCAAAAACCTAAACTTTGAGGGGAGATTTATGCCTGTCATCCAGTGTTAACAGTATATGATAAATGGTATAGCAAAAACCTAAACTTTAGAGGGAAGATCTATACCTGGCATACAGTGTTAACAGTATAGGCTAAATGTTATAGCAAAGACCTAAACTATTGAGGGGAGATCGCTACCTGGTGGACAATGTTAGCATTATATGATAAATGTTATAACAAAAAGCTAATCTTTTGAGGGGAGATATATACCTGGCATACAATTTTAACAGTGTATGATAAATGTTATAGCCAAAACCTAAACTTTTGAGGGGAGATCTATACCTGGCATACAATGTTAACAGTACATGATAAATGTTATAGCAAAAACCTAAACTTTTGAGTTGAGATCTATAACTGGTATACAATGTTAACAGTATTTGAAAACTGTTATAGCAAAAACCTAAACTTTTGAGTTGAGATCTATACCTGGCATACAATGTTAACCGTATTTGAAAAATGTTATATCAAAAACCTAAACTTTTGAGTTGAGATCTATACCTGGCATACAATGTTAACAATATATGATAAATGTTATAGCAAAAATCCTGAACTTATGAGTGGAGATCTATACCTCACATACAATGTTAACAGTATATGATAAATGGTATAGCAAAAACCTAAACTTTTGAGGAAGATCTATGCCTGTCACCCAATGTTAACAATATATGATAAATGTTATAGCAAAAACCTACACATTTGAGGGGAGATCTATACCTGGCATATAATGTTAAAAATATAGGCTAAATTTTATAGCAAAGACCTAAACTATTGAGGGGAAATCTATACCTGGTTGACAATGTTAGCAGTATATGATAAATGTTATAACAAAAAGCTAATGTTTTGAGGGGAGATATATACCTGGCATACAAATTTAACAGTGTATGATAAATGTTATAGCCAAAACCTAAACTCTTGAGGGGGGATCTACACCTGGCATACAATGTTAAGAGTACATGATAAATGTTATAGCAAAAAGTTTAACTTTTGAGGGGAGATCTATACCTGGCATACAATGTTAACAGTATATGATAACTGTTATAACAAAAACCTAAAATTTTGAGGAAGATCTATGCCTGTCACCCAATGTTAAAAATATAAAATAAATGTTATAGCAAAAACCTAAACTCTTGAGGGGAGATCTACACCTGGCATACAATGTTAACAGTATATGATCAATTTTATAGCAAAAACCAACTTTTGAGAGGAGATCTATACCTGGCATACAATATTAACAGTATAGGCTAAATGTTATAGCAAAGACCTAAACTACTGAGGGGAGATCGCTACCTGGTGGACAATGTTAGCAGTATATGATAAATGTTATAACAAAAAGCTAATCTTTTGAGAGGAGATATATACCTGGCATACAATTTTAACAGTGTATGATAAATATTATAGCAAAACCTAAAGTTTTGAGGGGAGATCCATACCTACCTGGCATACAATGCTAACAGTACATGATAAATGTTATAGCAAAAACCTAAACTTTTGCAGGGAGATCTATACCTGGCATACAGTGTTAACAGTATATGATAAATGTTATAGCAAAAACCTAAACTTTTGCAGGGAGACCTATACCTGGCATGCAATGTTAACAGTATATGATAAATTTTAGAGCAAAAACCTAAACTTGTGATGGGAGATCTATGTCTAGATCTATATCTGGCATACAAAGTTAACAGCATATGAAAAATGGTATAGCAAAAACGTAAACTTGTGAGGGAAAATCTATACCTGGCATACAATGCTAACAGTATATGATAAATGTTAGAGCAAAAACCTAAACGTTTGAGGGGAAATCTATGCCTGGCATACAATGTTAACAGTATATTATAAATGTTATAGCAAAAACCTAAACCTTTGAGGGGAGATCTATGCCTGTCATCCAATATTAACAGTATATGATAAATGGTATAGCAAAAACCTAAGCTTTAGAGGGAAGATCTATACCTGGCATACAATGTTAACAGTATAGGCTAAATGTTATAGCAAAGACCTAAACTATTGAGGGGAGATCGCTACCTGGTGGACAATGTTAGCAGTATATGATAAATGTTATAACAAAAAGCTAATATTTTGAGGGGAGATATATACCTGGCATACAATTTTAACAGTGTATGATAAATGTTAGAGCCAAAACTTAAACTTTTGAGGGGAGATCCATACCTACCTGGCATACAATGTTAACAGTACATGATAAATGTTATAGCAAAAAGCTAAACGTTTGGGGGGAGATCTATACCTGGCATACAATGTTAACAGTATATGATAAATGTTATAGCACAAACCTAAACTTTTAGGTTCATAGGTTCATAGGTTCATACTAGGCTATCTGCCCTAGGGCATTTATAAGCCTAGCCAGAGTGTGTTTGGCTTTTGCCACCCATTTTAAATTAATTTTGCTATGCCCTTTTTTGAGGTTAGTATACTGTGCCTCTGTCTAACAGTGACACATAAGTGATACCCGGGGTAAACCTACGATCTCCCATCCACTCATCAAGATTACTCTTGAAGAGAGTCAATGAGGGACTCTGCCTAACCTGGACTGGGATTTTATTCCAGAGTGAAGGGAGCCTCTGGGTTATGAATCTGTCCCTCCAGCATGTCCTATTTATTTCGGTGCTGAGATTCAAGTCTCTCGAGCGCGTAGCTCGATGGGATTTGGATTTTCTGAGGTACAGCATGTCCATTAATTCTGGGTTGGACATGGCTTTATACGTCAGGCACAGATCGCCTCTGAGCAGGCGGTATGCCACTGAGTAGAGCTGGAGTTTCTTTACCCGGGCAGCATATGGCATCTGTTTGAGCCCTTTGATCCTCTTGGTGAGGTACTTTTCAGGTCTTTCCAGTTGCTGCAGGTGTCTGGTATGGTACATCCCAAAAGGAACATTGTACTCAATTATGGGCCTGATGAGGGATGAGTAAAGAGGCACGATGACCTCCCCTGATCTAGATGTGAATCCCTTCATGATTAGGTGGGCTATATAAAATGTTTTTCTAACCACTTTGGCCATGTGGTTGTCAAATGAGAGATTGCTATCAACTTGGGTCCCCAGGTCCATAATTACTTCTTCTGTACTTAATGGATTACCACCTATGTGGTAATTTGTGGGCACTTTGTTTTTGCCAAAGGGGATGACTATACACTTTTTGGCGTTTAGCTTGAGGCCATGGCTCTGGCACCATTTGTCTGTTTCTATGAGGCCCTTTTGGAGGATGCTTGTGTCAGCTGGAGAGTTGATTATGGTGCCCAGTTTGCAGTCATCTGCTAACTTGGTCAGTCACAGTCCTTCCTTGTTTGCCTGTACCTCTGAGAAATATATACCGAACAAGAGAGGTCCCAGGACTGAGCCTTGTGGGACGCCACTTGTAACTGGTTTGGAGTCTGACATGGCTCCAGCAATTCTAACCATGTGGGTTCTGTCCTTGAGCCAGTTTGCAACCCATCTAGTGACATAGGGGTTTATATTTAAGCTGGTGAGCTTATCTATAATGCCCGAGTGGGATATTGTATCGAAGGCATTTGTGAGGTCCAGATAGGCTGTGTGGACCACCTTCCCCTCGTCAATGGCCTTGGTGACTGTTTCAAAGAAATTGACCAGGTTTAAGAGGCAGGATCTGCCCTTAACAAAGCCAAACTGGGTAGGATCCAGTGTCTGTAGCTCCCCAATATCTTTATTTATGAGGTCCATGATGATCCTTTCCATAGCTTTGCAGACCAAGCTAGTCAGGCTTATGGGGCGATAGTTTCCAGGATCCATTGAGGCACCACCTTTGTGGAGAGGGGCCACTGTTGCTGTACACCACTCTTTGGGTACATATCCTGTAGTAAAGCTGAGATTGAACAGTAGTTTTATGTTTGGGTTTAGCTCTTCTTGGAGTTCATGTAGGATGCAGCCCGGGACACCGTCTGGTCCCATTGATGCTGTGTTTTTTGCTTTGGAGAGGGCGGCTCTTACCTGAGCATCTGAGATGCATGGGGGCAGCACTCTGCTGGGATAGATAATCATCCTTTTGATGGGGAGGGGAGGAGAAGTTTGCGCTGAACCTGTCAGCTAGGATGTTGGTAATGTCTGTGGGTTTGGTGTATTTTTTGTCATTTTGGACTAATTCTGAGCATATCTGGGAATTCCCACCCAGGTTCCTAACATAACTAAAGAAAGCCTTGTGATTATCCTTAGTGTCCTGTGCAATTTTCTCTCAATGCTGGCCTTAGATGATTTTATGAGTGCCTGTAGTTTTTTGCTAATACTGATCAGAGATGCCTTCCCTTTTATTGTATAGTTTGTTTATGGCTGGGGTCCACCAGACAGGACGTCTGCCTTTGGAGGTTTGGGTCTTGGTTTTATTTGGGATTGCATGATCCATGCATTCCTGAAGTTGTTCATAGAATGCGTTTATAAAGGATTCTGCGGTCTGGGCCATATTTTCCACAGGCCCGGGGGCTTTGAAGGATTCCACCTTGGTTTTGAGGAGTGTGAAATTTGCTTTAGAGAAGTTTTTCACTGTGGTTTTCTGGGCAAGGGGTGGGGTCGGGATGTGAATATCCAGTGAGATTAGTTTATGGTCTGATCTTGCCAGTGAGGGATACACTTCTGGTCTGGAGCATAGAGTCCCCATGTTGGTGATGATCAGGTCCAATGTGTTTTCCCCTCTTGTGGGAGTGGTAAAAAGTTGTTCCATAGCATTTGAGTTTATAAATTCTACGAACCTTTGGGCTAGGGTGTTGGAGCTAGAGTAATGCTCCCAGTCTATGTTTGGGTAGTTGAAGTCGCCCAATATAATGGTGTTTGGAGAGACCTTCAGTGTTCTCAGGAAGGCCGAGTGGGGTTCCTGGGTTTGGGAGGGTGGTCTGTAGCAGGCTATAAACTGGAAGGCAGTTTTACCCACTGTTAGTTGCACATGGATAGTCTCTGATACTTCGTGCTGTGCCACCAACCTGGAGGTCTGGGTATCTTTGACGAATATTGATACTCCCCCTCCTTTTGTGGTTCAGTCCAAGATTTGGGGCCGAAAAGCATGGTATGAGGTATAACCTGGTAATGCTGAGATGCTCTTAGGAGCCTTGAACCAGGTTATTGTTACTGCACAGATATCAATGCTCTCCATAATGCCTGTCACCCAATGTTAAAAATATATGATAAATGTTATAGCAAAAACCTCATCTTTTGAGTGGAGATCAATACCTGGCATACAAAGATATCAGTATATGATAAATGCTATAGCAAAAATCCTGAACTTATGAGTGGAGATCTATACCTCACATACAATGTTAACAGTATATGATTAATGGTATAGCAAAAACCTAAACTTTTAAGGAAGATCTATCCCTGTCACCCAATGTTAACAATATATGATAAATGTTATAGCAAAAACCTACACATTTGAGAGGAGATCTATACCTGGCATTCAGTGTTAACAGTATATGATAAATGTTATAGCAAAAACCTAAACTTTTGAGTTGAGATCTATACCTGGCATACAATGTTAACAGTATATGATCAATGTTATAGCAAAAACCTAAACTCTTGAAGGGAGATCTACACCTGGCATAGAATGTTAACAGTATATGATAAATTTTAGAGTAAAAAACAACTTTTGAGGGGAGATCTATACCTGGAATACAATGTTAACAGTTTAGGCTAAATGATATAGCAAAGACCTAAACTATTGAGGGGAGATTGCTACCTGGTGGACAATGTTAGCAGTATATGATAAATGTTATAACAGAAAGCTAATCTTTTGAGGGGAGATATATACCTGGCATACAATTTTAACAGTGTATGATAAATGTTATAGCCAAAACCTAAACTTTTGAGGGGAGATCCATACGTACCTGGCATACAATGTTAACAGTACATGATAAATGTTATAGCAAAAACCTAAACATTTGCAGGGAGATCTATACCTGGCATACAATGTTAACAGTATATGATAAATGTTATATTAAAAACCTAAACTTTTGCAGGGAGATCTATACCTGGCATACAATGTTAACAGTATATGATAAATTTTAGAGCAAAAACCTAAACTTTTGACTGGAGATCTATGCCTAGCATACAATGTTAACAGCATATGATAAATGTTATAGCAAAAACCTAAACGTTATAGGGAAGATCCATACCTAGCATACAAAGTTAGCAGTATATGATAAATGTTATAGCAAAAACCTAAACGTTTGAGGGGAGATCTATTCCTGGCATACAATGTTAACAGTATATTATAAATGTTATAGCAAAAACCTAAACCTTTGAGGGGAGATCTATGCCTGTCATCCAATGTTAACAGTATATGATAAATGGTATAGCAAAAAACTAAACTTTAGAGGGAAGATGTATACCTGGCATACAATATTAACAGTATAGGCTAAATGTTATAGCAAAGACCTAAACTATTGAGGGGAGATCGCTACCGGGTGGACAATGTTAGCAGTATATGATAAATGTTATAACAAAAAGCTAATCTTTTGAGGGGAGATATATACCTGGCATACAATTTTCACAGTGTATGATAAATTTTATAGCCAAAACCTAAACTTTTGAAGGGAGATCCATACCTGCCTGGCATACAATGTTAACAGTACATGATAAATGTTATAGCAAAAAGTTAAACTTTTGAGGGGAGATCTATACCTGGCATACAATGTTAACAATATATGATAAATGTTATAGCAAAAACCTAAACTTTTGAGGAAGATCTATGCCTGTCACCCAATGTTAAAAATATATGATAAATGTTATAGCAAAAACCTCAACTTTTGAGGGGAGATCTATACCTGGCATACAATGTTAATAGTATTTGAAAAATGTTATAGCAAAAACCTAAACTTTTGAGGGGAGATCTATACCTGGCATACAAAGGTATCAGTATATGATAAATGTTATAGCAAAAACCTAAACTTTTGAGGGGAGATCAATACATGGCATGCAATTTTAACAATATATGATAAATGTTATAGCAAAAACCTAAACTTTTGAGGGGAGACCTATACATGGCATGCAATTTTAACAGTATATGATAAATGTTATAGCAAAAACCTAAACTTTTGAGGGGAGATCTATACATGGCATGCAATTTTAACAGTATATGATAAATGTTATAGCAAAAACCTAAACTTTTGAGGGGAGATCTAAACCTGGCATACAATGTTACCAGTATATGATAAATGTTTTAGCAAAACCTAAACTTTTACAGTGAGATCTATAGCTGGCATACAATGTTAACAGTGTATGATAAATGTTACAGCAAAAACCTAAACTTTTGAGGGGAGATCTATACCTGGCATACAATTTAAACAGTATATGATAAATGTTTTAGCAAAACCTAAACTTTTACAGTGAGATCTATACCTGGCATACAATGTTAACATATATTATAAATGTTATAGCAAAAACCTTAACTTTGAGGGGAGATCTATACCTGGCATACAATGTTAACAATAAATTATAAATGTTATAGCAAAAACCTTAACTTTTGCTAGGGGATCTGTGCCTCACACACAATGTTAACAGTATAGGATAAATGTTATAGCAAAACGCTAAACCTTTCAGGGGAGATCTATACCGGGCACACAATCGTAACAGTATATGATAAATGGTATAGCTAAAAACTAAACTTTTGTAGGGAGATCTATACCTGGCATACACTGTTACCAGTATATGATAAATGTTATAGCAAAAACCTAAACTTTTGAGGGGAGATCTATACCTGGCATCTAATGTTAACAGTATATGATAAATGTTATAACAAAACCTAATCTTTTGAGGGGAGATCTATACCTGGCATACAATGTTAATGGAATATGATAAATGTTATAGCAAAAACCTAAACTTTTGAGGGGAGATCTATACCTGGCATGCTATGTTAACAGTATATGATAAATGTTATAGCAAAAACCTAACCTTTTGAGGGGAGATCTCTACCTGGCATATAAGGTTAAAAGTATATGACAAATGTTATAGCAAATACCTAAACTTTAGAGATGAGATCTATGCCTGGCATACAATGTTAGCAGTATATGATAAAGGTTATTGCAAAAACATAAACTTTTGAAGGAGATCTATACCTGGCATACACTGGTAACAGTATATGATAAATGTTATAGCAAAAACGTAAACTTTTGAGGAAGAACTATGTCTGTTATCCAATGTTAAAAGTATATGATAAATGTTATAGCAAAAACCTAATATTTATAGGGAAGATCTATACCTGGCATACAAAGTTAACAGTATATGATAAATGTTATAGCAAAAACCTACACTTTAGAGGAAAGATTTATATCTGGCATGCAAAGTTAACGGTATATGAAAAATGGTATAGCAAAAACCTAAACTTTAAGGGGGAGATCTAAGCATGGCATACAATGTTGACAGTATATGATAAAGGCTATAGCAAAAACCTAAACCTCTGATTGGAGATCTATACTTAGCACTAAATGTTAACAATAAATAATAAATGTTATAGCAAAAACCTAAACTTTTGAGTTGACATCAATACCTGGCATACAATGTTAACAATATATGATAAATGTTATAGCAAAAATCCTGAACTTATGAGTGGAGAGCTATACCTCACATACAATGTTAACAGAATCTGATAAATGGTATAGCAAAAATTTTAACTTTTGAGGAAGATCTATGCCTGTCACCCAATGTTAACAATATATGATAAATGTTATACCAAAAACCTAAACTCTTGAGGGGAGATCTACACCTAGCATACAAACTTAACAGTATATGATAAATTGTATAGCAAAAAACAACTTTTGAGGGGAGATCTATACTTGGCATACAATGTTAACAGTATCTGATAAATGTTATAGCAAAAACCTAAACTCTTGAGGGGAGATCTACACCAAGCATACAATGTTAACAGTATATGATAAATTTTATAGCAAAAAACAACTTTTGAGGGGAGATCTATACTTAGCATACAATGTTAAAAATATAGGCTAAATTTTATAGCAAAGACCTAAACTATTGAGGGGAAATCTATACCTGGTTGACAATGTTAGCAGTATATGATAAATGTTATAACAAAAAGCTAATGTTTTGAGGGGAGATATATACCTGGCATACAAATTTAACAGTGTATGATAAATTTTATAGCCAAAACCTAAACTCTTGAGGGGAGATCTATACCTGGCATACAATGTTAACAGTACATGATAAATGTTATAGCAAAAAGTTTAACTTTTGAGGGGAGATCTATACCTGGCATACAATGTTAACAGTATATGATAACTGTTATAGCAAAAACCTAAAATTTTGAGGAAGATCTATGCCTGTCACCCAATGTTAAAAATATAAGATAAATGTTATAGCAAAAACCTAAACATATGCAGTGAGATCTATACTTGGCTTACAATGTTGACAGTACATGACAAATGTTATAGCAAAAACCTAAACTTTTGAGAAAGATCTATGCCTGCACCCAATGTTAACAATATATGATAAATGTTATAGCAAAAACTTACACATTTGAGGGGAGATCTATACCTGGCATACAATGTTAACAGTATATGATAAATGTTATAGCAAAAACCTAAACTTTTGAGGGGAGATATATACCTGGCATACAATGTTAACAGTATATGATAACTGTTATAGCAAAAACTTAAACTTTTGAGATGAGATCTATACCTGGCATACAATGTTAACAATATATGATAAATGTTATAGCAAAAATCCTGAACTTATGAGTGGAGATCTATACCTCACATACAATGTTAACAGTATATGACAAATGGTATAGCAAAAACCTAAACTTTTGAGGAAGATCTATGCCTGCACCCAATGTCAACAATATATGATAAATGTTATAGCAAAAACTTACACATTTGAGGGGAGATCTATACCTGGCATACAATGTTAACAGTATATGATAAATGTTATAGCAAAAACCTAAACTTTTGCAGGGAGATCTATACCTGGCATACAATGTTAACAGTATATGATAACTGTTATAGCAAAAACTTAAACTTTTGAGTTGAGATCTATGACTGGCATGCAATGTTACCAATATATGATAAATGTCATAGCAAAGACCTAAACTATTGAGGGGAGATCTATACCTGGTAGAAAATGTTATTGGTATATCCAAAATGTTATAGCAAAAACTTAAACTTTTGAGGAGAGATCTATACCTGGCATACAATGTTAACAGTATATGATAACTGTTATAGCAAAAACCTAAAATTTTGAGGAAGATCTATGCCTGTCACCCAATGTTAAAAATATAAGATAAATGTTATAGCAAAAACCTAAACATATGCAGTGAGATCTATACTTGGCATACAATGTTGACAGTACATGATAAATGTTATAGCAAAAACCTAAACTTTTGAGGAAGATCTATGCCTGCACCCAATGTTAACAATATATGATAAATGTTATAGCAAAAACTTACACATTTGAGGGGAGATCTATACCTGGCATACAATGTTAACAGTATATGATAAATGTTATAGCAAAAACCTAAACTTTTGAGGGGGAGATATATACCTGGCATACAATGTTAACAGTATATGATAACTGTTATAGCAAAAACCTAAACTTTTGCAGGGAGATCTATACCTGGCATACAATGTTAACAGTATATGATAACTGTTATAGCAAAAACTTAAACTTTTGAGTTGAGATCTATGACTGGCATACAATGTTACCAATATATGATAAACGTCATAGCAAAGACTGAAACTATTGAGGGGAGCTCTATACCTGGTAGAAAATGTTATTGGTATATCCAAAATGTTATAGCAAAAACTTAAACTTTTGAGTTGAGATCTATACCTGGCATACAATGTTAACAATATATGATAAATGTTATAGCAAAAATCCTGAACTTATGAGTGGAGATCTATACCTCACATACAATGTTAACAGTATATGACAAATGGTATAGCAAAAACCTAAACTTTTGAGGAAGATCTATGCCTGCACCCAATGTCAACAATATATGATAAATGTTATAGCAAAAACTTACACATTTGAGGGGAGATCTATACCTGGCATACAATGTTAACAGTATATGATAAATGTTATAGCAAAAACCTAAACTTTTGCAGGGAGATCTATACCTGGCATACAATGTTAACAGTATATGATAACTGTTATAGCAAAAACTTAAACTTTTGAGTTGAGATCTATGACTGGCATACAATGTTACCAATATATGATAAACGTCATAGCAAAGACCGAAACTATTGAGGGGAGCTCTATACCTGGTAGAAAATGTTATTGGTATATCCAAAATGTTATAGCAAAAACTTAAACTTTTGAGGAGAGATCTATACCTGGCATACAATGTTAACAGTATATGATAAATGTTATAGCAATAACCTAAACTTCTGATTGGAGCTCTATACCTGGCACTAAATGTTAACAATAAATAATAAATGTTATAGCAAAAACCTAAACTTTTGCGGGGAGATCTGTGCTGGGCAAACAATGTTAACAGTATACGCTAAATGTTATAGCAAAAAATAAACTTTTGAGGGGAGATATATACCTGGCATACAATGTTAACAGCATATGATAAATGTTATAGCAAAAACCTAAACTTTTGAGGGGAGATCTATACCTGGCATACAATGTTAACAATATATGATAAATGTTATAGCAAAAATCCTGAACTTATGAGTGGAGATCTATACCTCACATACAATGTTAACACTATATGATAAATGGTATAGCAAAAACATAAACTTTTGAGGAAGATCTATGCCTGTCACCCAATGTTAACAATATATGATAAATGGTATAGCAAAAACTTACACATTTCAGGGGAGATCTATACCTGGCATACAATGTTAATAGTATATGATAAATGTTATATCAAAAACCTAAACTCTTGAGGGGAGATCTACACCTGGCATACAATGTTAACATTATATGATAAATTTTATAGCAAAAACAAACTTTTGAGGAGAGAGCCATACCTGGCATACAATGTTAACAGTACATGATAAATGATATAGCAAAAAGCTAAACCTTTGAGGAGAGATCTATACCTGGCATACAATGTTAACAGTATATGATAAATGTTATAGCAAAAACCTAAACTTTTGAGGAAGATCTATGCCTGTCACTCAGTGTTAAAAATATATGATAAATGTTATAGCAAAAACCTCAACATTTGAGGAAAGATCTATACCTGACATACAAAGTTAATAGTATTTGAAAAATGTTAAAGCAAAAACCTAAACTTTTGAGGGGAGATCTATACCTGGCAAACAATGCTAACAGTATATGGTAAATGTTATAGCAAAAACCTAAACTTTTGCAGGGAGATCTATACCTGGCATACATTGTTAACAGTATATAATAACTGTTATAGCATAAACCTACTCTTTTGTAGGGAGATCTATACCTGGCATACAATGTTAACAGTATATGATAAATGTTATAGAAAAACCTAAACTTTAGAGGGGAGAGCTAAGCATGGCATACAATGTTAACAGTATATGATAAATGTTATAGCAAAAATCCTGAACTTATGAGTGGAGATCTATACCTCACATCAATGTTAACAGTATATGATAAATGGTATAGCAAAAACCTAAACTCTTGAGGAAGATCTATGCCTGCACCCAATGTTAACAATATATGATAAATGTTATAGCAAAAACTTACACATTTGAGGGGAGATCTATACCTGGCATACAATGTTAACAGTATATGATAAATGTTATAGCAAAAACCTAAACTTTTGCAGGGAGATATATACCTGGCATACAATGTTAACAGTATATGATAAATGTTATAGCAAAAACCTAAACTTTTGCAGGGAGATCTATACTTGGCATATAGTGTTAACAGTATATGATAACTGTTATAGCATAAACCTAAACTTTTGCAGGGAGATCTATACCTGGCATACAATGTTAACAGTATATGATAAATGTTATAGCAAAAACCTAAACTTTAGAGGGGAGATCTATACCTGGCATACATTGTTAACAGTATATAATAACTGTTATAGCATAAACCTACTCTTTTGTAGGGAGATCTATACCTGGCATACAATGTTAACAGTATATGATAAATGTTATAGAAAAACCTAAACTTTAGAGGGGAGAGCTAAGCATGGCATACAATGTTAACAGTATATGATAAATGTTATAGCAAAAATCCTGAACTTATGAGTGGAGATCTATACCTCACATCAATGTTAACAGTATATGATAAATGGTATAGCAAAAACCTAAACTCTTGAGGAAGATCTATGCCTGCACCCAATGTTAACAATATATGATAAATGTTATAGCAAAAACTTACACATTTGAGGGGAGATCTATACCTGGCATACAATGTTAACAGTATATGATAAATGTTATAGCAAAAACCTAAACTTTTGCAGGGAGATATATACCTGGCATACAATGTTAACAGTATATGATAAATGTTATAGCAAAAACCTAAACTTTTGCAGGGAGATCTATACCTGGCATATAGTGTTAACAGTATATGATAACTGTTATAGCATAAACCTAAACGTTTGCAGGGAGATCTATACCTGGCATACAATGTTAACAGTATATGATAAATGTTATAGCAAAAACCTAAACTTTAGAGGGGAGAGCTAAGCATGGCATACAATGTTGACAGTATATGATAAAGGTTATAGCAATAACCTAAACTTCTGATTGGAGATCTATACCTGGCACTAAATGTTAACAATATATAATAAATGTTATAGCAAAAACCTAAACTTTTGCGGGAAGATCTGTGCCGGGCAAACAATGTTAACAGTATGGGCTAAATGTTATTGCAAAAACCTACACTTTTGAGGAGAGCTATATACCTGGCATACAATGTTAACAGCATATGATAAATGTTATAGCAAAAACCTAAAGGTTAGAGGTGAGATCTATGCCTGGCATACAATGTTAACAGTATTTGAAAAATGTTATAGCAAAAACCTACACTTTAGAGGAAAGATTTATATCTGGCATGCAAAGTTAACAGTATATGAAAAATAGTATAGCAAAAACCTAAACTTTAGAGGGGAGATCTAAGCATGGCATACAATGTTGACAGTATATGATAAAGGCTATAGCAAAAACCTAAACCTCTGATTGGAGATCTATACTTAGCACTAAATGTTAACAATAAATAATAAATGTTATAGCAAAAACCTAAACTTTTGAGTTGACATCAATACCTGGCATACAATGTTAACAATATATGATAAATGTTATAGCAAAAATCCTGAACTTATGAGTGGAGAGCTATACCTCACATACAATGTTAACAGAATCTGATAAATGGTATAGCAAAAATTTAAACTTTTGAGGAAGATCTATGCCTGTCACCCAATGTTAAGAATATATGATAAATGTTATACCAAAAACCTAAACTCTTGAGGGGAGATCTACACCTAGCATACAAACTTAACAGTATATGATAAATTTTATAGCAAAAAAACAGCTTTTGAGGGGAGGTCTATACTTGGCATACAATGTTAACAGTACCTGATAAATGTTATAGCAAAAACCTAAACTCTTGAGGGGAGATCTACACCTAGCATACAATGTTAACAGTATATGATAAATTTTATACCAAAAAACAACTTTTGAGGGGAGATCTATACTTAGCATACAATGTTAAAAATATAGGCTAAATTTTATAGCAAAGACCTAAACTATTGAGGGGAAATCTATACCTGGTTGACAATGTTAGCAGTATATGATAAATGTTATAACAAAAAGCTAATGTTTTGAGGGGAGATATATACCTGGCATACAAATGTAACAGTGTATGATAAATTTTATAGCCAAAACCTAAACTCTTGAGGGGAGATCTACACCTGGCATACAATGTTAACAGTACATGATAAATGTTATAGCAAAAAGTTTAACTTTTGAGGGGAGATCTATACCTGGCATACAATGTTAACAGTATATGATAACTGTTATAGCAAAAACCTAAAATTTTGAGGAAGATCTATGCCTGTCACCCAATGTTAAAAATATAAGATAAATGTTATAGCAAAAACCTAAACATATGCAGTGAGATCTATACTTGGCTTACAATGTTGACAGTACATGACAAATGTTATAGCAAAAACCTAAACTTTTGAGGAAGATCTATGCCTGCACCCAATGTTAACAATATATGATAAATGTTATAGCAAAAACTTACACATTTGAGGGGAGATCTATACCTGGCATACAATGTTAACAGTATATGATAAATGTTATAGCAAAAACCTAAACTTTTGAGGGGAGATATATACCTGGCATACAATGTTAACAGTATATGATAACTGTTATAGCAAAAACTTAAACTTTTGAGTTGAGATCTATACCTGGCATACAATGTTAACAATATATGATAAATGTTATAGCAAAAATCCTGAACTTATGAGTGGAGATCTATACCTCACATACAATGTTAACAGTATATGACAAATGGTATAGCAAAAACCTAAACTTTTGAGGAAGATCTATGCCTGCACCCAATGTCAACAATATATGATAAATGTTATAGCAAAAACTTACACATTTGAGGGGAGATCTATACCTGGCATACAATGTTAACAGTATATGATAAATGTTATAGCAAAAACCTAAACTTTTGCAGGGAGATCTATACCTGGCATACAATGTTAACAGTATATGATAACTGTTATAGCAAAAACCTAAACTTTTGCAGGGAGATCTATACCTGGCATACAATGTTAACAGTATATGATAACTGTTATAGCAAAAACTTAAACTTTTGAGTTGAGATCTATGACTGGCATACAATGTTACCAATATATGATAAACGTCATAGCAAAGACCTAAACTATTGAGGGGAGCTCTATACCTGGTAGAAAATGTTATTGGTATATCCAAAATGTTATAGCAAAAACTTAAACTTTTGAGGAGAGATCTATACCTGGCATACAATGTTAACAGTATATGATAAATGTTATAGCAAAAACCTAAACTTTAGAGGGGAGAGCTAAGCATGGCATACAATGTTGACAGTATATGATAAATGTTATAGCAATAACCTAAACTTCTGATTGGAGCTCTATACCTGGCACTAAATGTTAACAATAAATAATAAATGTTATAGCAAAAACCTAAACTTTTGCGGGAGATCTGTGCTGGGCAAACAATGTTAACAGTATACGCTAAATGTTATAGCAAAAAATAAACTTTTGAGGGGAGATATATACCTGGCATACAATGTTAACAGCATATGATAAATGTTATAGCAAAAACCTAAACTTTTGAGGGGAGATCTATACCTGGCATACAATGTTAACAATATATGATAAATGTTATAGCAAAAATCCTGAACTTATGAGTGGAGATCTATACCTCACATACAATGTTAACACTATATGATAAATGGTATAGCAAAAACATAAACTTTTGAGGAAGATCTATGCCTGTCACCCAATGTTAACAATATATGATAAATGGTATAGCAAAAACTTACACATTTCAGGGGAGATCTATACCTGGCATACAATGTTAATAGTATATGATAAATGTTATATCAAAAACCTAAACTCTTGAGGGGAGATCTACACCTGGCATACAATGTTAACATTATATGATAAATTTTATAGCAAAAACAAACTTTTGAGGAGAGAGCCATACCTGGTATACAATGTTAACAGTACATGATAAATGATATAGCAAAAAGCTAAACCTTTGAGGAGAGATCTATACCTGGCATACAATGTTAACAGTATATGATAAATGTTATAGCAAAAACCTAAACTTTTGAGGAAGATCTATGCCTGTCACTCAGTGTTAAAAATATATGATAAATGTTATAGCAAAAACCTCAACATTTGAGGAAAGATCTATACCTGGCATACAAAGTTAATAGTATTTGAAAAATGTTAAAGCAAAAACCTAAACTTTTGAGGGGAGATCTATACCTGGCAAACAATGCTAACAGTATATGGTAAATGTTATAGCAAAAACCTAAACTTTTGCAGGGAGATCTATACCTGGCATACATTGTTAACAGTATATAATAACTGTTATAGCATAAACCTACTCTTTTGTAGGGAGATCTATACCTGGCATACAATGTTAACAGTATATGATAAATGTTATAGAAAAACCTAAACTTTAGAGGGGAGAGCTAAGCATGGCATACAATGTTGACAGTATATGATAAATGTTATAGCAAAAATCCTGAACTTATGAGTGGAGATCTATACCTCACATCAATGTTAACAGTATATGATAAATGGTATAGAAAAACCTAAACTTTTGAGGAAGATCTATGCCTGCACCCAATGTTAATAATATATGATAAATGTTATAGCAAAAACTTACACATTTGAGGGGAGATCTATACCTGGCATACAATGTTAACAGTATATGATAAATGTTATAGCAAAAACCTAAACTTTTGCAGGGAGATATATACCTGGCATACAATGTTAACAGTATATGATAAATGTTATAGCAAAAACCTAAACTTTTGCAGGGAGATCTATACCTGGCATATAGTGTTAACAGTATATGATAACTGTTATAGCATAAACCTAAACTTTTGCAGGGAGATCTATACCTGGCATACAATGTTAACAGTATATGATAAATTTTAGAGCAAAAACCTAAACTTTATAGGGAAGATCTATACCTGTCATACAAAGTTAACAGTATATGATAAATGTTATAGCAAAAACCTAAACTTTAGAGGGGAGAGCTAAACATGGCATACAATGTTGACAGTATATGATAAAGGTTATAGCAATAACCTAAACTTCTGATTGGAGATCTATACGTGGCACTAAATGTTAACAATATATAATAAATGTTATAGCAAAAACCTAAACTTTTGCGGGAAGATCTGTGCCGGGCAAACAATGTTAACAGTATGGGCTAAATGTTATTGCAAAAACCTACACTTTTGAGGAGAGCTATATACCTGGCATACAATGTTAACAGCATATGATAAATGTTATAGCAAAAACCTAAAGGTTAGAGGTGAGATCTATGCCTGGCATACAATGTTAACAGTATTTGAAAAATGTTATAGCAAAAACCTAAACTTTTGAGTTGAGATCTATACCTGGCATACAATGTTAACAATATATGATAAATGTTATAGCAAAACTCCTGAACTTATGAGTGGAGATCTATACCTCACATACAATGTTAACAGTATATGATAAATGGTATAGCAAAAACATAAACTTTTGAGGAAGAACTAGGTCTGTCACCCAGTGTTAACAATATATGATAAATCTTATAGCAAAAACTTACACATTTCAGCGGAGATCTATACCTGGCATACAATGTTAACAGTATATGATAAATGTTATAGCAAATACCTAAACGTTTGAGTTGAGATCTATACCTGGCATACAATGTTAACAGCATATGATAAATGTTATATCAAAAACCTAAACTCTTGAGGGGAGATCTACACCTGGCATACAATGTTAACAGGATATGATAAATTTTATAGCAAAAACAAACTTTTGAGGGGAGAGCAATACCTGGCATACAATGTTAACAGTACATGATAAATGCTATAGCAAAAAGCTAAACTTTTGAGGGGAGATCTATACCTGGCATACAATGTTAACAGTATATGATAAATGTTATAGCAAAAACCTAAACTTTTGGGGAAGATCTATGCCTGTCACTCAGTTTTAAAAATATATGATAAATGTTATAGCAAAAACCTCAACATTTGAGGGGAGATCTATACCTGGCATACAGTGTTAACAGTATATGATAACTGTTATAGCATAAACCTAAACTTTTGCAGGGAGATCTATACCTGGCATACAATGTTAACAGTATATGATAAATTTTAGAGCAAAATCCTAAACTTTATAGGGAAGATCTATACCTGTCATACAAAGTTAACAGTATATGATAAATGTTATAGCAAAAACCTAAACTTTAGAGGGGAGAGCTAAGCATGGCATACAATGTTGACAGTATATGATAAAGGTTATAGCAATAACCTAAACTTCTGATTGGAGATCTATACCTGGCACTAAATGTTAACAATAAATAATAAATGTTATAGCAAAAACCTAAACTTTTGCGGGAAGATCTGTGCTGGGCAAACAATGTTAACAGTATGGGCTAAACGTTATTGCAAAAACCTACACTTTTGAGGGGAGATATATACCTGGCATACAATGTTAACAGCATATGATAAATGTTATAGCAAAAACCTAAAGGTTAGAGGGGAGATCTATACCTGGCATACAATGTTAAAAATATATGATAAATGTTATAGCAAAAATCCTGAACTTATGAGTGGAGATCTATACCTCACATACAATGTTAACACTATATGATAAATGGTATAGCAAAAACATAAACTTTTGAGGAAGATCTATGCCTGTCACCCAATGTTAAAAATGTAGGATAAATGTTATAGCAAAAACCTAAACATATGCAATGAGATCTATACTTGGCATACAGTGTTAACAGTATTTGAAAAATGATATAGCAAAAACTTAAACTTTTGAGTTGAGATCTATGACTGGCATACAATGTTACCAATATATGATAAATGTTATAGCAAAAATCCTGAACTTATGAGTGGAGATCTATACCTCACATACAATGTTAACACTATATGATAAATGGTATAGCAAAAACATAAACTTTTGAGGAAGATCTATGCCTGTCACCCAATGTTAAAAATATAAGATAAATGTTATAGCAAAAACCTAAACATATGCAATGAGATCTATACTTGGCATACAGTGTTAACAGTATTTGAAAAATGATATAGCAAAAACTTAAACTTTTGAGTTGAGATCTATGACTGGCATACAATGTTACCAATATATGATAAACGTTAGAGCAAAGACCTAAACTATTGAGGGGAGATCTATACCTGGTAGAAAATGTTATTTGTATATCCAAAATGTTATAGCAAGAACTTAAACTTTTGAGGAGAGATCTATACCTGGCATACAATGTTAACAGTATATGATAAATGTCATAGCAAAAACCTAAACTTTTGAGGGGAGATCTATACCTCCCATATAATGTTAAAAGTATATGATAAAGGCTATAGCAAAAACCTAAACTTCTGATTGGAGCTCTATACCTGGCACTAAATGTTAACAATAAATAATAAATGTTATAGCAAAAACCTAAACTTTTGCGGGGAGATCTGTGCTGGGCAAACAATGTTAACAGTATACGCTAAATGTTATAGCAAAAAATAAACTTTTGAGGGGAGATATATACCTGGCATACAATGTTAACAGCATATGATAAATGTTATACCAAAAACCTAAAGGTTAGAGGTAAGATCTATGCCTGGCATACAATGTTAACAGTATTTGAAAAATTTTATAGCAAAAACCTAAACTTTTGAGTTGAGATCAATACCTGGCTTACAATGTTAACAATATATGATAAATGTTATAGCAAAAATCCTGAACTTATGAGTGGAGATCTATACCTCACATCAATGTTAACAGTATATGATAAATGGTATAGCAAAAACCTAAACTTTTGAGGAAGATCTATGCCTGCACCCAATGGTAACAATATATGATAAATGTTATAGCAAAAACCTGCACATTTGAGGGGAGATCTATACCTGGCATACAATGTTAACAGTATATGATAAATGTTATAGCAAAAACCTAAACTTTTGCAGGGAGATCTATACCTGGCATACAATGTTAACAGTATATGATAACTGTTATAGCATAAACCTAAACTTTTGCAGGGAGAGCTATACCTGGCATACAATGTTAACAGTATATGATAAATTTTAGAGCAAAAACCTAAACTTTATAGGGAAGATCTATACCTGTCATACAAAGTTAACAGTATATGATAAATGTTACAGCAAAAACCTAAACTTTAGAGGGGAGAGCTAAGCATGCAATACAATGTTGACAGTATATGATAAAGGTTATAGCAATAACCTAAACTTCTGATTGGAGAACTATACCTGGCACTAAATTTTAACACTAAATAATAAATGTTATAGCAAAAACCTAAACTTTTGCGGGAAGATCTGTGCCGGGCAAACAGAGTTAACAGTATGGGCTAAATGTTATTGCAAAAACCTACACTTTTGAGGGGAGATATATACCTGGCATACAATGTTAACAGCATATGATAAATGTTATAGCAGAAACCTAAAGGTTAGAGCTGAGATCTATGCCTGGCATACAATGTTAACAGTATTTGAAAAATGTTATAGCAAAAACCTAAACTTTTGAGTTGAGATCTATACCTGGCATACAATGTTAACAATATATGATAAATGCTATAGCAAAAATCCTGAACTTATGAGTGGAGATCTATACCTCACATACAATGTTAACACTATATGATAAATGGTATAGCAAAAACATAAACTTTTGAGGAAGATCTATGCCTGTCACCCAGTGTTAACAATATATGATAAATGGTATAGCAAAAACTTACACATTTCAGGGAAGATCTATACCTGGCATACAATGTTAATAGTATATGATAAATGTTATATCAAAAACCTAAACTCTTGAGGGGAGATCTACACCTGGCATACAATGTTAAAAGTATATGATAAATTTTATAGCAAAAACAAACTTTTGAGGAGAGAGCCATACCTGGCATACAATGTTAACAGTACATGATAAATGCTATAGCAAAAAGCTAAACTTTTGAGGGGAGATCTATACCTGGCATACAATGTTAACAGTATATGATAAATGTTATAGCAAAAACCTAAACTTTTGAGGAAGATCTATGCCTGTCACTCAGTGTTAAAAATATATGATAAATGTTATAACAAAAACCTCAACATTTGAGGGGAGATCTATACCTGGCATACAAAGTTATCAGTATATGATAAATGTTATAGCAAAAACCTAAACTTTTGAAGGGAGATCTATACCTGGCAAACAATGCTAACAGTATATGGTAAATGTTATAGCAAAAACCTAAACTTCTGCAGGGAGATCTATACCTGGCATACAGTGTTAATAGTATATAATAACTGTTATAGCATAAACCTAATCTTTTGTAGGGAGATCTATACCTGGCATACAATGTTAACAGTATATGATAAATTTTAGAACAAAAACCTAAACTTTATAGGGAAGATCTATACCTGTCATACAAAGTTAAAGTATATGATAAATGTTATAGCAAAAACCTAAACTTTAGAGGGGAGAGCTAAGCATGGCACACAATGTTGACAGTATATGATAAATGTTATAGCAAAAATCCTGAACTTATGAGTGGAGATCTATACCTCACATCAATGTTAACAGTGTATGATAAATGGTATAGCAAAAACCTAAACATTTGAGGAAGATCTATGCCTGCACCCAATGTTAACAATATATGATAAATGTTATAGCAAAAACTTACACATTTGAGGGGAGATCTATACCTGGCATACAATGTTAACAGTATATGATAAATGTTATAGCAAAAATCTATTTTTTTGCAGGGAGATATATACCTGGCATACAATGTTAACAGTATATAATAAATGTTATAGCAAAAACCTAAACTTTTGCAGGGAGATCTATACCTGGCATACAGTGTTAACAGTATATGATAACTGTTACAGCATAAACCTAAACTTTTGCAGGGAGATCTATACCTGGCATACAATGTTAACAGTATATGATAAATTTTAGAGCAAAAACCTAAACTTTATAGGGAAGATCTATAACTGTCATACAAAGTTAACAGTATATGATAAATGTTACAGCAAAAACCTAAACTTTAGAGGGGAGAGCTAAGCATGGCATACAATGTTGACAGTATATGATAAAGGTTATAGCAATAACCTAAACTTCTGATTGGAGATCTATACCTGGCACTAAATGTTAACAATAAATAATAAATGTTATAGCAAAAACCTAAACTTTTGCGGGAAGATCTGTGCCGGGCAAACAATGTTAACAGTATGGGCTAAATGTTATTGCAAAAACCTACACTTTTGAGGAGAGATATATACCTGGCATACAATGTTAACAGCATATGATAAATGTTATAGCAAAAACCTAAAGGTTAGAGGTAAGATCTATGCCTGGCATACAATGTTAACAGTATTTGAAAAATGTTATAGCAAAAACCTAAACTTTTGAGTTGAGATCTATACCTGGCATACAATGTTAACAATATATGATAAATGTTATAGCAAAAATCCTGAACTTATGAGTGGAGATCTATACCTCACATACAATGTTAACAGTATATGATAAATGGTATAGCAAAAACATAAACTTTTGAGGAAGAACTATGCCTGTCACCCAGTGTTAACAATATATGATAAATCGTATAGCAAAAACTTACACATTTCAGGGGAGATCTACACCTGGCATACAATGTTAACAGTATATGATAAATGTTATAGCAAATACCTAAACATTTGAGTTCAGATCTATACCTGGCATACAATGTTAACAGCATATGATAAATGTTATATCAAAAACCTAAACTCTTGAGGGGAGTTCTACACCTGGCATACAATGTTAACAGTATATGACAAATGGTAAAGCAAAAACATAAACTTTTGAGGAAGATCTATGCCTGTCACCCAATGTTAACAATATATGATAAATGGTATAGCAAAAACTTACACATTTCAGGGGAGATGTATACCTGGCATACAATGTTAACAGTATATGATAAATGTTACAGCAAATAGCTAAACGTTTGAGTTGAGATCTGTACCTGGCATACAATGCTAACAGCATATGATAAATGTTATATCAAAAACCTAAACTCTTGAGGGGAGATCTACACCTGGCATACAATGTTAACAGTATATGATAACTTTTATAGCAAAAACAAACTTTTGAGGGTAGAGCCATACCTGGCATACAATTTTAACAGTACATGATAAATGCTATAGCAAAAAGCTATACTTTTGAGGGGAGATCTGTACCTGGCATACAATGTTAGCAGTATATGATAAATGTTATAGCAAAAACCTAAACTTTTGAGGAAGATCTATGCCTGTCACTCAGTGTTAAAAATATATGATAAATGTTATAGCAAAAACCTCAACATTTGAGGGGAGATCTATACCTGGTATACAATGTTAATAGTATTTGAAAAATCTTATAATAAAAAAAACTAAACTTTTGAGGGGAGATCTATACCTGGCAAACAATGCTAACAGCATATGGTAAATGTTATAGCAAAAACCTAAACTTTTGAGGGGAGATCTATAGCTGCCCTACAATGTTAACAGTATATGATAAATGTTATAGAAAAAAAAAATAATCTTTTGAGGTTAGATCTATAGCTGGCATACAATGTTAACAGTATATGATAAATGTTATAGGAAAAATCTAAACTTTTGAGGGGAGATCTATACATGGCATGCAATTTTAACAGTATATGATAAATGTTATAGCAAAAACCTAAACTTTTGCGGGGAGATCTAAACCTGGCATACAATGTTACCAGTATATGATAAATGTTATAACAAAAACTAAACTTTTGAGGGGAGATCTATACCTCGCATACAATGCTAACAGTATATGATAAATGTTATAGCAAACACATAAACTTTTGAGGGGAGATATATACCTGGCATACAATGTTAACAGTACATGATAAATGTTATAGCAAAAACCTAAACTTTTGAGGGAGATCTATACCTGGCATACAATGTTAACAGTATATGATACATGTTATAGCAAAAACCTAAACATTTGAGGGGAGATCTATACCTGGCATACAATGTTAACAGTATTCTATAAATGTTATAGCAAAATCCTAATATTATGAGGGGAGATCTATACCTGCCATACAATGTTAATAATATATCATAAATGTTTTAGCAAAAACCTACAATTTTGAGGGGAGATCTATACCTCTCATACAATTTAAACAGTATATGATAAATGTTATAGCAAAAAACCTAAACATTTGAGGGGAGATCTATACCTGGCATACAATGTTAACAGTATTCTATAAATGTTATAGCAAAATCCTAATATTATGAGGGGAGATCTATACCTGGCATACAATTTAAACAGTATATTATAAATGTTTTAGCAAAACCTAAACTTTTACAGTGAGATCTATACCTGGCATACAATGTTAACATATATTATAAATGTTATAGCAAAAACCTTAACTTTGAGGGGAGATCTATACCTGGCATACAATGTTAACAATAAATTATAAATGTTATAGCAAAAACCTTAACTTTTGCTAGGAGATCTGTGCCTGACACACAATGTTAACAGTATAGGATAAATGTTATAGCAAAACGCTAAACCTTTTAGGGGAGATCTATACCGGGCACACAATCGTAACAGTATATGATAAATGGGGTCCACTACAGAATCCTGAAAGCTCATAATCCCGAAGCCCAAAATCCTGAGACCAAAATCCCGAAAATTCAAAATCCCGGAAGCCCAAAATCCTGAAACTCAAAATCTTGAAAACACAAAATGGACATACTGACGTCATTGTGGCTTTGCTATTGTTAGCCCTGTGGTGTTAGGTCATGCGTTGGGTTCAGGTAAGTGTGCGGTTGGTTTTATGTTAGGGTTAGGGGCGGTTTAAGTGAGTTAGGGTTAGGGCGCAGGTTAGGCATGTATGCAATAGTGACAAATATTGGGGTTGGGGGCGGTTTAAGTGAGTTAGGGTTAGGGCGCGGGTCAGGTGAGTGTGTGATAGTGATGGACCTTAGGGTTAGGGTTAGGGTCAGGGTCAGTTGGTAAATATTAGTGTCTTTATAGTGACATATTAGCATTATTTGTGTTTTCAGGATTTTGAGTTTCAGGATTTTGGGCTTTCGGGATTTTGAATTTTCGGGATTTTGGTCTCAGGATTTTGGGCTTCGGGATTATGAGCTTTCGGGATTCTGTAGTGGACCCGATAAATGGTATAGCTAAAAACTAAACTTTTGTAGGGAGATCTATACCTGGCATACACTGTTACCAGTATATGATAAATGTTATAGCAAAAACCTAAACTTTTGAGGGGAGATCTATACCTGGCATCTAATGTTAACAGTATATGATAAATGTTATAGCAAAAACCCAACCTTTTGAGGGGAGATCTCTACCTGGCATATAATGTTAAAAGTATATGACAAATGTTATAGCAAATACCTAAACTTTAGAGAGGAGATCTATGCCTGGCATAATATGTTAACAGTATATGATAAAGGTTATTGCAAAAACCTAAACTATTGAGGGGAGAGCTATACCTGGCATACACTGGTAACAGTATATGATAAATGTTTTAGAAAAACATAAACTTTTGAAGGAGATCTATACCTGGCATACAGTGTTAACAGTATATGATAAATGATATAGCAAAAACCTAAACTTTTGCGGTGAGATCTATACCTGGCATGCAATGTTAAAATTATATGACAAATGTTTTAGCAAAAACCTAAACTTTTGAATGGAGATCTCTAACTGGCATGCAATGTTAACAGTATATGATAAATGTTATAGCAGAAACCTAAACTTTTGAGGGGAGATCTATACCTGGCATACAATAATAACAGCATATGATAAATGTTTTAGCAAAACCCTAAACTTTTGAGGGGAGATCTATACCTGGCATAGAATGTTCACAGTTTATGATAAATGTTATAGTAAAACCCTAAACCTTTGGGAAAGATCTATGCCTGGCATGCAATGTTAAGAGTATATGATAAATGTTATAGCAAAAACCTAAACATTTGAGGGGAGATCTATACCTGGCATACAATGTTAACAGTTTATGATAAATGTTATAGCAAAGACCTAAACATTTGACGGGAGATCTATACCTGGCATTCAATGTTACCAGTATATGATAAATGTTATATTAAAAACCTAAACTTGTGGGGGAGATCTATATCTGGCAGACAATGTTAAAAGTATATGATAAATGTTATAGAAAACCTAAACATTTTAGGGGAGATCTATACCTGGCATACAATTTTAACAGTATATGATAAACATTATAGCAAAAACCTACACTTTTGAGAGGAGATCTATACCTGGCATACAATGTTAACGATATATGGTAAATGTTATTGCAAAATCCTGAACTTATGAGTGCAGATCTATACCTCATATACAATGTTAACAAGATATGATAAATGGTATAGCAAAAACCTAAACTTTTGAGGAAGATCTACGCCTGTCACCCAATGTCAACTATATTGACATATATCAACATAAAAAAATCTCTTAACTAAACTTAAACCCACCAAATTAGCAGCAGGCAGCCTCCCAAGTGAATACCTACAAATCGCAGCTGATGCTCTGGCCTACCCAGTATCCATCTTGATTAACCGATCTCTGTCAGAAAGTTACGTTCCCACACTGTGGAAAGTATCACATATAATTCCCCTCCACAGAACTAACCAATTACCGCCCCATAGCTATTCTCTCTCCACTCTCCAAAATACTAGAGAGATGCATACACTCTCAGGTCTCAGACTACCTCCTTACTAACAACCTTCTTTCCAGTACTTAGCATGGTTTCCGACCAAACCATAGCACCACCACTGCCTTACTCTCCTTTACTAACACTGTCCTTCAGCATAAAAACAATGGCTATCTCTCCTGTGCTACTTTCCTAGACCTATCTAAAGCATTTGACATGGTCCCACACAAACAACTTATCTCTGTCCTCAATAACCTATCCTTCGCACAATCGGTCACCAACTGGTTTCAGAGTTACCTGTCTGACTGCCAACAATCCATTGTATGGCAGAATGACATATCTCCCCAACTACCTGTCTCCATAGGGGTTCGCCAAGGATCCATCCTTGGACCCCTACTCTTCTCTGTTTACACCAATAATCTAGCCTCTGCCACCAAACATGGCACACTCATACAATATGCAGATGACTCGACCATCGTCTGCTCAGCCCAATCCCTACCAAAACTGCAAAAAGTCACACAGGAAGCCTTTTCCTCTGTTGAAACATGGTTATCCGATGCCCAATTAATACTCAACCCAAACAAAACTAAACTACTCATCTTCCAACCCACCAAACATACTCAAAACAGCTCTCACTTTAACTTCACGGCAAAAGACAACACCACTATATACCCAACTGAACACACCAAATTGCTAGGAGTGGAAATAGACAATAAACTAAAATTTGACATTCACATATCCATGACTATAAAAAAAGTCCACAAAAAACTAGGAGCTTTATACAGAAATAAGCAATTTCTCACCAAAGCAGCAAAGATTTCAATAGCAAATTCCCACCTTATCTCCACCCTACTTTATTTCTCTCCAGTATATACCAACCTAAGGCAATGTGATCTAAACAAGCTAGAGACCTGCTACAACAAAATTGCCAAATTCGCCACAGGAGCATCCTACCGTAGTCACCACTGTCTCTCACTTGCTGAACTGGGCTGGCTTGAACTCCCTCACCTCCTTCAGTGGTATCAACTCTCACTCGCCCACAAACTAGTAAACCATCCACTAAATGTCCCATCCCTCCAGAATCTACTCCAACCCTATTGCACCACCAGACCACTAAGATCCAGCAGCAAAAATCACTTGCAGATCACTAAAGCCAATAACTCTGCTGGTAAAGCACTATTCTCTTGCACCATAGCCAAATTATGGAACTCACTCCAACCCACAATTACCTTCATAACATCATGCACCCACTTCAAAACTTTACTAAAAGCGCACCTAAAAACATGCTGGCTATGCTCTTGCAACTCCCACTCTAATATCGCCCTCCCCATCCAACCACTACCTTTCTTTCCACCCCACTAACTACCTTGATTATAGCAAGCTCAGATGCTCATAAGCCTAGTACTTATTATACAGCACGAACTTCTTCTTCTTGTAACATTTGTTAATGTCTGTTATGCACTTCACAGATAAAGATTCTAGTTGTCTACTGATGTACTATGTTCTTCATCTGTAAATATGTTGTAAGTAATTGCTATGTAAATTGTTAATCACTATGTAATCCAATGTAAATACTGTCTGTTTATTTTAACTGTGGAGCTTTTCTCCCAGGGCCTCCGCTGAAAATGGACCTATGTCCAGTCGGACAATCCCGGTCAACAAATTTAAATAAATAAATAAACTATATATGATAAATGTTATAGAAAAAAACACAACTTTTGAGGAGAGATCTATGCCTGGCATACAATGTTAACCATATATGATACATTTTTGTAGCAAAAACAAACTTTTGAGGGGAGATCTATACCTGGCATACAATGTTAGCAGTATATGATAAATGTTATAGCAAAAACCTAAACTCTTGAGCGGAGATCTATACCTGGCATATAATGTTAACCATATATGATACATTTTTGTAGCAAAAACAAACTTTTGAGGGGAGATCTATACCTGGAATACAATGTTGACAGTATATGATAAATGTCATAGCAAAAACCTAAATTTTTGAGGGGAGATCTATACCTGGCTTGCAATTTTAACAGTATATGATTAATGTTATGGCAAAAACATAACCTTTCGAGGGGAGATCTATACCTTGCATACAATGTTACCAGTATATGATAAATGTTACAGCAAAAATCTAAACTTTTGAGAGGAGATCTATACCTGGCATACAATGTTCCCAGTATATGATAAATGTTATAACAAAAACTAAACTTTTGAGGGGAGATCTATACTTGGCATGCAATGCTAACAGTATATGATAAATGTTATAGCAAAAACCTAATCTTCTGAGGGGAGATCTATACCTGGCATACAATGTTAACAGTATATGATAAATGTTATAGCAAAAACCTAAACTTTTGAGGGGAGAGCTATACCTGGCATACAATGTTAACAGTATTCTATAAATGTTATAGCAAAATCCTAAACTTTTGAGGGGAGATCTAGACCTGGCATACAATGTTGACACTATATGATAAATGTTATAGCAAAACATAAACTTCTGAGTGGAGATCTATACCTGGCATGCTATGTTAACACTATATAATAAATGTTATAGAAAAAAAACTAAAATTTTGAGGGGAGATCTATACCTGGCATACAATGTTAACAGTATATGATAAATGTTATAGCAAAAACCTAAAATTTTGAGGAGAGATCTATACCTGGCATACAATGTTAACAGTATATGATAAAAGTTATAGCAAAAACCTAATCTTTTGAGGGGAGATCTATAGCTGGCATACAATGTTAACAGTATATGGTAAATGTTATAGCAAAAACCTAAACTTTTGAGGGGAGATCTATTCCTGGCATACAATATTACCAGTATATGATAAATGTTATAGCAAAAACCTAATCTTTTGAGCGGAGATCTATACCTGGAATACAATGTTAACGGTATATGATAAATGTTATAGTGAAAACCTAAACTTTTGAGGGGAGATCTATTCCTGGTGTAAAATGTTAACAGTATATGATAAATGTAATATCAAATACCTAAACTTTTGAGGGGATATCTATAGCTGGCATTCAATGTTAACAGTATCCGATAAATGTTATAGCAAAATCCTAAACCATTGAGGGGAGATCTATACCTGGCATACAATGTTAACTGTATATCATACATGTTATAGCAAAAACCTAATCTTTTGAGGGGAGATCTATACCTGGCATACAATGTTAACAGTATATGATAACTGTTATAGCAAAAACTTAAACTTTTGAAGAGAGATCTATTGCTGGCATACAATGTTAACAGTATATGATAACTGTTATAGCAAAAACCTAAACTTTTGAGGGAGATCTATACCTGGCATACAATGTTAACTGCATATGATACATGTTATAGCAAAAACCTAAACATTTGAAGAGAGATCTATTGCTGGCATACAATGTTAACAGTATATGATAACTGTTATAGCAAAAACCTAAACTTTTGAGGGAGATCTATACCTGGCATACAATGTTAACTGCATATGATACATGTTATAGCAAAAACCTAAACTTGTGAGGGGATATCTATGCCTGGCATACAAAGTTAAGAGTATATGATAAATGTTATAGGAAAAACTTAAACTTTTGAGGGGAGATCTACAGCTGGCATACAGTGTTAACAGTGTTATATAAATGTTATAGAAAAACCCTAAACTTTTATGGGGAGATCTAGACCTGGCATAAAATGTTGACACTATATGATAAATGTTATAGCAAAACATAAACTTCTGAATGGAGATCTATACCTGGCATGCTATGTTAACACTATATAATAAATGTTATAGAAAAAAACCTAAAATTTTGAGGGGAGATCTATAGCTGGCATACAAAGTTAACATTATATGATAAATGTTATAGCAAAAACCTAATCTTTTGAGGGGAGATCTATAGCTGGCATACAATTTTAACAGTATATGATAAAAGTTATAGCAAAAACCTAAAGTTTTGAGGGGAGATCTGTAGCTGGCATACATTGTTAACAGTATATGGTAAATGTTATAGCAAAAACCTAAACTTTTGAGGGGAGATCTATAGCTGGCATACAATAATAACAGTATATGATTATGTTATAGCAAAAACCTAAACTTTGGAGGGGAGAACTATTCCTGGCATACAATGTTACCAGTATATGATAAATGTTATAGCAAAAACCTAATTTTTTGAGGGGAGATCTATACCTGGCATACAATGTTAACGGTATATGATAAATGTTGTAGTGAAAACCTAAACTTTTGAGGGGAGATCTATTCTTGGTGTACAATGTTAACAGTGTATGATGAATGTTATAGCAAAGACGTAAACTTTTGAGGGGAGATCTATTCCTGGTGTAAAATGTTAACAGTGTATGATGAATGTTATAGCGAAGACCTAAACTTTTGATGGGAGATCTATACATGGCATACAATGTTAACAGTATATGATAAATGTAATATCAAATACCTAAACTTTTGAGGGGAGATCTAATCCTGGCTTTTAATGTTAACAGTATATGATAAATGTTATAGCAAAATCCTAAACCATTGAGGGGAGATCTATGCCTGGCATACAATGTTAACAGTATATGATGAATGTTATAACAAAAACATAAACTTTTGAAGGGAGATCTATGCCTGGCATACAATGTTAACAATATATGATAAATGTTATAGCAAAAACCTAACATTTTGAGGGGAGATCTATAGCTGGCATATAATATTAACAGAATATGATAAATGTTATAGAAAAACCTAATCTTTTGAGGGGACATCTATACCTGACATGCAATTTTAACAGTATATGATAAATAAATGTTATAGCAAAAACCTAAACTTTTGAGGGGAGATCTATACCTGGCATACAATGTTACCAGTATATGATAAATGGGTTCCCATTCAGAAGCATGAAACATCATAAGCCTGAAAATCAAAATCCTGAAACCAAAAGCCTGAAAATTCAGAATCCTGAAAACTCAAAATCCTGAAAGCCCAAAATCCTGAAACTCAAAATCCTGAAAACACAAATAATGCTAATATGTCACTATAAAGACACTAATATCTACCAACTGACCCTGACCCTAACCCTAACCCTAAGGTCCGTCACTATCGCACACTCACCTGAGCCGCGCCCTAACCCTAACTCACTTAAACCGCCTCTAACCCCAATATTTGTCACTATTGCATACATGCCTAACCTGCACCCTAACCCTAACTCACTTAAACCACCCCTAACCCTAACATAAAACCAACCGCACACTTACCTGACCCCAACGCATGACCTAACACCACAGGGCTAACAATAGCAAAGCCACAATGACATCAGTATGTCTATTTTGTGTTTTCAGGATTTTGAGTTTCAGGATTTTGGGCTTTCAGGATTTTGGGCTTTCAGGATTTTGAGTTTTCAGGATTCTGAATTTTCAGGCTTTTGGTTTCAGGATTTTGATTTTCAGGCTTATGATGTTTCAGGCTTCTGAATGGGAACCGATAAATGTTACCACTGAGAGGGTAAAAGACATCATTAGAACAGTACACACTGATTTATATGACCTTCTGATGTGTGGCCAGATAAGTTGTGAGCTTTATGAATATTTCTTGATAAAATTTCCGACCATCCCTATAATTAAAGGCCTGCCTAAAATTCATAAAGACATCAATCCTGTACCGATGAGACCCATAGTTTCCAGTGAACGTTGGATAACCTCCACTATTTCATCTTTTGTGGAAGGATTGTTAAGACCCTTGGTAGATGACATCCCCATTATTCTCAGAGATTCATATCAATTGATAGAATTTCTAAAAGAATTTAAACTAAACAGTGTGGACACAGACTTGCTTTTAGTGACCATGGACGTTAAAAACCTGTTCACCTGTATTCCTAATGACTTGGGGCTTCAAGCCATTAGAGAGATTTTAGTCACTAATTCTGCTTATAGCAATAACAGGCAGATCCTGATTAATTATTTGCTTGAATTAATACTTAACAACAATGTTTTTCTATATCAGGATCAACTTTATCTGCAAAAATGGGGGGTAGCCATGGGCACCCCCTGTGCGAATAGCTATGCTAATCTTGTAGTCCACAACTGGGAGCTTAATTGTCTGTTTAAACATGCAGAATTTAGTAAAATAAAAATGTATAAGAGATTTGTGGATGACGTTCTTTTTTTGTGGGAAGGTACAGAATTGGATTGTTTGAACTTCATTAAAGAGTTAGATGTTACCACCCCTTATCTAAGATTTACAGCTGAGACATCTCCTTATCGGATACACTATTTAGACTTGACATTGGAGTTGAATGGCAATAAGATTGATACGTCTCTATATAGGAAACCCACATGGAGAAATACACTGTTACGTTTTGAAAGCATGCACCCTAGGTTCACCTTTAAGGGGATTATATCAAGTCAAATGCACAGGATATATAGAATTTGTAGTGACAGGAATATTTTACAATTAGAACTCAACAGGTTAGAAGCCTTGTTTAGAGAAAGAGGGTATCCCACTAAGTTAATTACTGAATGCAAGCAGGAAGTTATTAGGAAAATGAATGTTACACAAGGTCTAGTTGATCCTGATAGGAATACTCTTAAATTCCACACTAAGAATGGAGAGAAATTTACTGACAAGTTAAGTTATGTCACTAAATATACGAGTGATATGGCGAACCTTAATAAAATCATTATTAGGAACTGGAATGTCTTAATTATGGATCCTTTTACTAGAGCGATAGTGGGCGATCATCCTAGGTTTAGTTATAAAACCTGCCACAATCTGAAACAACTACTTTGTCTAGAAAGGATCTCACAACATAATAATAGGATAAGTGACCTACAGGGTACTTTTCCTTGTGGGCGGTGCCATATGTGCCCGTATATTTCCAAGAACGTCAGTTTCCAACACCCTGAAGGATTTTTTACTTTTGTACCTAGGTTCCATAGTGATTGTAATAGTGTTAATTTAATCTACTTAGCCACTTGTGACAATTGCGAAGTATTTTATGTGGGCCTTACCAAAAGGAGACTTCGTGACAGGATTTATAATCATTGTTACGACATTAAGAAGGGGCATGAAAGTAACGCTCTAGCTAAACATATTGTTGAACATAAAACTCATATGTTTAGTTTCAAGGTCTTGGAGACGCTGATACCTAACAATAGAGAAGGTGATAATATTAATCAGTTGGCCATCAAGGAACTTAAATGGATTTTCACTTTGAAAGCTCATGTTTATCCTGGCATCAACCAGTTTGTATCTGTTAAACCTATTCTCAACAGTAGAAAACCTTGATGTCAATACAGATTTTCAAGGTTTTTGGGTTGAGTTGTTTGCTCCACTGTATACCCCATTTTATCGTTCCTTTTTCTATGTTCTTTTTGATTCCATTGACCCACATTTTTTGTTTTTTTATTTTTTAAATATCATGGTGTTTGTTATTCATTCGTTTAGCATATCACTAGTTTTATTTTAGAGAAATGTACTCTTCTTTTTCATGCATTTCTTTGGGTATTCATACCTGTTACATTCACTATATGTTTCTATAGTGACAGGTTATTACCAGTCCTTTCCTACCTACATGCTTTACATTTGTTTGTTAGTTTTACATTCATTATATACATATATTTTCTTTTATTCATTGCCTCACATTTTTTATATTTTTTTAGTAGTTTAAATTTTGGCCATACAATACAATATGATCTTAAGTTGTTTTAATAGTTATATTTTTATACTGAAGCGTTAATAAAACCAGTTGTCAAGTTTTTTTATACACAGTTGTTAATGGGGATCAGCTTTTCAAGTAGTTTGTTGAGTGTCCTCTTATCGATTCCTAAATAAATCTAGGACGAACATAGAAGACTCGTCATCTTCGATATCATAATATTAATATGCGCAACTTCATATTGCGCTGTATAGTATTTCTGACAGCTCGTTTATTTTTATTTTTGTTTTTATTTTCAGTTATCTCAGACGTTTATTAGTTGTTGCTTAGTCCTTGGTTTGGCTTCGGGATTGGATGTAAGAGTCTTGTTGTGTATGTGACATCTGGGAGAAATTGAGAAATGTGGCTTCTGCAGCGCAGTTCATAAGGCATTTTGCCAACTCTTATTTTTGGAGAGTTCGTTATTTGTTTTTGTAGGCAGTTGTACCAGTTTTGGTATCCAACGCTGTTTTTGATCTTTTAATTTTTGTATCCAGGATGTGACTGGACTTTACAGGATACAATGCTTACGGAGGGATGTTTTTAAGCATCGAGTTGCTGTTGTTTCTGATTGGTTCTATTATAGGGACCTCCTTGATGACAGGTATGCAAACAAAGAGTCGAGGACTGGAACTTTTATGTAAATAGTTTGAAAAGGTGATACTTCTCGGGCAAATGTCTTGTTTAAGTTTGGGATAAGCTGGCTGGCTTTCCAGACTAACCTGCCATTTATCTTAAGGTTCCGGCAGTAGAGAATTTCTCTGTCGAGTAGCCTGTTTACTATCTAAAGTTTCTACCTTGTTAGCAGTGCAAAGTTCGATAAGTGTTTTAACATTTGTTTTTAAAAAATTTCTTTAAAATGCATGACATGCCAGGATGTCTTAGCTGTCGACATTTACCAAATACTAATCATGTTTTTTAAGCTGAGATCAGCTGGAGACTTGGACAGCCTAGAAATCACAATGAATCGGAACTAGTTCTGGTTTTGGTATATATGTCAAGTGATTATTGTATCACAGAGCTTTTTTGCGATAGCGGTTTTATATAATGTGATTTATTTTATTTGAAGGTTGTATTTGAAGGACATGGTTTGTCAAACCAGTTGATTTTACTGTTATTACGAATTTTTTTAATTCAGCATATTGTTTCTTTAACAAACGCACTGATTAATTTGCTGATGAGTCAGTAATTGATTATCATTGAATAATTTCTTGGCTTGCGCGCCAAAATGTCTCATATATAAGAACCTTGTTTTTATGGCTTTAATACACCTGAAGAAGCGTAGTACAACTACGTGAAAGCGCTTGTGTTTTTTACTCTAATAAAGAAGATTACGTGTACCTGAGTTCATCTCGTGTGGTGATTCCTGTGGATTCTGTATTACTAATATATGATAAATGTTATAGTAAAAACCTAAACATTTGAGGGTAGTTCTATAGCTGGCATACGATATTAACAGTATATGATTATGTTATAGCAAAAACCTAAACTTTTGAGGGGAGATCTATATCTGGCATACAATGTTAACAGTATATGATAAATGTTATAGCAAAAACCTAACTTTGAGGGGAGATCTATACCTGGCATACAATGTTAACAGGATATGATAAATGTTATAGCAAAAACCTAAACTTTTGAGGGGAGATCTAGACCTGGCATACAATGTTGACACTATATGATAAATGTTATAGCAAAACATAAACGTCTGAGTGGAGATCTATACCTGGCATGCTATGTTAACAGTATACGATAAATGTTATAGCAAAAACCTAAAATGTTGAGGGGAGATCTATAGCTGGCATACAGTGTTAACAGTATATGATAAATGTTATAGCAAAGACCTTAACTTTTGATGGGAGATCTATACATGGCATATGATGTTAACAGTATATGATAAATCTAATATCAAATACGTAAACTTTTGAGGGGAGATCTAATCCTGGCATTCAATGTTAACAGTATCCGATAAATGTTATAGCAAAATCCTAAACCATTGAGGGGAGATCTATACCTGGCATACAGTTTTAACAGTATATGACAAATGTTCGATCAAAAACCTAAACTTTTGAAGGGAGATCTAGAGCTGGTATACAATATTAACAGTATTATATAAATGTTATAGAAAAATCCTAAACTTGTGAGGGGATATCTAGACCTGGCATACAATGTTGACACTATATGATAAAAGTTATAGCAAAATATAAACATCTGAGTGGAGATCTATACCTGGCATGCTATGTTAACAGTATATGATAAATGTTATAGCAAAAACCTAAAATGTTGAGGGGAGATCTATAGCTGGCATACAATGTTAACAGTATAAGATAAATGTTATAGCAAAAACCTAAACTTTTGAGGGGACATCTATAGTTGGCATACAATGTTATCAGTATATGATAAATGTTATAGCAAAAACCTAAACTTTTGAGAGGAGATCTATACCTGGCATACAATGTTACCAGTATATGATAAATGTTATAACAAAAACTAAACTTTTGAGGGGAGATCTATACCTCGCATACAATGCTAACAGTATTTATTTATTTTTATTTTATTTATTTAACATTTGTTGACCGGGAAAGTCCGACTAGGTTCCACAGATCCTGTTTTCAGCGGAGGCCCAGGGAGAAATGCTCCAGAAGCATGTTTTTAGAATGTGGGAGGAAACCGGAGTACCCGGAGGAAACCCATAAGAGGAGAACATGCAAACTCCACACAGAAGGCACCCCAGCCGAGAAGCGAACTGGAGAACCTCTTGCTGTGAGGCGACAGCATTAACCGCTGCACCACTGCGCCGCCCCTAATATGATATATATGATAAATGTTATCGCAAAAACCTAATCTTTTGAGGGGAGTTCTATACCTGGCATACAATGTTAATGGTATAGGATAAATGTTATAGCAAAAACCTAAACTTTTGAGGGGAGATCTATTTCTGGTGTACAATGTTAACAATGTATGATGAATGTTATAGCAAAAACCTAAACTTTTGAGGGGAGATCTATACCTGGCATACAATGCTAACAGTATATGATAAATGTTATAGCAAAAACCTAATCTTTTGAGGGGAGTTCTATACCTGGCATACAGTGTTAATGGTATGTGATAAATGTTATAGCAAAAACCTAAACTTTTGAGGGGAGATCTATTTCTGGTGTACAATGTTAACAGTATATGATAAATGTTATAGCAAAAACCTAAACTTTTGAGAGGAGATCTATACCTGGCATACAACGTTAACAGTATATGATAAATGTTATAGCAAAAACCTAAACTTTTGAGGGGAGATCTATAGCTGGCATACATTGTTAACAGTATATGGTAAATGTTATAGCAAAAACCTAAACTTTTGAGGGGAGATCTATAGCTGGCATACAATACTAACAGTATTTGATTATGTTATAGCAAAAACCTAAACTTTTGAGGGGAGATCTATTCCTGACATACAATATTACCAGTATATGATAAATGTTATAGCAAAAACCTAATTTTTTGAGGGGAGATCTATACCTGGCATACAATGTTAACGGTATATGATAAATGTTATAGTGAAAACCTAAACTTTTGATGGGAGATCTATTCATCGCATACAATGTTAACAGTATATGATAAATGTTATATCAAATACCTAAACTTTTGAGGGGAGATCTAATCCTGGCATTCAATGTTAACAGTATCCGATAAATGTTATAGCAAAATCCTAAACCATTGAGGGGAGATCTATACCTGGCATACAATGTTAACTGTATATCATAAATGTTATAGCAAAAACTTAAACTTTTGAGGGGAGATCTATGCCTGGCATACAATGTTAACAATATATGATAAATGTTATAGCAAAAACCTAAACTTTTGAGGGGAGATCTAGAGCTGGCATACAATGTTAACAGCATTATATAAATGTTATAGAAAAATGCTAAACTTTTGAGGGGAGATCTAGACCTGGCATACAATGTTGACACTATATGATAAATGTTATATCAAAACATAAACTTCTGAGTAGAGATCTGTACCCTGCATGCTATATTAACAGTATATGATAAATGTTATAGCAAAAACCTAACATTTTGAGGGGAGTTCTATACCTGGCATACAATGCTAACAGTATATGATAAATGTTATAGCAAAAACCTAATCTTTTGAAGGGAGTTCTATACCTGGCATACAATGTTAATGGTATATGATAAATGTTATAGCAAAAACCTAAACTTTTGAGGGGAGATCCATTCCTGGTGTACAATGTTAACAGTATATGATAAATGTTATAGCAAAAACCTAAACTTTTGAAGGGAGATCTAGAGCTGGCATACATTATTAACAGTATTATATAAATGTTATAGAAAAATCCTAAACTTTTGAGGGGAGATCTAGACCTGGCATACAATGTTGACACTATATGATAAATGTTATAGCAAAACATAAACGTCTGAGTGGAGATCTATACCTGGCATGCTATGTTAACAGTATATGATAAATGTTATAGGAAAAACCTAAAATGTTGAGGGGAGATCTATAGCTGGCATACAATGTTAACAGTATAAGATAAATGTTATAGCAAAAACCTAAGCTTTTGAGGGGAGATCTATAGCTGGCATACAATGTTACCAGTATATGATAAATGTTATAACAAAAACCTAAACTTTTGAGAGGAGATCTATACCTGGCATACAATGTTACCAGTATATGATAAATGTTATAACAAAAACTAAACTTTTGAGGGGAGATCTATACCTGGCATACAATGCTAACAGTATATGATAAATGTTATAGCAAAATCCTAATCTTTTGAGGGGAGTTCTATACCTGGCATACAATGTTAATGGTATAGGATAAATGTTATAGCAAAAACCTAAACTTTTGAGGGGAGATCTATTTCTGGTGTACAACGGTAACAATGTATGATGAATGTTATAGCAAAAACCTAAACTTTTGAGGGGAGATCTATACCTGGCATACAATGCTAACAGTATATGATAAATGTTATAACAAAAACCTAATCTTTTGAAGGGAGTTCTATACCTGGCATACAATGTTAATGGTATATGATAAATGTTATAGCAAAAACCTAAACTTTTGAGGGGAGATCTATAGCTGGCATACATTGTTAACAGTATATGGTAAATGTTATAGCAAAAACCTAAACTTTTGAGGGGAGATCTATAACTGGCATACAATACTAACAGTATATGATTATGTTATAGCAAAAACCTAAACTTTTGAGGGGAGATCTATTCCTGGCATACAATATTACCAGTATATGATAAATGTTATAGCAAAAACCTAATTTTTTGAGGGGAGATCTATACCTGGCATACAATGTTAACGGTATAGGATAAATGTTATAGTGAAAACTAAACTTTTGAGGGGAGATCTATTCCTGGTATACAATGTTAACAGTGTATGATGCATGTTATAGCAAAGACCTAAACTTTTGATGGGAGATCTATTCATCACATACAATGTTAACAGTATATGATAAATGTTATATCAAATACCTAAACTTTTGAGGGGAGATCTAGAGCTGGCATACAATGTTAACAGCATTATATAAATGTTATAGAAAAATGCTAAACTTTTGAGGGGAGATCTATACCTGGAAAACAATGTTAACAGTATATGATAAATGTTATAGCAAAAACCTAAACTTTTGAGGGGAGATCTATATTTGGCATACAATGTTAACAGTATATGGTAAATGTTTTAGCAAAAACCTAACTTTTGAGGGGAGATCTATAGCTGGCATACAATGTTAACAGTATATGATAAATGTTATAGCAAAAACCTAAACATTTGAGGGTAGTTCTATAGCTGGCATACGATATTAACAGTATATGATTATGTTATAGCAAAAACCTAAACTTTTGAGGGGAGATCTATTCCTGGCATACAAGGTTACCAGTATATGATAAATGTTAAAGCAAAAACCTAATCTTTTGAGGGAGATCTATACCTGGCATACAGTGTTACCAGTATATGATAAATGTTAAAGCAAAAACCTAATCTTTTGAGGGAGATCTATACCTGGCATACAATGTTAACAGTATATGATAAATGTTATAGCAAAAACCTAAACTTTTGAAGGGAGATCTAGAGCTGGCATACAATATTAACAGTATTATATAAATGTTATAGAAAAATCCTAAACTTTTGAGGGGAGATCTAGACATGGCATACAATGTTGACACTATATGATAAAAGTTATAGCAAAATATAAACGTCTGAGTGGAGATCTATACCTGGCATGCTATGTTAACAGTATATGATAAATGTTATAGCAAAAACCTAAAATGTTGAGGGGAGATCTATAGCTGGCATACAATGTTAACAGTATAAGATAAATGTTATAGAGCAAAAACCTAATCTTTTCAGGGGAGATCTATAGCTGGCATACAATGTTACCAGTATATAATAAATGTTATAGCAAAAACCTAAACTTTTGAGAGGAGATCTATACCTGGCATACAATGTTACCAGTATATGATAAATGTTATAACAAAAACTAAACTTTTGAGGGGAGATCTATACCTGGCATACAATGCTAACAGTATATGATAAATGTTATAGCAAAAACCTAATCTTTTGAGGGGAGTTCTATACCTGGCATACAATGTTAATGGTATGTGATAAATGTTATAGCAAAAACCTAAACTTTTGAGGGGAGATCTATTTCTGGTGTACAACGTTAACAGTGTATGATGAATGTTATAGCGAAAACCTAAACTTTTGAGGGGAGATCTATACCTGGCATACAATGTTAACAGTATATGATAAATGTTATAGCAAAAACCTAAACTTTTGAGGGGAGATCTATACCTGGCATACAACATTAACAGTATATGATAAATGTTATAGCAAAATCCTAAACTTTTGAGGGGAGATCTATAGCTGGCATACATTGTTAACAGTATATGGTAAATGTTTTAGCAAAAACCTAAACTTTTGAGGGGAGATCTATAGCTGGCATACAATACTAACAGTATATGATTATGTTATAGCAAAAACCTAAACTTTTGAGGGGAGATCTATTCCTGGCATACAATATTACCAGTATATGATAAATGTTATAGCAAAAACCTAATTTTTTGAGGGGAGATCTATACCTGGCATACAATGTTAATGGTATATGATAAATGTTATAGTGAAAACCTAAACTTTTGAGGGGAGATCTATTCCTGGTGTACAATGTTAACAGTATCCGATAAATGTTATAGCAAAATCCTAAACCATTGAGGGGAGATCTATACCTGGCATACAATGTTAACTGTATATCATACATGTTATAGCAAAAACCTAAACTTTTGAGAGGAGATCTATACCTGGCATACAATGTTAACAGTATATGATAAATGTTATAGCAAAAACCTAAACTTTTGAAGGGAGATCTAGAGCTGGCATACAATGTTAACAGCATTATATAAATGTTATAGAAAAATGCTAAACTTTTGAGGGGAGATCTAGACATGGCATACAGTGTTGACACTATATGATAAATGTTATAGCAAAAACCTAAAATGTTGAGGGGAGATCTATAGCTGGCATACAGTGTTACCAGTATATGATCAATGTTATAACAAAAACTAAACTTTTGAGGGGAGATCTATACCTGGCATACAATGCTAACAGTATATGATAAAAGTTATAGCAAAAACCTAATCTTTTGAGGGGAGTTCTATACCTGGCATACAATGTTAATGGTATAGGATAAATGTTATAGCAAAAACCTAAACCTTTGAGGGGAGATCTATTTCTGGTGTACAACGTTAACAATGTATGATAAATGTTATAGCAAAAACCTAAACTTTTGAGGGGAGGTCTATACCTGGCATACAATGCTAACAGTATATGATAAATGTTATAGCAAAAACCTAATCTTTTGAGGGGAGTTCTATACTTGGCATACAATGTTAATGGTATATGATAAATGTTATAGCAAAAACCTAAACTTTTGAGGGGAGATCTATTTCTGGTGTACAATGTTAACAGTGTATGATGAATGTTATAGCGAAAACCTAAACTTTTGAGGGGAGATCTATACCTGGCATACAATGTTAACAGTATATGATAAATGTTATAGCAAAAACCTAAACTTTTGAGGGGAGATCTAGAGCTGGCATACAATGTTAACAGTATATGATAAATGTTATAGCGAAAACCTAAACTTTTGAGGGGAGATCTAGACATGGCATACAATGTTGACACTATATGATAAATGTTATAGCAAAACATAAACGTCTGAGTGGAGATCTATACCTGGCATGCTCTGTTAACAGTATATGATAAATGCTATAGCAAAAACCTAAAATGTTGAGGGGAGATCTATAGCTGGCATACAATGCTACCAGTATATGATAAATGTTATAACAAAAACTAAACTTTTGAGGGGAGATCTAGAGCTGGCATACAATGTTAACAGCATTATATAAATGTTATAGAAAAATGCTAAGCTTTTGAGGGGAGATCTAGACCTGGCATACAATGTTGACACTATATGATAAATGTTATAGCAAAACATAAACTTCTGAGTGGAGATCTGTACCCTGCATGCTATGTTAACAGTATATGATAAATGTTATAGCAAAAACCTAAAATGTTGAGGGGAGATCTATAGCTGGCATACAATGTTACCAGTATATGATAAATGTTATAGCAAAAAACCTAAAATTTTGAGGGGAATTCTATACCTGGCATACAATGTTAATGGTATAGGATAACTGTTATAGCAAAAACCTTAACTTTTGAGGGGAGATCTATTTCTGGTGTACAACGTTAACAATTTATGATGAATGTTATAGCAAAAACCTAAACTTTTGAGGGGAGATCTACACCTGGCATACAATGCTAACAGTATATGATAAATGTTATAGCAAAAACCGAATCTTTTGAGGGGAGTTCTATACCTGGCATACAATGTTAATGGAATATGATAAATGTTATAGCAAAAACCTAAACTTTTGAAGGGAGATCTATTTCTGGTGTACAATGTTAACAGTGTATGATGAATGTTATAGCGAAAACCTAAACTTTTGAGGGGAGCTCTATACCTGGCATACAATGTTAACAGTATATGATAAATGTTATAGCAAAATCCTAAACTTTTGAGGGGAGATCTAGAGCTGGCATACAATGTTAACAGCATTATATAAATGTTATAGAAAAATAATAAACTTTTGAGGGGAGATCTAGACCTGGCATACAATGTTGCCACTATATGATAAATGTTATAGCAAAACATAAACTTCTGAGTGGAGATCTATACCTGGCATGCTATGTTAACAGTATATGATAAATGTTATAGCAAAAACCTAAACTTTTGAAGGGAGATCTATTTCTGGTGTACAATGTTAACAGTGTATGATGAATGTTATAGCGAAAACCTAAACTTTTGAGGGGAGATCTATACCTGGCATGCAATGTTAACAGCATATGATAAATGTTATAGCAAAATCCTAAACTTTTGAGGGGAGATCTAGAGCTGGCATACAATGTTAACAGCATTATATAAATGTTATAGAAAAATCCTAAACTTTTAAGGGGAGATCTAGACCTGGCATACAATGTTGCCACTATATGATAGATGTTATAGCAAAACATAAACTTCTGAGTGGAGATCTATACCTGGCATGCTATGTTAACAGTATATGATAAATGTTATAACAAAAACCTAACATTTTGAGGGGAGATCTATAGCTGGCATACAACGTTAACAGCATATGATAAATGTTATAGCAAAAACCTAAACTTTTGAGGGGAGATCTATAGCTGGCATACATTGTTAACAGTATATGGTAGATGTTATAGCAAAAACCTAAACTTTTGAGGGGAGATCTATAGCTGGCATACAATACTAACAGTATATGATTATGTTATAGCAAAAACTTAAACTTTTGAGGGGAGATCTATTCCTGGCATACAATATTACCAGTATATGATAAATTTTATATCAAAAACCTAATTTTTTGAGGGGAGATCTATACCTGGCATACAATGTTAACGGTATATGATAAATGTTATAGTGAAAACCTAAACTTTTGAGGGGAGATCTATTCCTGGTGTACAATGTTAACAGTGTATGATGAATGTTATAGCAAAGACCTAAACTTTTGATGGGAGATCTATTCATGGCATACAATGTTAACAGTATATGATAAATGTTATAGCAAAAACCTAAACATTTGAGGGGAGATCTAATCCTGGCATTCAATGTTAACAGTATCCGATAAATGTTATAGCAAAATCCTAAACCATTGAGGGGAGATCTATACCTGGCATACAATGTTAACTGTATATCATACATGTTATAGCAAAATCCTAAACCATTGAGTGGAGATCTGTACCCTGCATTCTATGTTAACACTATATGATAAATGTTATAGCAAAAACCTAACATTTTGAGGGGAGATCTATAGCTGGTATACAATGTTAATGGTATATGATAAATGTTATAGCAAAAACCTAAACTTTTGAGGGGAGATCTATTCCTGGTGTACAATGTTAACAGTGTATGATGAAAGTTATAGCAAAAACCTAAACTTTTGAGGGGAGATCTATATTTGGCATACAATGTTAACAGTATATGATAAATGTTTTAGCAAAAACCTAACTTTTGAGGGGAGATCTATAGCTGGCATACAATGTTAACAGTATATGATAAATGTTATAGCAAAAACCTAATCTTTTGAGGGGAGATCTACAGCTGTTATACAATGTTAACAGTATATGATAAATGTCATATCAAAAACCTAAACATTTGGGGGGAGTTATATAGCTGGCATACGATATTAACAGTATATGATTATGTTATAGCAAAAACCTAAACTTTTGAGGGGAGATCTATTCCTGGCATACAATGTTACCAGTATATGATAAATGTTATAGAAAAAAAACTAATCTTTTGAGGGGAGATCTATACCTGGCATACAATGTTACCAGTATATGATAAATGTTATAGCAAAAACCTAATCTTTTGAGGGAGATCTATACCTGGCATACAGTGTTAACTGTATATGATACATGTTATAGAAAAAACCTAAACTTTTGAAGGGATATCTATGCCTGGCATACAATATTAACTGTATTATATAAATGTTATAGAAAAATCCTAAACTTTTGAGGTGAGATCTAGACCTGGCATACAATGTTGACACTATAAGATAAATGTTATAGCAAAATATAAACGTCTGAGTGGAGATCTATACCTGGCATGCTATGTTAACAGTATATGATAAATGTTATAGCAAAAACTTAAAATGTTGAGGGGAGATCTATAGCTGGCATACAATGTTAACAGTATAAGATAAATGGGTTCCCATTCAGAAGCCTGAAACATCATAAGCCTGAAAATCAAAATCCTGAAACCAAAAGCCTGAAAATTCAGAATCCTGAAAACTCAAAATCCTGAAAGCCCAAAATCCTGAAAGCCCAAAATCCTGAAACTCAAAATCCTGAAAACACAAAATAGACATACTGATGTCATTGTGGCTTTGCTATTGTTAGCCCTGTGGTGTTAGGTCATGCGTTGGGGTCAGGTAAGTGTGCGGTTGGTTTTATGTTAGGGTTAGGGGCGGTTTAAGTGAGTTAGGGTTAGGGCGCAGGTTAGGCATGTATGCAATAGTGACAAATATTGGGGTTAGGGGAGGTTTAAGTGAGTTAGGGTTAGGGCGCGGGTCAGGTGAGTGTCCATTAGTGACGGACCTTAGGGTTAGGGTTAGGGTCAGGGTCAGTTGGTAGATATTAGTGTCTTTATAGTGACATATTAGCATTATCTGTGTTTTCAGGATTTTGGGCTTTCAGGATTTTGGGCTTTCAGGATTTTGAGTTTTCAGGATTCTGAATTTTCAGGCTTTTGGTTTCAGGATTTTGATTTTCAGGCTTATGATGTTTCAGGCTTCTGAATGGGAACCGATAAATGTTATAGCAAAAACCTAATCTTTTGAGGGGAGATCTATAGTTGGCATACAATGTTACCAGTATATGATAAATGTTATAGCAAAAAACTAAACTTTTGAGAGGAGATCTATACCTGGCATACAATGTTACCAGTATATGATAAATGTTATAACAAAAACTAAACTTTTGAGGGGAGATCTATACCTGGCATACAATGCTAACAGTATATGATAAATATTATAGCAAAAACCTAATCTTTTGAGGGGAGATCTATACCTGGCATACAATGTTAATGGTATATGATAAATGTTATAGCAAAAACCTAAACTTTTGCGGGGAGATCGATTTCTGGTGTACAATGTTAACAGTGTATGATGAATGTTATAGCAAAAACCTAAACTTTTGAGGGGAGATCTATACCTGGCATACAATGTTAACAGGATATGATAAATGTTATAGCAAAAACCTAAACTTTTGAGGGGAGATCTAGAGCTGGCATACAATGTTAACAGCATTATATAAATGTTATAGAAAAATCCTAAACTTTTGAGGGGTGAGATCTAGACCTGGCATACAGTGTTGACACTATATGATAAATGTTATAGCAAAACAAAAACGTCTGAGTGGAGATCTATACCTGGCATGCTATGTTAACAGTATATGATAAATGTTATAACAAAAACCTAACATTTTGAGGGGAGATCTATAGCTGGCATGCAATGTTAACAGTATATGATAAATGTTATAGAAAACCTAATCTTTTGAGGGGATATCTATACCTGGCATGCAATTTTAACAGTATATGTTAAATGAGATAGCAAAAACCTAAACTTTTGAGGGGAGCTCTATACCTGGCATACAATGTTACCAGTATATGATAAATGTTATAACAAAAACTAAACTTTTGAGGGGAGATCTATACCTGGCATACAATGCTAACAGTATTATAAATGTTATAGCAAAAACCTAATCTTTTGAGGGGAGATCTATACCTGGCATACAACGTTAATGGTATATGATAAATGTTATAGCAAAAACCTAAACTTTTGAGGGGAGATCTATACCTGGCATACAATGTTAACAGTATATGATGAATGTTATAACATAAACCTAAACTTTTGAGGGGAGATCTATACCTGGCATACAATGTTAACAGGATATGATAAATGTTATAGCAAAAACGTAAACCTTTGAGGGGAGATCTATAGTTGGCATACAATTTTAACAGTATATGTTAAATGTTTTAGCAAAAACCTAAACTTTTGAGGGGAGATCTACAGCTGGTATACAATGTTAACAGTATGTGATAAATGTTATAGCAAAAACCTAATCTTTTGAGGGGAGATTTATAGCTGGTATACAATGTTAACAGTATATGATAAATGTTATATCAAAAACCTAAACTTTTGAGGGGAGATCTATTCCTGGCATACAATGTTACCAGTATATGATAAATGTTATAACAAAAACCTAATCTTTTGAGGGGAAATCGATACCTGGCATACAATGTTACCAGTATATGATAAATGTTATAGCAAAAACCTAATCTTTTGAGGGAGATCTATACTTGGCATACAATGTTAACTGTATATGATACATGTTATAGTAAAACATAAACTTCTGAGTGGAGATCTATACCTGGCATGCTATGTTAACAGTATATGATAAATGTTATAGGAAAAACCTAAACTTTTGAGGGGAGATCTATAGCTGACATACAATGTTAACCGTATTATATAAATGTTATATAAAAATCCTAAACTTTTAAGGGGAGATCTAGACCTGGCATACAATGTTGACAGCATATGATAAATGTTATATCAAAAACCTAAACTTTTGAGGGGAGATCTATTCCTGGCATACAATGTTACCAGTATATGATAAATGTTATAACAAAAACCTAATCTTTTGAGGGGAGATCGATACCTGGCATACAATGTTACCAGTATATGATAAATGTTATAGCAAAAACCTAATCTTTTGAGGGAGATCTATACTTGGCATACAATGTTAACTGTATATGATACATGTTATAGTAAAACATAAACTTCTGAGTGGAGATCTATACCTGGCATGCTATGTTAACAGTATATGATAAATGTTATAGGAAAAACCTAAACTTTTGAGGGGAGATCTATAGCTGGCATACAATGTTAACCGTATTATATAAATGTTATATAAAAATCCTAAACTTTTAAGGGGAGATCTAGACCTGGCATACAATGTTGACACTATATGATAAATGTTATAGCAAAACATAAACTTCTGAGTGGAGATCTATACCTGGCATGCTATGTTAACAGTATATGATAAATGTTATAGGAAAAACCTAAAATTTTGAGGGGAGATATATAGCTGGCATACAATGTTAACAGTATATGATAAATGTTATAGCAAAAACCTAATCTTTTGAGAGGAGATCTATAGCTGGCATACAATGTTAACAGTATATGATAAATATTATAGCAAAAACATAAACTTTTGACGGGAGATCTATACCTGACATACAATGTTACCAGTATATGATAAATGTTATAGCAAAAACCTAAACTTTTGAGAGGAGATCTATACCTGGCATACAATGTTAATGCTATATGATAAATGTTATAGCAAAAACCTAATCTTTTGAGGGGAGATCTATACCTGGCATACAATGTTAATGGTATATGATAAATGTTATAGCAAAAACCTAAACTTCTGAGGGGAGATCTATTCCTGGTGTACAATGTTACCAGTATATGATAAATGTTATAGCAAAAACCTAAACTTTTGAGAGGAGATCTATACCTGGCATACAATGTTAATGCTATATGATAAATGTTATAGCAAAAACCTAATCTTTTGAGGGGAGATCTATACCTGGCATACAATGTTAATGGTATATGATAAATGTTATAGCAAAAACCTAAACTTCTGAGGGGAGATCTATTCCTGGTGTACAATGTTAACAGTGTATGATGAATGTTATAGCAAAACCTAAACTTTTGAGGGGAGATCTATACCTGGCATACAATGTTAACAGTATATGATAAATACTATAGCAAAAACCTAAACCTTTGAGGGGAGATCTATACCTGGCATACAATGTTAACAGGATATGATAAATGTTATGGCAAAAACCTAAACTTTTGAGGGGAGATCTATATTTGGCATACAATGTTAACAGTATATGGTAAATCTTATAACAAAAAACTAAACCTTTGAGGGGAGATCTATATCTGGCATACAATGTTAACAGTATATGATAAATGTTATAGCAAAAACCTAATCTTTTGAGTGGAAATTTATAGCTGTTATACAATGTTAACAGTATATGATAAATGTTATAGCAAAAACCTAAACTTTTGAGGGAGATCTATACCTGGCATGCAATTTTAACAGTATATGATAAATGGTATAGCAAAAACCTAAACTTTTGAGGGTAGATCTATACCTGGCATACAATGTTACCAGTATATCATAAATGTTACAGCAAAAACCTAAACTTTTGAGAGGAGATCTATACCTGGCATACAATGCTAACAGTATATGATAAATATTATAGCAAAAACCTAAACTTTTGAGGAGAGATCTATACGTGGCATACAATGTTAACAGAATATGATAAATGTTATAGCAAAATCCTAAACCTTTGAGGGGAGATCTATACCTGGCATATAATTTTAACAATATATGATAAATGTTCTAGCAAAAACCTAATCTTTTGAGGGAGATCTATACCTGGCCTACAATGTTAACTGTATATGATACATGTTATAGCAAAAACCTAAACTTTTGATGGGATATCTATGCCTGGCATACAATATTAACAGTATATGATAAATGTTATAGCAAAAACCTAAACTTTTGAGGGGAGATCTAGACCTGGCATACAATATTGACACTATCTGATAAATGTTATTGCAAAATATAAACTTCTGAGTGGAGATCTATACCTGGCATGCTATGTTAACAGTATATGATAAATGTTATAGCAAAATCCTAAACCTTTGAGGGGAGATCTATACCTGGCATATAATTTTAACAATATATGATAAATGTTCTAGCAAAAACCTAAACTTTTGAAGAGAGATCTATAGCTGGCATACAATGTTAACAGTATATGATAAATTTTGTAGCAACAACTTAAACTTTTGAGCGGTGATCTATAGCTGGCATACAATGTTAACAGTATATGATAAATGTTATAGCAAAACCCTAAACTTTTGAGGAGAGATCTATACCTGACATACAATGTTAACAGTATATGATAAATGTTATAGCGAAAACCTAAACTTTTGAGGGAAGATCTATTCCTGGTGAACAATGTTAACAGTGAATGATGAAAGTTATAGCAAAAACCTAAACTTTTGAGGGGAAATCTATATTTGGCATACAATTTTAACAGTATATGGTAAATGTTTTAGCAAAAACCTAAACTTTTGAGGGGAGATCTGTAGCTGGCATACAATGTTAACAGTATATGATAAATGTTATAGCAAAAACCTAAACTTCTGAGGGAGATCTATACATGGCATGCAATTTTAACAGTATATGATAAATGGTATAGCAAAAACCTAAACTTTTGAGGGTAGATCTATACCTGGCATTCAATGTTACCTGTATTTCATAAATGTTATAGCAAAAACCTAAACTTTTTAGGTGAGATCTATACCTGGCATGCAATTTTAACAGTATATGATAAATGTTATAGCAAAAACCTAAACTTTTGAGGGGAGATCTATACCTGACATACAATGTTACCAGTACATGATAAATGTTATAACAAAAACTAAACTTTTGAGGGGGGATCTATACCTGGCATACAATGCTAACGGTATATGATAAATATTATAGCAAAAACTTAATCTTTTGAGGGGAGATCTGTACCTGGCATACAATGTTAATGGTATATGATAAATTTTATAGTGAAAACCTAAACTTTTGCGGGGAGATCGATTTCTGGTGTACAATGTTAACAGTGTACGGTGAATGTTATAGCAAAAACCTAAACTTTTGAGGGGAGATCATTCCTGGCACACAATGTTAACAGTATATGATAAATGTTATAGCAAAAACCTAAACTTTTGAGGGGAGATCTATACCTGGCATACAATGTTATCAGGATATGGTAAATGTTATAGCAAAAACCTAAACATTTGAGGGGAGATCTAGAGCTGGCATACAATGTTAACAGCATTATATAAATGTTATAGAAAAATCCTAAACTTTTGAGGGGAGATCTAGACCTGGCATACAATGTTGATACTATATGATAAATGTTATAGCAAAACATAAACTTCTGAGTGGAGATCTATACCTGGCATGCTGTGTTAACAGTATATGATAAATGTTATAACAAAAAGCTAACATGTTGAGGGGAGATCTATGGCTGGCATACAATGTTAACAGTATATGATAAATGTTATAGCAAAAACCTAATATTTTGAGGGGAGATCTATACCTGGCATGCAATTTTAACAGTATATGTTAAATGTTATAGCAAAAACCTAAACTTTTGAGAGGAGATCTATACCTGGCATACAATGTTACCAGTACATGATAAATGTTATAACAAAAACTAAACTTTTGAGGGGAGATGTATACCAGGCATACAATGCTAACAGTATTTGATAAATGTTATAGCAAAAACCTATTCTTTTGAGGGGAGATCTATACCTGTCATACAATCTTAATGGTATATGATAAATGTTATAGCAAAAACCTAAACTTTTGAGGGGAGATCTATTCCTGGTGTACAATGTTAATAGTGTATGATGAAAGTTATAGCAAAAATCTAAACTTTTGAGGGGAGATCTATACCTGCCATACAATGTTAACAGTATATGATAAATGTTATAGCAAAAGCCAAATATTTTGAGAGGAGATTTATAGCTGTTATACAATGTTAACAGTATATGATAAATGTTATAGCAAAAACCTAAACTTTTGAGGGAGATCTATACCTGGCATGCAATTTTAACAGTATATGATAAATGGTATAGCAAAAACCTAAACTTTTGAGGGTAGATCTATACCTGGAATACAATGTTACCAGTATATCACAAATGTTATAGCAAAAACCTAAACTTTTGAGAGGAGATCTATAACTGGCATACAATGTTAGCAGTACATGATAAATGTTATAACAAAAAACAAACTTTTGAGGGGAGATCTATACCTGGCATACAATGCTAACAGTATATGATAAATATTATAGCAAAAACCTAATCTGTTGAGGGGAGATTTATACCTGGCATACAATGTTAACGGTATATGATAAATGTTATAGCACAAATCTAAATATTTGAGGGGAGATCTCTTCCTGGTGTACAATGTTAACAGGATATGATAAATGTTATGGCAAAAACCTAAACTTTTGAGGGGAGATGTATGCATGGCATACAATGTTAACAGTATATGATAACTGTTATTGCAAAAACCTAAACTTTTGAGGGGAGATCTATAGCTGGCATACAATGTTAACAGTATATGATAAATGTTATAGCAAAAAACTAAACTTTTGAGGGGAGATCTATACTTGGCATACAATGTTAACAGTATATGATAAATGTTATAGCAAAATCCTAAACCTTTGAGGGGAGATCTATATCTGGCATATAATTTTAACAATATATGATAAATGTTCTAGCAAAAACCTAAACTTTTGAAGAGAGATCTATAGCTGGCATACAATGTTAACAGTATATGATAAATGTTATAGCAAAAACCTAAAATTTTGAGGGGAGATCTATAGCTGGCATACAATGTTAACAGTATATGATAAATGTTATAGCAAAAACCTAATCTTTTGAGGGGAGATCTATAGCTCACATACAATGTTAACAGTATATGATCAATGTTATAGCTAAAACCTAAACTTTTGAGGGGAGATCTCTACCTGACATACAATGTTACCAGTATATGATAAATGGTATAGCAAAAACCTAAACTTTATAGAGGAGATCTATACCTGGCATACAATGTTACCAGTATATGATAAATGTTATAACAAAAAAAAAACTTTTGAGGGGAGATCTATACCTGACATACAATGTTAATGGTATATGATAAATGTTATAGCAAAAACCTAAACTTTTGAGGGGAGATCTATTCCTGGTGTACAATGTTAACAGTGTATGATGAATGTTATAGTAAAAACCTAAAGTTTTGAGGAGAGATCTATACCTGGCATACAATGTTAACAGTATATGATAAATATTATAGCAAAAACCTAAACTTTTGAGGGGAGATCTATATTTGGCATACAATGTTAACAGTATATGGTAAATCTTATAGCAAAAAACTAAACTTTTGAGGGGAGATCTATAGCTGGCATACAATGTTAACAGTATATGATAAATGTTATAGCAAAAACCTAAACTTTTGAGGGAGATCTATATCTGGCATTCAATTTTAACAGTATATGATAAATGGTATTGCAAAAACCTAAACTTTTGAGGGTAGATCTATACCTGGCATACAATGTTACCAGTATATCATAAATGTTATAGCAACAACCTAAACTTTTGAGAGGAGATCTATATCTGGCATACAATGTTACCAGTACATGATAAATGTTATAACAAAAACTAAACTTTTGAGGGGAGATCTATACCTGGCATACAATGCTAACAGTATATGATAAATATTATAGCAAAAACCTAATCTGTTGAGGGGAGATCTATACCTGGCATACAATTACAATGTTAACGGTATATGATAAATGTTATTGCAAAAACCTAAACGTTTGAGGGGAGATCTATTCCTGGTGTACAATGTTAAGAGTATATGATAAATGTTATGGCAAAAACCTAAACTTTCGAGGGGAGATGTATGCATGGCATACAATGTTAACAATATATGATAATTGTTATAGCAAAAACCTAAACTTTTGAGGGGAGATCTATAGCTGGCATACAATGTTAACAGTATATGACAAATTAGATAAACCACAGCAACACACAATGACCAAAATGGTAAAAACCACAGCAACAGCAATGCAGCAATTCCAAGGAAGGAAAATTTATTCAGCAAGCAGTAGTAAAAAAATCTCTAGCGCCTCGGCCAACAAGCCTTTAACAGAGTACATCAAATGAAAAAAGACTCACAGTTTATATATGCATATACTTAATTGAATAATAAACTAATAGTTCTCATTACACAGTTAATTGAACCTTATTAAAACATAAAGCACAATTCTAACTCACTTATACAAAACTTTTCCAAAAGCATTCTTGATTCAAGCCAACAGGATACATAGTATTAAATTTTAAAATCAAAAATGCCTCTTTTTTTTCTTAACAATTGTTTCACTTGTTCATCTGTCATAAACTTTTTACATATTATTCTATCTAAAATTGTAACCTGGAAACCTTCCAAACTTCCATTATGTACTTCATTAAAATGTACTGCAACCGGACTAGATAATTTGTAGTTTTTAATGTCCCTTATATGTTCTTTTATTCTACAGGCGAAACTTCTTTTTGTTTCCCCTATGTAGAATTTATTACAAGTGCATTTAATAGAGTATATCACTCTTTGACTATTACATGTAAAACTATCATTAGTTTCAAAACACTTATTATTAATATTATCAAATTTTTGTATCACAAAACTACAAATACTACATTTACCACATGTCACTGTCCCTTTTTCCATTATTCTTCCCATTATTTCCAATTTTGGTCTATGAAACCTACTATGTACAATAAAATCTTTGATATTTCTACCCCTATTAAAAGAAAATAATAACTTCTTGTTTTGTAAACATTCTACTTCTCTCTTTATAACATTCCAACCAGATTTAACCATATCTATGATTTCATCAGATATAACTGAATAAGTAGTCGTAAAATAAATATTATTATTCTGCTCATTCTTTTTATAATTATTATACCATATCCGACCACATTTAAGTGACATACTACTTAATACTTTATTTAAACTTTCTTTAAGATATACTTCATCATATCCTCTCTCTTTAAATCTTATAAAACTCTCTTTCAGTTCCCTATTTCTATCAATTTTTTCACTACATAACCTATTTATTCTATTAAATTCCGTATATGGAATAGATTTCATAGTGTGCCCTGGATGAAAACTTTCACCCTGTAATATATTGTTACTGCCAGGAAATTTTCTATATATATTTGAAATTACCTTCCTTTGATGACTATCCCCTGTTAATTCTACATCCAAAAAATGTACTTTTATACCTTGTTGTAATCCATCAAATCTTATTCCTACATTATTAGTGTTAATTTGCCTAATAAATTGATCTACCAAATCTTCACCACCTTTGCAAATAAAAATAAGATCATCTATGTATCTATAATAATGTATAACATGTGTACGAAAAAATTGATTAGTATAGATATATTCATATTCAAATAAACCCATAAAGATGTTAGCATAACAGGGGGCAAAAGCAGCCCCCATTGCTGTTCCTTGTAACTGCCTATATAACTGGCCATCAAATTCGAATATATTATTTTGAAGGCACATCATCATTAATTCAGTAATATATTCAGCCATAGGGCTTTCACCTAGAAAATATTTCACAGCTCTAATACCTTCAAGGTGTTTAATACTAGTGTAGAGACTAACTACGTCCATTACTACAAAAAACATTTGTTCATTCCATCTGATTTGATAAACCTTTGTAAGAAATTGAAAAACATCTTTCACATAAGAAGGTAATTTTTTAACCAATGGAAGTAAGATCTCATGTAGTAAACACGAAATATTGTTCAAAAAGCCCCCACTGGCCGAAACAATTGGCCTCCCAGGTGGATTTAATAAATCTTTATGGATTTTGGGCAAACAATAAAAACATGGCATTCGAGGATTTTTTATAGCCAACTTATCAGTGGCATCCTTAACTGAAAAATAATGTAGTCTTTTGCCTTTTTCCACCAAATCATAATATACTTTTTGAGATGTATTATATTCAGTTATATCTATACATTGATATACATTTCTATCATTCAGATGTTCATAACACATAGACAGATACTGGGTATAGTGCATCATAACTAATTTTCCACCTTTATCGGCTGGTTTAAATACCATTTGTGTATTACTACTTAGCTCCCTTAATGCACGCCATTGTTTTAAATCCAAATTATATATCACATTTGTTTTCATTTGATCTATAAATTTGTCAAAAATGACCTGTACATTATGGTTTAATGATTTCTCAAAACATTGTATACTTTCATTATTACATAGTGGAACAAAATCACTTTTCACTTGAATATTATCAGTATTTAATTTACAGTAGGCATTGAGATCATCATTTTCCCCTGAGTAACAGGAATAAAAACTATCCTCAGAGCTACTACTATATACATCAGCTTCTATATCTTCCCTATTCATAAACCGTTGTAAAGAAAAAAAATATGTAAGTTTTACCTTACGCATAAAACAAAAGATATCACTCTTTAATATATGAAGCCGTGGAAGAACAGTAGGAATATATTTGAGACCTTTAGATAGTACCGATATATGCGCTTCAGACAGTTGCATATCAGATAAATTAACAACATACTCACTAGTAGAGCACAAATCAGTTCTATTAGTCCCATTTTCCCCGCTTGTTAGTCCTTTGGTACGAACGCTGTTCCTGGTAGTAGCCATGGGCCACCCCATTCCAACTCCGTTTTCTTCCCTTGTTACCCCCCCGAAAGGAGCTCAGGTAAGTGTTGTTACCAGCTGGCGGTAAATATGGGAAATCTTCATCTGTATCTAATTCATTCCCCGACACCATACTTTCCCCCGAAGTGGGAGCCCTTTTGGATGTCTGATAGACTGATTTCCTTTGTTGTTCAAACTGAACATGTGATTTTTTACCTTTGGGGTTCGTCGCCACAAGAAATGCTTTTTTGTTATCATAGTCACGTATATCACGAACTAATTTACCTTTTTTCCTTTCTATGAGTTCTTTCTCATAGCTTACCAGCTGCTCATTAGTTCTAATCAGAAAACTTTGCAGTTCGTCTTGCGATACAACGTTCGATACGTTATGACATAGCTCTTTAATCTCCTCCTTCAGCTTCTCTTTCTTAAAGAGATCACGCTCCACTAATATACGCACCCACTCCAAACTGCAGTTATGTGCCGCGGTGATCCACCTCTCATGGAAAGTACGTTCTTCAGCCACAGTCAAATCAAAGGGAGTTGAAGGATTTTTAACCGCTCTTAACCCCCGAGGGGTAATTTCCAGTTCCTCATATCTCTGCATACTTTGAAAGTTCAGAAAAGTCGCTGTTTCTTTAAATAACAACTTTTCTATTTGTGATAACATCTCCGACACTTCTGGATTGTGTAAAGTGTCGGCTTTTTTACCCACTCTGGAAAAGGGGTTCTGGTTCCATAGTTTCCTATCTTTCGACCATTTGTTTAATACCCCATTTTCCATCTCATAACCATTAGCACCTTCCTGTCGTGCCGAAACCATAACTGCAGCATTCGAACCAGCTGCAATTTCTCCAGCTTTAGGTGCAATATCCATATTCTTCGATAAAGTCTCCAAAGGAGTATCTAGGAAAATCCTAGGTAAACCAACCATGGAATCACTGGCCATATTAGATAAACCACAGCAACACACAATGACCAAAATGGTAAAAACCACAGCAACAGCAATGCAGCAATTCCAAGGAAGGAAAATTTATTCAGCAAGCAGTAGTAAAAAAATCTCTAGCGCCTCGGCCAACAAGCCTTTAACAGAGTACATCAAATGAAAAAAGACTCACAGTTTATATATGCAGATACTTAATTGAATAATAAACTAATAGTTCTCATTACACAGTTAATTGAACCTTATTAAAACATAAAGCACAATTCTAACTCACTTATACAAAACTTTTCCAAAAGCATTCTTGATTCAAGCCAACAGGATACATAGTATTAAATTTTAAAATCAAAAATGCCTCTTTTTTTCTTAACAATTGTTTCACTTGTTCATCTGTCATAAACTTTTTACATATTATTCTATCTAAAATTGTAACCTGGAAACCTTCCAAACTTCCATTATGTACTTCATTAAAATGTACTGCAACCGGACTAGATAATTTGTAGTTTTTAATGTCCCTTATATGTTCTTTTATTCTACAGGCGAAACTTCTTTTTGTTTTCCCTATGTAGAATTTATTACAAGTGCATTTAATAGAGTATATCACTCTTTGACTATTACATGTAAAACTATCATTAGTTTCAAAACACTTATTATTAATATTATCAAATTTTTGTATCACAAAACTACAAATACTACATTTACCACATGTCACTGTCCCTTTTTCCATTATTCTTCCCATTATTTCCAATTTTGGTCTATGAAACTTACTATGTACAATAAAATCTTTGATATTTCTACCCCTATTAAAAGAAAATAATAACTTCTTGTTTTGTAAACATTCTACTTCTCTCTTTATAACATTCCAACGAGATTTAACCATATCTATGATTTCATCAGATATAACTGAATAAGTAGTCGTAAAATAAATATTATTATTCTGCTCATTCTTTTTATAATTATTATACCATATCCGACCACATTTAAGTGACATACTACTTAATACTTTATTTAAACTTTCTTTAAGATATACTTCATCATATCCTCTCTCTTTAAATCTTATAAAACTCTCTTTCAGTTCCCTATTTCTATCAATTTTTTCACTACATAACCTATTTATTCTATATATGACAAATGTTATAGCAAAAACCTAAACTTTTGAGGGGAGATCTATACCTGGCATACAATGTTAACAGTATATGATAAATGTTATAGCAAAATCCTAAACCTTTGAGAGGAGATCTATACCTGGCATATAATTTTAACAATATATGATACATTTTCTAGCAAACAGTATATGATAAATGTTATAGCAAAAATCTAAACTTTTGATGGGAGATCTATAGCTGGCATACAATGTTAACAGTATATGACAAATGTTATAGCAAAAACCTAAACTTTTGAGGGGAGATCTATACCTGGCATACAATGTTAACAGTATATGATAAATGTTATAGCAAAAACCTAAACTTTTGAGGGAGATCTATACCTGGCATGCAATTTTAACAGTATATGATAAATGGTATAGCAAAAACCTAAACTTTTGAGGGTAGATCTATACCTGGAATACAATGTTACCAGTATATCACAAATGTTATAGCAAAAACCTAAACTTTTGAGAGGAGATCTATAACTGGCATACAATGTTAGCAGTACATGATAAATGTTATAACAAAAAACAAACTTTTGAGGGGAGATCTATACCTGGCATACAATGCTAACAGTATATGATAAATATTATAGCAAAAACCTAATCTGTTGAGGGGAGATTTATACCTGGCATACAATGTTAACGGTATATGATAAATGTTATAGCACAAATCTAAATATTTGAGGGGAGATCTCTTCCTGGTGTACAATGTTAACAGGATATGATAAATGTTATGGCAAAAACCTAAACTTTTGAGGGGAGATCTATAGCTGGCATACAATGTTAACAGTATATGATAAATGTTATAGCAAAAAACTAAACTTTTGAGGGGAGATCTATACTTGGCATACAATGTTAACAGTATATGATAAATGTTATAGCAAAATCCTAAACCTTTGAGGGGAGATCTATATCTGGCATATAATTTTAACAATATATGATAAATGTTCTAGTAAAAACCTAAACTTTTGAAGAGAGATCTATAGCTGGCATACAATGTTAACAGTATATGATAAATGTTATAGCAAAAACCTAAAATTTTGAGGGGAGATCTATAGCTGGCATACAATGTTAACAGTATATGATAAATGTTATAGCAAAAACCTAATCTTTTGAGGGGAGATCTATAGCTCACATACAATGTTAACAGTATATGATCAATGTTATAGCTAAAACCTAAACTTTTGAGGGGAGATCTCTACCTGACATACAATGTTACCAGTATATGATAAATGGTATAGCAAAAACCTAAACTTTTGAGAGGAGATCTATACCTGGCATACAATGTTACCAGTATATGATAAATGTTATAACAAAAAAAAAACTTTTGAGGGGAGATCTATACCTGACATACAATGTTAATGGTATATGATAAATGTTATAGCAAAAACCTAAACTTTTGAGGGGAGATCTATTCCTGGTGTACAATGTTAACAGTGTATGATGAATGTTATAGTAAAAACCTAAAGTTTTGAGGAGAGATCTATACCTGGCATACAATGTTAACAGTATATGATAAATATTATAGCAAAAACCTAAACTTTTGAGGGGAGATCTATATTTGGCATACAATGTTAACAGTATATGGTAAATCTTATAGCAAAAAACTAAACTTTTGAGGGGAGATCTATAGCTGGCATACAATGTTAACAGTATATGATAAATGTTATAGCAAAAACCTAAACTTTTGAGGGAGATCTATATCTGGCATTCAATTTTAACAGTATATGATAAATGGTATTGCAAAAACCTAAACTTTTGAGGGTAGATCTATACCTGGCATACAATGTTACCAGTATATCATAAATGTTATAGCAACAACCTAAACTTTTGAGAGGAGATCTATATCTGGCATACAATGTTACCAGTACATGATAAATGTTATAACAAAAACTAAACTTTTGAGGGGAGATCTATACCTGGCATACAATGCTAACAGTATATGATAAATATTATAGCAAAAACCTAATCTGTTGAGGGGAGATCTATACCTGGCATACAATTACAATGTTAACGGTATATGATAAATGTTATTGCAAAAACCTAAACGTTTGAGGGGAGATCTATTCCTGGTGTACAATGTTAAGAGTATATGATAAATGTTATGGCAAAAACCTAAACTTTCGAGGGGAGATGTATGCATGGCATACAATGTTAACAATATATGATAATTGTTATAGCAAAAACCTAATTGAGGGGAGATATATAGCTGGCATACAATGTTAACAGTATATGATAAATGTTATAGCAAAAACCTAAACTTTTGATGGGAGATCTATAGCTGGCATACAATGTTAACAGTATATGACAAATGTTATAGCAAAAACCTAAACTTTTGAGGGGAGATCTATACCTGGCATACAATGTTAACAGTATATGATAAATGTTATAGCAAAATCCTAAACCTTTGAGAGGAGATCTATACCTGGCATATAATTTTAACAATATATGATACATTTTCTAGCAAAAACCTAAACTTTTGAAGAGAGAACTATAGCTGGCATACAATGTTAACAGTAAATGATAAATGTTATAGTAAAAACCAAATTTTTTTAGGGAGATCTATACCTGGCATACAATGTTAACTGTATATGATACATGTTATAGCAAAAACCTAAACTTTTGAGGGGATATCTTTGCCTGGCATACAATGTTAACAGTATATGATAAATGTTATAGCAAAACCTAAACTTTTGAGGGGAGATCTAGAGCTGGCATACAATGTTAACAGTATTATATAAATGTTATAGAAAAATCCAAAACTTTTAAGGGGAGATCTAGACCTGGCATACAATGTTGACACTATATGATAAATGTTATAGCAAAACATAAACTTCTGAGTGGAGATCTATACCTGGCATGCTATGTTTACAGTATATGATCAATGTTATAGCAAAAACCTAAACTTTTTAGGTGAGATCTATACCTGGCATGCAATTTTAACAGTATATGATAAATGTTATAGCAAAAACCTAAACTTTTGAGGGGAGATCTATACCTGACTTACAATGTTACCAGTATATGATAAATGTTATAGCAAAAACCTAAACTTTTGAGAGGACATCTATACCTGGCATACAACGTTACCAGTATATGATAAATGTTATAACAAAAACTAAACTTTTGAGGGGAGATCTGTACCTGGCATACAATGCTAACAGTATATGATAAATGTTATAGCAAAAACCTAATCTTTTGAGTTGAGATCTATACCTGGCATACAATGTTAATGGTATATGATAAATGTTATAGCAAAAACCTAAACTTTTGAGGGGAGATCTGTTCCTGGTGTACAATGTTAACAGTGTATGATGAATATTATAGCAAAAACCTAAACTTTTGAGGGGAGATCTATACCTGGCATACAATGTTAACGGTATATGATAAATATTATAGCAAAAACCTAAGTTTTTGATGGGAGATCTATACCTGGCATACAATGTTAACAGGATATGATAAATGTTATAGCAAAAACCTAAACTTTTGAGGGGAGATCTATAGCTGGCATAAAATGTTAACAGTATATGATAAATGTTATAGCAAAAATCTAAACTTTTGAGGGAGATCTATACCTGGCATGCAATTTTAACAGTATATGATAAATGGTATAGCAAAAACCTAAACTTTTGAGGGTAGATCTATACCTGGCATACAATGTTACCAGTATATCATAAATGTTATATCAAAAACCTAAACTTTTGAGAGGAGATCTATACCTGGCATACAATGTTACCAGTACATGACAAATGTTATAACAAAAACTAAACTTTTGAGGGAAGATCTATACCTGGCATACAATGCTAACAGTATATGATAAATATTATAGCAAAAACCTAATCTGTTGAGGGGAGATCTATACCTGGCATACAATGTTAACAGTATATGATAAATGTTATAGCAAAATCCTAAACCTTTGAGGGGAGATCTATACCTGGCATATAATTTTAACAATATATGATAAATGTTCTAGAAAAAACCTAAACGTTTGAGGGGAGATCTATTCCTGGTGTACAATGTTAACAGTATATGATAAATTTTATGGCAAAAACCTAAACTTTTGAGGGGAGATGTATGCATGGCATACAGTGTTAACAGTATATGATAAATGTTATAGCAAAAACCTAAACTTTTGAGGGGAGATGTATGCCTGGCATACAGTGTTAACAGTATATGATAAATGTTATAGCAAAAACCTAAACTTTTGAGGGGAGATGTATGCATGGCATACAGTGTTAACAGTATATGATAAATGTTATAGCAAAAACCTAAACTTTTGAGGGGAGATCTATACCTGGCATGCTATGTTAACAGTATATGATAAATGTTAAAAAAAAAAAAACTTTTGAGGGGAGATCTATGCCAGGCTTGCAGGGCATTGTCAGACCCCTCTCTGATGGACCTCCTGCAGATCCACAAAACAAGCAGTACCAGAAATTACCTGTTCTAAAGACTTAAACCTTGCCTGTGATATAAATAGGGCCTGCTGGAGAGATAGGTATGTATCCCAGAGACTACCTATCTATGCAGCAGGCTCCCCATCCATGTGAAGGAGATTTCCTCCCTAATCCAATTCAAGTGCAACTTTGACATTTGGATGGGAAACTGGAAGTTCATCTTTGGTTTGTCAGCCATGTCTCTAATGGACACAAGTAACCTGTAATTAGTTAATCTCCCAGGCCCCTGCTTACACTTATCATTGGTATCAGAACTTGTCAGAGATTTGGGATGCATAGCTAGGCTTAAATAGGCCCTTGGGGTCATTAGCCTAGTAAACACCTATGAACCTATGAACGTGGCTTAGAAGTTTAATCTCTCATTAAATGTCTAATGTGTGACCGAACCCAAGGCCTTGCTGAAGACTTACTTGTCTACCAGTACCCCCCATTTCTAGTTCCCCTATTACTGACATAACACAGTTTCAACATTAGCCAACAACCCCTTATGGCCATGAACCAATGTTGGCTTTCAAAGAGATTATTTTTAGGTAAAGACGCACCCAGCTTTTTCATCAGGATTCTATCTGTGAATTCTCTTGCATCTACTGTGAGGGTAACAGACCTGTAGCTCATTGGATTTTTCCCATGTTCCCCTTGCACAAGGGTATAGCAGTTAGTATCTATAGGTCTTCTCTCACTGCTGCTGTGGTCAGTGATCTGCTGATGATTCCGTCTGAGCATCTGTTATCACACTAACCAGCCTCCTACAGATGTTATGAGGCAGCCCATCTGGTCTCTGTGCTTTGTTCTTCATGAAAGAAGCCATTCCTTTCCCAAAACCTCTGCCATGTCAGTCTTGGTGACTTTCTTCTGTTCTTCCTCTCTGTTGTAGCTTTGTCTCAGCATGAATCACCCCACCACCACCACCACCACTTTCCTTAATAAAGAGTAAAACCAGGTATTTGTTCAGCATTACTGCTTTGTCCACGCTTTCTTAAACCTGCTCCCCAGCCTTTCTCAGTAATAGCATGTCTGTCATCTCTCCTATGTACATAAGAAAGCTTTGAGTTCTCCTCTTAACCATTATTTGTTGCTTCGATTATTAGCAACTTTGTGAAGTATTATTTCAGAGAAAGTTGCTGCCCTCAAGGCACAGTAATGTCATGGTAAATTGTATTAAGAAAGGGGATGCAAGGAGGAAAGCACCATGTTCATAGGTTCATAGGTTTATACTAGGCTATCTGCCCTAAGGCATTTATAAGCCTAGCCCAAAGTTTTGTGGCTTACGCCACCCCTTATGTTAAAAAATACTGTGCCCATTAGTTTGTTGTGCCTCTGTCCAGCAGTGACACAGAGATGATTCCTGGGGTAAACCTACGATCTCCCATCCACAGGTCAAGATTTCTCTTGAACAGAGCCAGCGAGGTGCTCTGCCTCACATGGACTGGGATTTTATTCCACAGCATAGGGAGTCTCTGGGTGACAAATCTATCCCTCCAGCATGTCCTATTTATATCCGTGCTAAGGTTTAAGTCGCTTGCTCTAGTGGATCTGGTAGATTTGGATTTTTTGAGGTGGAGCATGTCCATTAATTCCGGGTTGGACATGGCCTTGTATGTCAGGCACAGGTCACCTCTGAGCAGGCGGAACGTGACTGAATAGAGCTGGAGTTTCTTCAGTCTGGCAGCATATGACAGATTTTGGAGTCCCTTTATCCTTTTGGTGAGGAACTTTTGGGGTCTCTCCAATTGCTGCAGGTGTCGGGTGAGATACATCCCGAATGGGGCATTGTACTCGATCATTGGTCTGATAAGTGAAGAGTACAGGGGAACAATGACCTCACTTGATCTGGATGTGAATCCCTTCATGATCAGGTGGGCAATGTAGAAGGTCTTTCTAACCACTTTAGCAATGTGAGTGTCAAAAGAAAGGCCACTGTCAACCTGGGTCCCCAGGTCCCTGATAACCTCTTCTGTGCTTAATGGATTGCCACCCATATGGTAGCTTGGGGTTACCTTGTTTTTCCCGAAGGGTATGACTATACATTTTTTGACATTTAACTTCAGGCCATGGCTCTGGCACTAGTTATCAGTTTCCGTGAGACCCCTCTGAAGGATATCTGTGTCCGATGTACTTTCCACTATGGCGCCCAGTTTGCAGTCATCTGCAAACTTTGTCAGCCATAGTCCTCCTATGTTTGCCTGTATGTCTGAGAAGTAGATGCCGAACAACAGGGGGCCAAGGACTGAGCCCTGTGGGACCCCGCTTGTGACCGGCTTGGAGTCTGACATGGTGCCAGCAACTCTAACCCTGTGGGTTCTGTCCTTTAGCCAGTTTGCAACCCATCTTGTGACATATGGGTTTACATTTAAGCTGGTAAGTTTCTCTATAATACCCGAGTGGGGTATTGTGTCGAAAGCTTTTGCAAGGTCAAGGTAGGCTGTATGGACTGCCTTTCCCTCATCAATGGCCTTGGTGACTGTTTTGAAGAAGTCAACCAAGTTCAAAAGGCATGATCTGCCCTTGACAAAGCCAAACTGGGTCGGGTCCAATGTCTGCAAGTCCCCTATGTCTTTGTTTATGAGTTCCATTATGATCCTCTCCATAGCTTTGCAGACCAGGCTTGTTAAGCTTATGGGGCGGTAATTTCCAGGGTCCGTAGAGGTACCGCCTTTGTGGAGTGGGACCACAGTTGCCGTACGCCACTCCTTGGGCACGTATCCTGTGGTAAGGCTAAGATTAAACAGCTGCCTTATATGCGGGTTTAGTTCCTCATTGAGTTCGTGTAGCACACAGCTGGGGACACCATCCGATCCCATAGATGCTGTGTTTTTAGCTTTAGAGAGAGCAGCTTTCACCTGTGCATTAGAGATGTCTGGGAGGCTACACTCCGCTGGGATAGTTATCTCTCCTTTTGGGGGGGAGAGGGGGGTGAAGTTTGCACTGAACCTGTCTGCCAGTATGTTGGCAATGTCTGTGGGTTCAGTGATTTTTGTATCATTTTGGACTAATTCTGCGCATATCTGGGAGTTTCCACCCAGGTTTCTAGCATAGCTGAAGAAGGCCTTATGATTGTCTTTTGAATCTATTGCAGTTTTTCTCTCACATTTGGCCTTGGATGATTTTATGAGTGCTCGTATTTTTTTACTAATAATGATCAAGGGTGTCTTCTCTTTTATCGATTTTGTAACAGCTTTCTCCTCTTATTGTAAAGTTTGTTTATGGCTGGGGTCCACCAGACTGGACGTTTGTCCTTGGTGGAAAGAGTCTTGGTTTTATTAGGGATTGCCTGATCCATGCAGTCCTGGAGGTGTTCGTAGAAGGCATTTGTAAGGGCTTCCGCAGCTTGGGTTGTGGTTTCCACTGGCTCGGGGGCCTTGATGGATACCACACCAGTCTTGAGTAGTGTGAAGTTTGCTTTAGAGAAGTTCTTCACTGTGGTCTTTTTTGTTTGGGGTGGGGGCGGGATGTGGATTTCCATTGAGATAAGTTTGTGATCTGATCTCACCAATGAGGGATATACTTCCGGTGTGGAGCATTTTGTCCCCATGTTTGTGATGATGAGATCTAGTATATTTTCTCCTCTTGTGGGAACGGTGACTAGTTGTTCCATGGCATTTGAATTTATGAACTCCAGGAACCTTTGGGCTAGAAAGTTGGGCCTTGAGTAATGTTCCCAGTCTATATTCGGGTAGTTGAAGTCACCCAATATAATGGTGTTTGGAGATACATTTATACCCTCCAGTGTCTTCAGGAAGGCTGTGTGGGGTTCCTGAGTTTGAGAGGGTGGCCTGTAGCATGCTACAAATTGTAGAGCAGTTTTGCCTATGGTTAATTGCACCTGGATGGTTTCCGATGCTTGGTGCGATGCCACCAACCTGGAGGTGTGGGTATCCTTGATGAATATGGATACACCCCCTCCTTTTGTGGTGTGGTCTGGGTTTTGGGGCCGGAACGCATGATATGAGGTAAAACCTGATAGTGCCGGGGTGCTCTCAGGAGCCTTGAACCAGGTTTCAGTCACAGCACAGACATCGATGTTCTCCATACTGAGAAGGGCCTCGAGAGCGTGCATTTTGAGATTTAGACTTCTGGCATTGAGCAGCATTACCCTTAGTTTCTTCCCATTTTTGTTTTCTAGGGTGGTAGGTTTAGAATTTGAGCCTTGCCTAAAAAAGGCACTATGGGGATGGCAAGAGCCTTAGCCAATATCCGGAATCCCAGGGGTGACAGGTGCAAGCCGTCCCTTGCGAAGCAGCGTGGCTTGTCAAGCATGTCATCCCAGGCAGACAGACACTGGATCCCCTTTGAATGACACCAGAAATTAAGCCAATTGTTAAAGCTGATCATCTTGTCTCTATGTTGTGGCATCATTCTTGGTGAAGGAAGGATACTGCTCAGGGTCAGGGTCATACCTGCCTGGGCTACATAATCAGAGAGCTCCTCTATGTCTCTTTTCATGTAGTCCAGGGAGGTACGTCTCAGGTCGTTCACACCAGCATGGACAATGACTGTGTCATATTTGTACTTGCCGTGGAGTGACCAGTGCTTGTGTTATGTGGTGGATTCTAGCGCCTGATAGGCAGCTTACTGTGACCCTCTCCTTGTTCAGCCTGGTGAGTGGGACGTCAGTGTGTCTGACTATGGAGTCACCTATGACAAGTATGTTTGGTGTTGTATTTGGCCTTAAGGGCTGTGACTGCTTTGCACACTGATTTTGTGGTTTATGTGTTGCCTGTGGTGTGTCATGAGGTGGCAGTTGCTTGGATGTCTGCTTTGGAGGCCTCTGCTGTTTAGGTAAATTTTTGCTCAGAGCCTCCGAGTATGACTTTGTGTGTTTATGTGTTTGATTCATTGTTGTGATAGCTTTATGTGAGACTGGTTTTGTGGTGTGTGTAGTTGCCTTCTCCTCCTGTCTGGTCTTGCCAGTCCTAAGTTGAGAGAGCTCAGCCTTCAGTTTGGCTAAATAGCTGCATCTCTCACAAGTATTTGTGTTATGTGGGAGGAGGAGAGGTTTGTCAGTGTACATGAGGCAATTGTAACATTGCCTCAATATTCCCAAATTCACCAATTGGACAGGAGAGGATGCCAGCATCTGGCCCTTCGACATGCTAGAGAAATTTAGAAGTTAGGGGTGTAACTGAATAAGAGAGGACTTAGTAAGGAAGTGGGTACTCCTGGGGGGGGGTTGCTAGTGAGGGACTTTGTATAATACAGAAGTGCTAAACCTGAAAAGAAGATGCTTTTAAGACAAGTAAAAGCTTTTAGGAACAAGTGCTGCGCTTTTTAGTTAAGGGATATACTGTTTAGATTACTAGTAGAGCAGTTCTAAGGGAAAAAATGAAGAACAGACTTTATGGAGCCAGAAAAAGTTTAACCTTGTTAAACCGGCGCTGCCCGATGCTGCTCTAGTGGCAACTCTGCGCTAAATCACGCTAAAGCACTCTAAAGCGTGCTTGATAGCAGGGGCTGGAAAGAGCCAGGAATTGACCCAAAACAGCCAATAAAACTACAGTTTCAAGTCAGTAACCACTCCCACGGAGGGCAGGGAAGCAGCTCAATGTTTTTCACTGCCACTGATCAACAGAGAGATTTTCCTTTAGCCCAAGCAAAAATGGCCTCACAGAAACTTACAAAACAGTTCAAGAACAGCAAGCCTGTAACTTGAACTTTTTTAAATCTCAGAAAAGTGGGAAAAAAGCAAGATTTTTTTTTGTTTTTGTTTTTTCAGAGATAGCAGAGGTTCACAAGTAATATCAAGTTATAACAGTGCAGTAAATGACCCCACCCCATGTGTGAAGTTAGTGGGTGAGCTGCCCTTAATTTATCACTTCATCCCATACTTTAGATTGATTTATTTTTTTTGTTTTTTTCATATTTCTTATTTTGTTGAAACGATCTTTCACTGAAATAAAAATTCATAAACAGTTATAACTCATGTGACCCCTTTTGTTTACTCCCTTTCAAATCCTTCCTTTTGCATCTGCACCCCCTCTTTTCCTCTTCTTCTTGCCTCTCTGTATTGCATCTTTCTTTCCTTATTCCCTCAATTTCGGGTATCGTTTGTCCTGTCTTTTGCCCCAGTCACCAAAGATTCCAAAGACAACCACGAGGCATTCTATAACTATGTCACGAATTTAAATGGCAATGCTCAGATCTGCTCTGAGCTACAACAGAATGGCATTAAATATACTGATTATCCTGGCAGATCAATTTATAGCCAACTTCACCCCCCCTCATGACCTAAAGGGCCCATCTCAATACCAAAAGATTGCCAAATTCCAGTAATCACGGCCACACAGGTAGAAACCACACTCTCAAAAACTAAGAATACAGCATCCATGGGACCAGATGACATCCCGGGCTGTGTACTACATGAACTACAAAATGAACTGGTACCTCACCTAAGTGTCATGTTTAATCATGGCCTCACCTCAGCCTTCATGCCCACTGAGTTGCGCACAGCGACGTTTATCCCACTCTACAAGGGGGGATCCACCTTGGATCCTGGGAACTACTGTCCCATCAGTCTGACAAGCCTAATCTGCAAGGGCATGGAATGCATTATCATGGAACTTATAAACAAAAACATTGGCAACCTTCAAACACTGGACTCCACCCAGTTTGGGTTTGTGAAGGGCCGATCTTATCTCCTGAACCTGAATGACTTCCTCGAATCAGTCTCCAGAGCTGTGGATGATGGTAAGGCAGTTCACACAGCCTATATGGACCTCGCCAAAGCCTTCAACACCATCCCCCATTCTGGAATCATAGATAAACTTACTAAGCTGGGCATAAATCCCTATGTCACTCAATGGGTTGCCAACTGGCTTACTGACAGAACACAGACTGTAAAAGTAGCTGACTCCAAATCCAGCTCCAGACAAGTGACAAGTGGAGTACCTCAGGGTTCAGTCCTGGGTCCGGTCTTGTTTGGTATCTACTTCTCTGAAGTACAGGCCAACACTAAGGGACACTGGCTAACAAAGTTTGCAGATGACTGCAAACTGGGAGCCATTATTGAATCCCCACATGATGTGGATAATCTACAAAGGGTCTTACAGAAACAGATGCTTGGTACCAGAGCCATGGGCTCAAGCTTAATGCCAAGAAATGTATAGTTATCCCATTTGGGAAAAAACATGTACCCATGAATTACCACATAGGTGGCAGTACAGTAAACACTGAAAGTATGATGAGAAACTTAGGGACAGAGGTGGACAGTGGTCTCAGCTTTGATAACCACATCACCACAACAGTCAGGAAATCCTTCTATGTGTTACACCTCATCACTAAGAGCTTTTCATCCAGAAAAAAGGAGGTCATTGTCCCATTGTACTCATCTCTCATTAGACCCATTATAGAGTACAACACCCCATTTGGTATGTACCTCACAAGACATCTGCAACAGCTGGAAAGGCCACAGAAATACCTCACTAAAAGAATCACAGGCCTAAAGTAGATGCCCTATGCTGACCATCTAAAAAAACTCCAGCTATACTCTGTGGCATATCGTCTACTCAGAGGTGATCTCTGCTTAACATACAAGGCCATGTCAACCCCTGAGCTGTTGGACATGCTTCCCTTAAATCAGAGTCACACACTCCAGGGATCAAAACCTTGTCATCACAATAAACAAAACTTGCTGGAGGGATAGGTTCCTGACCCAGAGGCTCCCCATAGTCTGGAATAGACTGCCCATACATGTCAAGCAGAGCGCCTCTTTGACCCTCATCAAAAGAACCTTGATGATTGGAAGGGAGATAGGAAATTCACCTTGCTAGACAGGGGTTCAGGGAAGTAAATATTGTGGGAAGAAATATCCAGGGAATTGTTATAGCTAGGCTTGTATAGGCCCTAGGGCCGATAGCCTAGTACCAACCTATGAACCTATGACTTTATGAACCTATGAACCTATGAACCTAAGAACCTATGAACCTACTATATTGCATGGAAACAATGGCCTTCTCCTCTTTTTGCCTTTATCTCAAACCATTGTCCACAGCCCTGGACATTTTTATTTATTTAATTTTTTTATACATATGTTAATTAGGTAAGTTGACTTGATACAAGTGTCCCTTCTCATGGGGGACCTGAGAATACTGTCTGATCAAGTGACTTAATGAGACTTACACAATAGAGAAAGGGCGATGAAGGAATTAAACCCTGTACCATTGACAGCTTGTTAACACATCAAAGCCTTAATCATCTGCACTAACTGCTAGACTGCAGTACTGTATCGATGACCTGTTCATATAGGTTTCTTACTCTCTCGCTATGTCCATGGTCTACAAATTCATCTGCGACCCTCTCCATTTTTCATCATAAGCCCCTTACCTAAAACCCCTCGTCACTGTCGTCTCCTTGTTACTCGTCTCCCTCATTCGAAACCATAAAGTGGAATGATTACAGCTGGCTAGTGTTGCCGTTTTCTGGACATTCCTGAAACACCCCCTCTCTTTTGGTTAAGACCACATTCAGAATTCTGTACTTTATGGTGCAGTCTAGCACTTGTTTGCAAACATGCTGAAGCTACAAGACATTGTTAAACTCTTGTTTCCTCCCTAACTTGAAGCCTGGACTCTCCCTGTTTACTTCTGAAAGGTTCAGATCTTCCATGGTTATAACCCAATTCATTCAACTGAATTATTTTCTTCTTTTTCTCATTCAGCCACCTTGATATGTTTGAGGGCAAATATACTCTATCAGACAATAAAGCACTCCCCTTTCTCTGCTGTAACAATCCTGTACCCTTCCTTGTCCCTTTCATGGACTGATGACCCCTCTGCTCCTCTGACCTCAGATTTGATGTTCTCTTTTACGTAGATCACTACCCCATTTGCACTACTCCCTTCTCTGTCTTCCTTGAACAATCTGTACCCAATCACTTCCCATGTCCCATCCTCCCATTTCACTCATCCATGTCTCTTGTGATCCATGCAATGCTGACCTTACCCTCTTGCATCACCAGACCTCTCAATTGTCCCTGTTTTGGAGGAACATACATATTTTTAAGCCTGATTTACCCGTGCACATATCTATATCATATGATCGAAGTTCCAAAACTTTGAACCATTAAAGGACGATCTTTAATGATCGAAGTCTCGGAACTTCGAACGCGCATAAAAAAAAGTAAAAACAGTTAAAAAAAATGCAATATGCAGGGGGGGCAAGCCCCCCTGCACCCCCCCCCACTTCTTAAATATACCAACTCTGAGATCACACTACAGTGCAGTAAAGGGAAATCTTCCCTTACCATCTCCGAGATCACACTACAGTGCAGTAAACGGAAATCTTCCCTTACTAACTCCGAGATCGCACTACAGTGCAGTAAAGGGAAATCTTTCCTTTCCGTGCTCTATGGTGATCTCCGTTATATGCTTTAAGGTTTTACAACTTTGATCATTAAAGTTCATTCTTTAATGATTTGAAGTTGTAAGACTTTGATCATATGATAGGGACCCTTTTTGGAGGTATGTCCCTATTTTCAAGCTTGATTCACTCAAAAAATGTTCTGAATCCTCCTTATCATGTAATTTTTGAAACTGTCTGATATGCAGATAACCTCACTGCATGACTAATATACTAGCAGCACAAATCATTTAAAGAAAGACGACAGACATCATCTGACTTCCTTATTCAGCAGCAAAAATAAATTACCTCATGCGGTAGAATTCTGCAGTGCATTTCATTAAAATCTATAGATTTTCTGCCATCTTTTTGATAACTTGCTTATATTTTTCCATCATTTTTGTCACTCGGTTTTATGTTTCTACATAGTATCCCACATGCCTGCTGTAAGTGGGAAGAGACATGTGCTATTTATTATTCAAATGTTATGCTGCTTAGATGTCCAGATTGTTGGCTTGATGTACCTACTTTTCAAGGCTTTTATATCTATTTTCACTGACTTCAGGTTGAGGGGTACGTGCATCACTACACATAGCCCCCAATTTGCTATCTGCTTTCTATACGTTATATAGAAATGCCCCACGGCCATGCTCTGAATAATGCTGGTCAGTCCTTCCTCCCTTCCTTGTGCTGCCTCAGTATCTGCCATGTTCTGCTTCTGTCATACTCCCATTCACTTTTGTTTTCATTTAAAGGTG
>NC_056735.1:112819110-112944110 GCF_019279795.1 Protopterus annectens | reverse complement strand
CTCTTCCCATTACCTCAGATCAAGTTGCCTAGTAGTTAAGAAAATACAGAAACCCTGTCTAAGGTATAACCCCATAATACCCCAGGACTAGATCCAAACCTCCAGGAGTTTTTGGAGGGGGCAGGAGGGTGGGATGTCAAGAATGAATGAAGATCAACAACACAGATGGAACGTTAGGGTAAGAACATAACTTCTTTATCTGAAGTTGTCAATCTTGATTCATTCTTGACTGATGGGACAGAGTCCCCAGTTACTTTAGATCCTGGAAGTATACTCCTGAGCGCCATAGAGACAAAGGATGCTTTTCCTCACGTCTAATTTGTAACGGGTGATAAAGGAATGTGGAGTCGCCCAAGTTGCAGCTGCACATATGCCTTCCATAGAAGCTCTGGAATGGAAGATCGCTGAAGTGGAAACAGATCTAGTAGAATGAGCTCTAACTGTAATTGACAACATGAGTTTATTTTGGTTGTATAAAAAGGTAATGCAGTCTCTTAGCCATTTTGACAAGGTGACCTTCGATACAGGTTTGCCCAATCTGGGTCCTGAAAATTATAGAAATAGTTGGTCTGATTTTCTAGAAGATTTTCTGCTGTCCAAGTAAAAACGTAATTGTCCGTGGATGTCCAACAAGTCTAAACAGTGCTCTCCTTTGTTTGTAAAATTTGGGAAAAAGACTGGCAGGTCTTTGGACTAGTTGATACCACTTTGGGAAGGAAGGTGGGATTACTTCTGAGTGATACTCTTTCTTTGTGAAAAATGATATAGGGATGGTTCACACATAAGCCTGTAACTCTGAAATTCTCCTAGCAAACATGATAGCTACTAGGAAGAGGGTCTTCCAAGATAAAAACTTGAGGTCAGAAGTAGCTACTGGCTCAAAGGGCTATCGAACTAGACATTGTAAGAGTAAGGTCAAATCCCATGGTGCTACAGGTTCTTTGAAAGGGGATTTTAAATGCAGAGTGCCTTTAAGAAATATTTTGCATAGAGGATAATACATTAAAGATTGGTCATCAAACCCATTATGAAAATTTGAAATGGCAGCCAAATGAACCTTAATTGTAGATGTAAAGGTCCCCATTTCAAACAAGGTAGCTAAACATTCCAGGACCTTATCAACTGATACTGAAAAAGGGTCTATGTAGTTTGTAAATGCCCAAATTGAAAATCTTTTCCATTTGCTTAGATAAAGTTTTTTGGTGGATGGCTTATGGGAAGCCAGAAGTATCTTTTGCACAGGAGAGGACAAGTTATTCTGCCTGGCAGTTACTGGAATTGGAGAAACTAAGCCGTCAACTTGTGATTTTGAAGATTGGATGCACCAGGCTTGAGGGAGAGACAGGACTCCTGAAATAGGTCCAGAGTCCATGGGTGGTAAACCAGATGAGGCCAAAGGAGAACCAAATTGATGGGGCCAGTTAGGTGCAAAGAGAATCACTTTGCTTCTCAACTGTTGGGCTTTCCTCAGAAACTGGGGATCAGTAGAATTGGGGAAAAGGCATGCAAGAGTCCCGGGGGCCAACTGAGAAGAAGTGCATCTCACAAGGACTCCCCATGAGGAGGGATTAGGGCAAAGTAACTGCTGCATTTGTGGTTTATGGGAGAAGTGAACAGGTCACAGAAAGACTGACCCCATCTATAAAAGATCTTCGTCACTACATTGGAATTGAGAGACCACTCGTGAGGGAGGAGAATACATCTGCTCAGTTTTTCCACAATCAAGCTGGAGTTTCCCAGGATATGTGTTGCTATCAGAAAGTGGTTGGAAGTGATTGCCCATTGCCAAATCCTTCCCATCAGAGAGGGTAAAACCTGGTTTCCCCCTGGTTGTTGATATACCAGACTATGCACATGTCTGATTGGATTGCAATTGTCCTCGAAGGAAGGACAGCCTGGAATGCTTGCAGTGCTAAATGTACTGCCCTCAATTCTAGGATGTTGATGTGCAAATTGTCCTCTTGCGGAGACCAAGTGCCTTGAACAGTGTTTCCCAGAAAATGCCCCCCACCCTATCTGGAAAGCGTCCATGGTTACTACTGTCTTGGGCTGAGAAGGGAAAAAGAGACAACCCCATAGATTGTCTTCTGGCTTCATCCACCCAGATAAATCCTTTTTGCAGCGATTTGTTATCAAGACTGGTCACTTCTAACGCACCCATGTCCCATCCAGTCTTGATTTGTTATCAAGACTGGATGGGACATGGGTGCATTAAAAGTGACCATTGTGATGCCAAAAGCCAATGAAGCAGCCTCATGTGAAGCCTTGCTAGGGGAGCTATTGCTGCCATGGTTCCCAGAGCTTGTTTTACCAGACAAGCGGGAACTTTGTTTTGGGAAATGATCACTTAAAGTCGCGATCGTAGTTTCAACTGTCCATGGGGAGGATGTGAGGCTAAACAAAATGCTGTATTTAATCTTGCTCTGATGAACTCCAGATCCCATGTGGGAGTCAAGTGTGACTTTTCTTTGTTGACTGAAATGCCTAGTGTTTCGGCAAGATGTAGAATGAAGTCTGTGGTGTAAAGCAGTAGATGCTTGGAGGGAGCAGTGAGGAGCCAGTCGTCTAGGTATGGAAACACCCTGAATCCCTGTAGTCTGAAATGAGCTGCTATGACTGCCATGCATTTGGAGAACACTCTGGGGGTTGTGGTGAGACCAATGGGCAGCACTCAGAATCGGTAATAACTGGCTCCTAACCAGAAGCGGAGATATCTTCTGGAGGGCTTGTCCATCTTTATGTGGTAATAAGCATCCTGAAGATCTATAAAGCACATGCAATTGTTCTTCTCTAGAAAGGGAAAGATTGACTGAACCATGACCATCCAGAATTGTGTCTGTTGTACAAATTTGTTCAATAGGCTGAGATTCAAGATTGGTCTCCAGTCCCCTGTCTTTTTCAGCACTAAAAAGAATCTTGAATAGAATCTGGATCCTATTTGGTCTGGTGGGACTACTTGGATGACTCTTTTTTGAAGCAGCTTTTGACCCTCTACTGCTGCTGGATCCCTCTGACTGGGGGGAACATTGGGGATTCGCTTTTGGGATTTTGACAAAAGATTGAAGGAAATGTGGTAACCTCTGGTAATTATTTTCTGCACCCAGGTGTTCAAGGTTATTGTAAGCCAAGCTGAATGGTGCAGAGAGAATCTTCCCCGGCTGCCTCCAGAGGTAAGCAATAGGGCCTCAATTCAGGAGAACTGATAGGGTTGTCCAGGAATCTCTGGAGCCCTGGATATGCAGACCGCCTCTGCCATGGGGGGGGGTGTCTTCTAGAAGAATTCATCCCTCTGCCACATGGGGGGAATACTCACCACGTGTCCCCCAAAAAGGACCTTGGGTCTTCTTGAAACACATTTTTCCACCCCTCTGATTCCTGGAGTAAGATCGTTGTGGAGCAGAAAAACAAACACCCACAGCAGAAAGGGTCTTTCTGTCTTTTTCACACCTGTCTAGTGTGTCTATGACTTTTGGGCCAAACAAGGAAGTACCATCAACAGGAGCATTGATAAAAGAAGACTCAAATGGTTCCACGAAATCACACAAGTGCATTCAGGCATGACATCTAATGGCAACGCTTGTACCCGCTGCTCTAAATGTCCCTTCAGCTGTATGAGCAATAAGCTGCATGGATGAATTTGAGATCTACTCCAAGGTGGCAAGCTGAAAGGCAACCTTATCTCAAACTTCATCAGATACTGCTCCTGCAAGGGTGTCTGAAAACTCAATTATCAGATTACTTTGGAGTCTAATATAGTGTGCCAAGAAGTTCATGGACCAAATAGCAAAGGTAGATGAAGCAAAAACCTGCTTCCTAAATCTATCCATTGCCGGGGACTCTTGGTTAGGAGGATGGATAGTTGAGCTCTCCTTGGTGAGTCCTTTTTTGGTGGCTGTCACCACCACCATGGCATCCACTGCTAGACCCTTAGACCAAAGGGTGCTGATCTTCTGGGTCTAAAATAATCTTATCCGGTCTCCAGAGAATATGGTCTATGGAGTCAGGATCCTTCCACACTCGCTGAACGATCAGCAGTCATCAGTAAGTGGGGTCACCCAAGAAGTAGAAGGGCAGGCATGAAAAGCTTGCAATAACACAGATTCCTCTGAGGATGGGTTTCAGGGCTTCCAATCACCCCTCTGTTTTAATATTTCCAGGATGTCTCCAAAAGAGACGTCTTCCAGGGGTGTCTGTGGGGACCCTTCCCCTTCATTGTAACCTGTGTCTTCAGTGACTGATTCTTCTGGAGAATCCAGGTGCTTTCTCTTGCACATCCTCATCAGGGGGAAGTTCTGAGGAGGTCTTTGAAGAGGGGGAACCCTAAACTGGAGTGTCTTGCAGCTCTTGTACCCGCTGTTCAGATGTAGCAGATTGTGACAACTGCAAACTAGAGGAAACGTAAATATGGCACTCTGACAAGGATGGGAACCAGCTGGAAGCCTGCTGAGGTCAAAGGTCTCTCCATAATCTGGAAGGCAGTCCCACCTGAAGAGGAATGGGAGCCCAGAACAGAGAAAGACAACTTCGAACCTGAGGTCGCACCCTTCTCCAATGAGCCACCACCCAGAGTAGGAGCCGAAAGAGGGCTCAAAACTGCCATGGCCTCGAGAGCCATAGACAGCACCATTAAAACAACCAGAACTGGTCTGAGGATCTTGGAACTCACAGCTAAACCACAGTCCTAGGTGTTCAACAGATCCAAAGGAGCTGAAGACCACAGAGTCGACTCTTTCACCCAGGTGAGTTCCACAGTTGGCACTGAGGTAGCTGGTACTGAAAACAGCAAAGTGGGGGCTCCAAGCCCTGAAAGGAAGTTAAAGGAGGATAAACTGGTAGAGTCCTTGGAGAATAAGCCTTGGCTCTGGATGGGAGAGAGGTTTCAGAAGGTGCAGGGAGGCCTCTGGCTGCCAAAAGCTGGTCCACTAATCTGACTATGTCCAATTCTGAGAGACTTCTGGAGGAACGGATTTCCATTCCCGAAGAAGATTCAGGCCTATCCAGAAATGTTCTTAGTTGTTGACCCAAACAAGGGTCTACTACAGGAGAATATCTAGTCCTGGGAATAATTGTCAGATCGACTTTTGGCACCATAGGCTGTTGTATGGAAGGGAAATGTGGAACTGAATGAGAGGATAGCGGTGGATGTACAGAAACTATTGTCGGTGCCAAAGAGGTCATAGTCGCCGAAGCAATGGTCAGTGCTGAAGAAGTTTGAGTCTGAGTCGGTTCAATGACTGATGACACTGATGTGGTTTTAGTCATTTTCTGTGCTGGAGGTGATGATACTGGCACTTTTGGAACTTTGGTTTTCTGTTCCGAAGAGACTGTCAGAATCTGTGATTTTTTGGGACTTTGCTTCATACGCCATAGGGAAGGTTGGCACTGACTGGCTTCTTTTCTTCACATCTGGCTTAGGAGATTTTGAAGTCTCTGCCTTAGATAGGGCTTCAGTAAAGGGACATTTCAATAAGTCTTTTAAGACAAGCTTATTGCACCTCTTTGCTAAAGTATGGGCACTAAAGTCCTGACAAATAGTACAAGTTACGTCCAAGTGAGGAGTACCCAAACAGTACACGCAAGAAAGATGGCAATCAGAATTGGGCATCTTCCTGCCACAGTCCTGACACTGCTTAAACCCAGATGTCCCCTTTTGTTTCTCTTCCATATCCAAAAACATTTGGGTCACAGATACACATGCTCACGCAGAAAAGAGAGGAAGGAAAAGAAAGGAATCATGTTTTTGTTTGTTTTGTTTTGTTTTTAAACAGATATACCAACAATGGTATAGAAAAAATACTGAAACAGGTAAGTGGAGAAGGGGAAAGAGGATACCAACAATGGTATAGAAAAAATACTGAAACAGGTAAGTGGAGAAGGGAAAGAGGATACCAACAATGGTATAGAAAAATACTGAAACAGGTAAGTGGAGAAGGGGAAAGAGGATACCAACAATGGTATAGAAAAAATACTGAAACAGGTAAGTGGAGAAGGGGAAAGAGGATACCAACAATGGTATAGAAAAAATACTGAAACAGGTAAGTGGAGAAGGGGAAAGAGGATACCAACAATGGTATAGAAAAAATACTGAAACAGGTAAGTGGAGAAGGGGAAAGAGGATACCAACAATGGTATAGAAAAAATACTGAAACAGGTAAGTGGAGAAGGGGAAAGAGGATACCAACAATGGTATAGAAAAAATACTGAAACAGGTAAGTGGAGAAGGGGAAAGAGGATACCAACAATGGTATAGAAAAAATACTGAAACAGGTAAGTGGAGAAGGGGAAAGAGGATACCAACAATGGTATGTAAGACTACCAACGGTAATAAGGAAAGGGAGGGGGCCTGTTACCAAGGATGGTAATAAAAGTTACCATAAGGTAAAAGGGGGTGGGTAGAAACAGTCAGATAAATAGTCACTCATTCAAAAACAAGGTCGCAAAACGATCCCATAAGAGAGATAAAGAGTTTTAACCAAATATTGTTAGAAAAGACAATGAAAAATAGCAATCTTAAAGCACTTAGCTGAGAGCATTGGCTGACAAGTCCAATTTTTGCTACAAGGCAAATGAGATCTGAGGTAATGGGAAGAGAGGCATTGTGGGTAGAGCCTTAGCTCAAAAGTTTTTGGCTGGTGTGAGCTATGTATAACAGCTGAGTCAGTTCTGAGAGGTCAGAACCGAACCCATAAGTCAAGAATGAACGAAGACTGACAACATCAGATATATTTATACATATATACATATAAATACATATATATCTTGTCAAGTCCTCCAAAGCTAATTGCAAAGCAAAAATAGCCTCCCTAGCTAAGGATAATTACAGGGCATTATTTAACTACATCCAGAATCTAAAAGGGAATGCCCAGCTATGTGATGAACTGGTTATGGATGGCACCAGCCATACTCAACCAGAGGTAATAGCCAACCTGCTAGCTGACAGATTTGGAGAAATCTTCACCCCCCTGTCCCATCAAGTCATCCCCCAAAGAATACCTGCCACCATTCCTCAGCTTATTCACTCCAATGCAGTTCAGGAAGTTTGCAGTGTAACTTCCAATGGGCGGAGCCTCAGCCTTTTGACAGAATCAAATTGTGTCCTCACACTTCAAACAAATGTTCATCTCTCTGGAGCCATAGGGGTTATGAAAGCAGTATGAATGTTAAACCTTTTAGCACAAACTATTTTTATAGTGGTAGTATTCTTTAGGTTCTATTTTATAAGTCAGAGTAAACACAGTACTATTACATTTGTAATATTTTGTAAACAACTTACAATAGCTCAGCAACCGTTCAAGTTATACACATACTGTCAGCAGTATTTTATTCATCTTGCTGAGAGGTTTCATATGAGGCTAAGGAGTTCTGTCTGTCTTACTTGGTTGTTGTGATATTTAGAAAACTGTGAAAAGTATATCTATATAAATTAATATCATAAAAACAACAGTTAATATCTATTTACCTACATTAGACCGAGGTGAAATATTAATGCAGTTGAGTTTGCCGTTGTATAAACTTTAAGATGAAATCTTTTAAAACCTTGTACATAGCATGCCTTTGGAATTATTGATGCAAATATAAACAAGCAAAATTTGAAGCCTAGATGAATCAGTAGGTGTTAATTGCAGATGCACCTGGAGGTGTCACTCAGATGTAATGAGTTAAGAGAGCTCCAAAGCCAAAAACAACATCAGTGGGACCAGACAACATTCTAGGTTCCCTTTTAAACAATTTAAAACATGACCTAACAAACCCACTTGGATCTCTGTTTAACCACAGCCTGAGAACTTGCTATGTTCCAGCGGAATGGGGGACAGCAGCAGTAATCCTGCTGCACAAAGGGAGAGCGCCAACTGACCCTGGGAATTATAGACCCATAACCTTGACTAGCCTCATGTGCCAGGCCATGGAAAGAATCATGTTGGACCTTATTAACAAGGACATAGGCAATCTCCAAACTCTGGACCCAACCCAGTTTGGATTCTTTAAAGGTAGATCATGCCTGTTACACGTAGTTAACTTCTTCAAGAAAGTCAGCAAGGCCCTAGACGAGGGAAAGACAGTGCCTACCACCTATCTTGACTTAGACAAGGCATTTGACACAATCCCAGTCTCAGGTATTATAAAGACACTCTTCCAATTGGGAATTATCCCCTACATTACCAGATGGGTAGCCAACTGGCATACCAACAGGAGACATACTGTCAAAGTGGGTGACTTCACCTCTAGTAAAAGATCAGTCAGCAGTGGCGTACCGCAGGGTTCTCTGCTGGGCTGCTTACTGTTCAGAATTTATTTTTCAGAAGACCAGGCAAACTTGGATGGCCTTTAGCAGACCAAGTTCACTGATGATTGCAAACTGGGAGCAATCATAGAGTCCCCCAACTATGTTAATATACTGCAGACAGGGTTAGCATGGACAAATGAGTAGTGCCAAAGCCACAGATTAAAGCTAAATACAAAAAAATCATCATTATTCCCCTTGGGAAAGCTGACATCCCTGCTAATTACATTATAGACAGCATCCCCCTAAGTGCAGATCCAGAGGGACATGATCTGGGTACTCAGGCTGATAGCAATCTTAGCTTTGACCACTACGTATCCACAGTAGTAAGGAAATCCTTCTATGTAGCAAATCTTATAAGTAAAGGCATCTCCTCTAGATATAAGGATGCTATAATTCCATTATAGTCAGCCCTCATCAAACCAATAATTGAGTACAATGCTGCCTTTTGCATGTACCTCACCAGACACCTGCAACAATGGGAGAGACCACAGAGGTTTCTCACCATGAAATTGCAGGGTACACAAAACAAGTCTTACACAGACTGAAAGCCCTGTCACTGTATTCTGTCTCCTACAGGTTGCTAAGGGTTGACCTTTGCCTGGCTTACAGGCAATCTCTGACCCGGCCCTGATGGGAATGCTATGCATTCGTAAATCAAACTGCAGGAGGGTCACTCACTCCAGGCATCTAAACCTAGCTTCAGACATGAACAGATCATGCTAGAGAGATAAATACATCTCCCAGAGATGCCACTTCTATGGAACAAGTTTTCAATTCACATTAAACAGACCCCTCCCTGACCTAGATCAAGCGCAAACTAGATTAATGGATGGGTGACCACAAATTCACTCCTGGGGTGGTGCCTATAACTCTCCTGAACAGAGGAAGTTAGTATTTACCATAGCCTTTACCTCTGCAAACTTCAGTCACCAACCCCCTACAATTGGGGCAACACAGGATACATATGGCTAGGCTTGTAAGGGCTCTTGGGCCATTAGCCTAGTAACCTCCTATGAACCTATTACATAGCAGAAACAGACAGAAGAATCAATGCTGCATGGAATGTCAGTCTTTTGCATGCTTATACTCACACTCAGTCACACATGGTTCATACCTCTGAGCAGCTTGAAGGGTCACATGTTTACCTATACATCTTTTTAGGATGTAACAAGAAAACAGAGCACTTGAGAAGAACCTGTGAGGGACTTAGGGAGACATGCATATTCCAAAACGAAGGCACCCCATCCAAGAACTGAACTAGGAAACCAAGTAATTTGACACTGCAATGTAAATGCTTTACCAGTGTGCCATTCAATATATTCAGTGATTAGAAAATGTATCAACAGACAGTGTTCAAGGTGGTAAATGCATGCAGATTCAAATATACAATGCATTATCAGTGACAGTGGAATATGAATGGAGATTATGTATTGCAGTAACAAATTAGTTACATATTACAGTAACATATTAGAGTTACACATTACAATAACAGATTAGAGTTACACATTACAGCAATAGATTAGAGTTAAGTATTACAGTAACAGATTAGAGTTACATATTACAGTAGCAAATTAGTTACATATTACAGTAACAGATTAAAGTTACACATTACAGTAACAGATTAAAGTTACACATTACAGTAACAGATTAGAGTTACACATCACAGTAATACAGTAACAGATTAGAGTTACACATTACAGTAACAGATTAGAGTTACACATCACAGTAACAGATTAGAGTTACACATCACAGTAATAGATTAGAGTTAAGTATTACAGTAACAGATTAGAGTTACATATTATAGTAGCAAATTAGTTACATATTACAGTAACAGATTAAAGTTACACATTACAGTAACAGATTAAAGTTACACAAATAAAGTAACAGATTAGAGTTACACATCACAGTAATAGATTAGAGTTAGGTATTACAGTAACAGATTAGAGTTACACATTACAGTAACAGATTAGAGTTACATGTCACAGTAACAGATTAGAGTTACACATCACAGTAATAGATTAGAGTTAAGTATTACAGTAACAGATTAGAGTTACACATTACAGTAACAGATTAGAGTTACATATCACAGTAACAGATTAGAGTTACACTTCGCAGTAATAGATTAGAATTAAGTATTACAGTAACAGATTAGAGTTACATATTACAGTAGCAAATTAGTTACATATTACAGTAACATATTAGAGTTACACATTACAGTAACAGATTAGAGTTACACATCACAGTAATAGATTAAAGTATTACAGTAACAGATTAGAGTTACATATTGCAGTAACAGATTAGAGTTACACATCACAGTAACAGATTAGAGTTACACATCACAGTAATAGATTAGAGTTAAGTATTACAGTAACATATTAGAGTTACATATTACAGTAGCAAATTAGTTATATATTACAGTAACAGATTAGAGTTACACATTACAGTAACAGATTAGATTTACATATTACAGTAACAGATTAGAGTTACATATTACAGTGACAGATTAGAGTTACACATTACAGTAACAGATTAGAGTTACATATTACAGTAACAGATTAGAGTTACATATTACAGTGATAGATTAGAGTTACACATTACAGTAACAGATTAGAGTTACATATTACAGTAACAGATTAGTGTTACACATTACAGTAACAGATTAAAGTTACATATTACAGTAACAGATTAGAGTTACACATCACAGTAACAGATTAGAGTTACACATCACAGTAATAGATTAGATTTAAGTATTACAGTAACACATTAGAGTTACATATTACAGTAGCAAATTAGTTACACATTACAGTAACAGATTAGAGTTACACATCACAGTAACAGATTAGAGTTAAACATCACAGTAATAGATTAGAGTTAAGTATTACAGTAAAAGATTAGAGTTACATATTACAGTAGCAAATTAGTTACATACTACAGTAACAGATTAGAGTTACACATTACAGTAACAGTTTAGAGTTACACATTGCAGTAACAGATTAGACTTACATATTACAGTAACAGATTAGAGTTACACATAACAGTAACAGATTAGAGTTACACATCACAGTAACAGATTAGAGTTACACATCACAGTAATAGATTAGAGTTAAGTATTACAGTAACAGATTAGAGTTACATATTACAGTAGCAAATTAGTTGCATATTACAGTAACAGATTAGAGTTACACATTACAATAACAGATTAGAGTTACACATTACAGTAATATATTAGAGTTAAGTATTACAGTAACAGATTAGAGTTACATATTACAGTAGCAAATTAGTTACATATTACAGTAACAGATTAAAGTTACACATTACAGTAACAGATTAAAGTTACACATTACAGTAACAGATTAGAGTTACATATTACAGTTTAGTTTGATCAGCTATATTCTCCTCTTAATTTTGTAATCTTTGCTGAAAATGGTCCCTGTGGGTTAATGTCTGCCCCTGGTATAAAATAAAAAAAAATTATATAAGAGACTGTTTCTGGGTAAATTCTGAGGACGTGTGGAACAAGCAAAAAACACTAGGCTTTAAAAATCTACATTTGTTAGTTCTTTTGAAGAATCGGTCTGTGAATTATGTAGCAAAGATAAGTGATTATAGTGTATTCATAGCAGCACAAAACAGGGAATCAACCCAGACTCACACAACCCCCCCAAAAGCACACACATACATACATACATACATAGACACACACGCACGCACACACACACACACACACACACACACACACACACACACACACACACATACACACTCACGGGCAACACATACACATACCCAAGCACCCCCATACACACATGCACCATTTAATAGATGTGCACCACATACACGCACATGCATACACACACGCACACACATACACAGATGCATGCACATACATCCATACACAGGCACAGGCATGCAGAAGATGGACGTACACCATCCCACACACACATACACACGCAAACACATGCACCACTCATAAAAGTGCAACCCCCATACACACACACACATATATATATATATATATATATATATATATATATATATATATATATATATATATATATATGCACATCACAGAAAAGTAGAAAATAAACTTCCAGGAGGTTCTCAATTATATTTCTGAGACCTGTAACTGCAATCCTCAGAAAAATGAAGCTGATAGAGTGATTGAGAGGAATACATACCAAGTCCAACGGTGTGATGCTATGGCATGTTTCCCTGCCCTAAGGTGTAGTGACCTCAGAATTAGTACATATTGTTAGTGGGAATGTGGAAAGTATAATGTCCCATATGATGACTGCATTGAGTGTGCCTTCTTACAGAAAAACATTAGTAGTGTAACTGTGTGTTTCACTATACAATTAATTCACTCTTCATTGTTGCACTGAATGAATATTAGTCATTTCACTATACAATTAATTCACTCTTCATTGTTGCACTGAATGAATATTAGTCATTTCACTATACAATTAATTCACTCTTCATTGTTGCACTGAATGAATATTAGTCATTTCACTATACAATTCACTCTTCATTGTTGCACTGAATGAATATTAGTCATTTCACTATACAATTAATTCACTCTTCATTGTTGCACTGAATGAATATTAGTCATTTCACTATACAATTAATTCACTCTTCATTGTTGCACTGAATGAATATTAGTCATTTCACTATACAATTAATTCACTCTTCATTGTTGCACTGAATGAATATTAGTCATTTCACTATACAATTCACTCTTCATTGTTGCACTGAATGAATATTAGTCATTTCACTATACAATTAATTCACTCTTCATTGTTGCACTGAATGAATATTAGTCATTTCACTATACAATTAATTCACTCTTCATTGTTGCACTGAATGAATATTAGTCATTTCACTATACAATTAATTCACTCTTCATTGTTGCACTGAATGAATATTAGTCATTTCACTATACAATTAAGTCACTCTTCATTGTTGCACTGAATGAATATTAGTCATTTCACTATACAATTAATTCACTCTTCATTGTTGCACTGAATGAATATTAGTCATTTCACTATACAATTAATTCACTCTTCATTGTTGCACTGAATGAATATTAGTCATTTCACTATACAATTAATTCACTCTTCATTGTTGCACTGAATGAATATTAGTCATTTCACTATACAATTAATTCACTCTTCATTGTTGCACTGAATGAATATTAGTCATTTCACTATACAATTAATTCACTCTTCATTGTTGCACTGAATGAATATTAGTCATTTCACTATACAATTAATTCACTCTTCATTGTTGCACTGAATGAATATTAGTCATTTCACTATACAATTAATTCACTCTTCATTGTTGCACTGAATGAATATTAGTCATTTCACTATACAATTAATTCACTCTTCATTGTTGCACTGAATGAATATTAGTCATTTCACTATACAATTAATTCACTCTTCATTGTTGCACTGAATGAATATTAGTCATTTCACTATACAATTAATTCACTCTTCATTGTTGCACTGAATGAATATTAGTCATTTCACTATACAATTAATTCACTCTTCATTGTTGCACTGAATGAATATTAGTCATTTCACTATACAATTAATTCACTCTTCATTGTTGCACTGAATGAATATTAGTCATTTCACTATACAATTAATTCACTCTTCATTGTTGCACTGAATGAATATTAGTCATTTCACTATACAATTAATTCAGTCTTCATTGTTGCACTGAATGAATATTAGTCATTTCACTATACAATTAAGTCACTCTTCATTGTTGCACTGAATGAATATTAGTCATTTCACTATACAATTAATTCACTCTTCATTGTTGCACTGAATGAATATTAGTCATTTCACTATACAATTAAGTCACTCTTCATTGTTGCACTGAATGAATATTAGTCATTTCACTATACAATTAATTCACTCTTCATTGTTGCACTGAATGAATATTAGTCATTTCACTATACAATTAATTCACTCTTCATTGTTGCACTGAATGAATATTAGTCATTTCACTATACAATTAAGTCACTCTTCATTGTTGCACTGAATGAATATTAGTCATTTCACTATACAATTAATTCACTCTTCATTGTTGCACTGAATGAATATTAGTCATTTCACTATACAATTAATTCATTCTTCATTGTTGCACTGAATGAATATTAGTCATTTCACTATACAATCAATTCACTCTTCATTGTTGCACTGAATGAATATTAGTCATTTCACTATACAATCAATTCACTCTTCATTGTTGCACTGAATGAATATTAGTCATTTCACTATACAATTAATTCACGCTTCATTGTTGCACTGAATGAATATTAGTCATTTCACTATACAATTAATTCACGCTTCATTGTTGCACTGAATGAATATTAGTCATTTCACTATACAATTAATTCACTCTTCATTGTTGCACTGAATGAATATTAGTAATTTTTTTTGTTACGGTGGGTGTTGCAGTAATTGGTCTCCCAGTTATAACAGGAAGCCCTTCAATGGTAATGTGCAGATATGAACTAAGGATTGCACAGTTATAATATACAATAAACACTATGAAACACGTGCATGTGACCCTAGGGAGGCTGAGATAAGCTGATTTGAATATCAGGTTATGGTCGTCATACAGAGATGACAGAGTATGCATTTCACCAGTTTAGTAGTTGCAATTTCACGGTCTAGAAGGTGAAATCACAGTGCTGGTTGTACATATCTGACTTTGTGCCTTTGTGTGTTGCTACATGGGTGTACATAGTAGCACCCACCCACCCCCCCACCTAGGGATGGGAAGCTAGATGAGAACAGGCCAGGAACAAGGGGATGCTGGAGGTGAAGACACTGAGATCAGCTCCTACAAATATTCCTCCTCTTCTGGTGAAGACTCGACTAGTTGGTAAAACAAATCAGACAATGTTGACAGCTCCAGTGATGTAGTGATTATAGTGTTAACTACATCTCAGGCGCAGCACCAGAAACGTGGCATGGGTGTGGTAGGACTGACCAGTGCTCATTTGTCATACAGATGGGTTTTTAGATGCAGTTTTATTATGTGACGAAGATAAGAAGCCTAGACACAAATGCTCACCTTCTAAGCATGAAGATGAGACATTGAAAGATGACACTTAGGAAATAGGACCAGTGTATGCAGTGCATGATCAATATACAGGGACTGCCTGTGTAGAGAAGCACCTCTTAATTACAAACCCTCACCAGTTATACATAATGGATAACTGATTCTCAGTCTCCCCCCATTTATACAGCAAGAAACATGGTCAGAGAAAGACCAACACCTTAGAAGTGAAGGGCTCCCATGAAATAATGTGGAATGCTGCAGTATGAAGGATAGCAACATGAATATATAAATAAGCCACCAGGGGGTTAGCCTGTCAAGCTGGTGAACATTAAACAAGAAGCCAGGTACTGTAATATCCTTCACCATTAGAGGAAATTTTAAGTGCCAACAGCGGACAGTGGAACATTGCAGAAAAGTTTCAGTAGTTGCAAATGAGGAATAGTGTTTAAGTTTGCCTCCACTGAAGGGTTATTCTTTAACTTTTGACAGAACTCTGTTCCATGCTTTTTTATGTCTTAAGCTCTTCTTGAAAATTAGAGATGGCAACATTTTACAAAGGGAGTACACATTCCAGTGATAACAAATAAAGCATTACAATATCCCCTGAAAGACAAAGATCCATCTGCATTTCTGAAGTTAGCAACACACCTAAAAACCAAGGTGATTATTTAAATAGTTATCAGAAAAAAGTGACATCCTAGTTTATCTATGTTCATTTAGGAGTAGAACTTTTCATCGATGAGCAAAAAGTCAGTACAGCTGATCAATAGTCAACTGATTGAAGGGTACCAGCTTTTTCATTATGAGACTGTGGCATAGTGGAGATTGGCAGCTATGCCCATTCCCCACTGTGGTGGTTTCTCGGAGTTGGTGTATATAATTAATGGGGAGAGACTGCTGGGGGGTCATGCCCCCTTCAAAAAATGTTTTTTTTTTTTTTTTTTTTTAATGACTGTAGCTTTAAGCATTTGAAGTCAGTGACCGCAGATTCAACATTGTGGCATTTTGATGGAAGGGTATGTTTCCCTTTATTTGTATCCTACATGGAATCGGCCTTTCAAGGCCCATCTCATTGTTTGCAGTGCCACTCTGGAATTCAGCACTCTTGTCTTCCAGTAACTGCATACTCAGCCTTTTGACAAAATCAGTTTATATCTCGTAGTTCAAACAAATATTTATAGCTGCAGAAGTATTAGTGCTGCTAAGCAAATGTAAGTGGCAAGCTGTTCAGTATAAACTAATCTTTACAATGGTAGCATTCATTAAATTCTACCTTAAACTGGATTTTATAAGTCACAGTAAGTACAGTAGCAATTAACTTTTGTAATGTCTTGTAAACAACTTGTAATATCTCACTAAGCGCACAAGCTAAAGACAGACGCTGTGCACCACTTTGTTTATCCAGCTGTGATATTTCATACGAAGCCAAACAGCTCTGTGTTGCCTGGTTGCTGAGCAATTTAGAGTAATTTAAATATTATGAGAATACAGATAAATAGTATATGAACAACATTTGCTGTCTCAACAGCTGCACTTGATAGAGGTCAAGTTTTAATGCAGTCATGCTGGCCACCATGAAAGCTTTAAGATGAAACCTTATAATCCTTTGGACACATCACGGTTTTGCAATTATTAATGTAAATATGAACAGGCTATATTAGACACCTAGGGTGATCCTAGAGAAATGTGTGTTGGTGTTATTAGGGTTTATACAATGTGTTCAGAAATGAACCATACACAAACTATCAAAGACCCAGCAAAGAGAAATTTTGAGAGTCTGAGAATGTCTTGTTGAAATGCTCACTTTTGAATGTTATAAATACGATGTACTGTGTAAACCAACATGCTCAAAAACTACAAAATCCCGTCTTCTCACTGCTTAGTGATAGGATATTTCCGGTCAGTTACTTCAGATGCATTTGTCTGACCAAAAAAGTCATTGTCTCTGACATCTGCTTTCAGATTTCCTAGCTATTGGGCTAACTATGGTAAAGACAACAGTATGTGTGATGTGTCTATTAGAGAACCAATGTCAAAAATCAGAAAAGGACATCTTGTCAATGTTATATTTATTGTCACTTATAATGCACTGTGTCTCACTATCCAATTCACAAAGAACTGTGTCCAATTACCCAAAATAATGTAGACACAGGAGGGGAGAGGTGGGTAGTTACGTAAAGTACCTGTCTCTTGGAATCAGTTTGTCTACCTGTCACACAGTGTCTTATGTCATCACTACTATGAAACACCTTGTCAGAGACTTGGGGTTGGTATAATGGTTAAGGTGTTTACCTTAGAGACCCAAAGTACAGGACTGGATTTTCTCCTTTGAAAGGGAAATTGGCTACGTTTGACATGGTTCGTAAGGGCAAATAATGCAATACCTACCTATACTGCACCTTAGTTTTGTAGGTTGGGATCTGGCATGATGTTTTTTGGCATAATGGTAATTTTTATTCTTACTATTCAAATTTTTATTAATTTAATCTCTCTTCCTTCTGTAAACTCTCATTCTTATGGTACAAGCCTGAGTATCAAAATTTCATGCAGTGATACGCACTTTTTACTCTGTGTTGATCTGTATGACAATAAAGTTTACTTTGACTTTGACTAATGGTTAAGATGTTTACCTTGCAAATGCAAAGTACAGGGTTTGATTCTTAGGTGAGATAACTGACTAGGTGTAAGATGGCCCAGAAGGCCACTTAGACAAGTACTGAGCTATGAACCTACACAAAAAAGCTTTTCTTTTGCAATTGAAAATTATACCTATCACAGTCACGACATCCTCTTACAGAATGTGTTTATTACATCATCATACAAAAAAGCCTGAAACTTCAGAAGGTTATAATGAATTGTTTCTTTTGGTATTATAACCAAATAATGCTCCACTGAAAAATATCCTTTTGAGAAGTCTGGAGAGACAACAAAAACAAATGCAAAGCATACTAATTTAGGTATACAGAAAGATAAGATTCTGCAAAATGTAGGTAAAATATGACTGCAGTCTGTTCTTTAATCCTAGATAACAACCTGGCAGTGCAAATAATTAAGGCTCTGAGCTGATCTCAAGCTGCGTCCTGTAATTCATTGATTCCATGAGCTTTCATTTTCTTGCTGTATTACTGAGCAACTGCCCTAGAGAGGCTGTGCACCTGTGCCAAGTCTGAAGAAGTCCCATGCGGGTCACTATTCTACCCTTGATATAAATGCAAGTAAATAAATAAGAAACAATAAGCAACCATTGCAGCATGTATAGTGGACAGTATAAATAGTGAAGGTCCTTCTGGGTGAACTCCAGGGAGAAAACCTCAAACACCTTGTAGTATAAAGTATGAAATATATGCAATTTCATACATAATATTTTGTAATGCAATATAAAAATATGTAAGGGTTCAAAACAGACCAGCAGTCACAAATTTTGTGCATGATATAGACAAAATACTATGTAGACAAAAAAATGGAAAAGGTGCAGTAACATTATCATCTATTTTGAATGTATCCTTTGTTGACTGGGTTAGTCCAACTAGCCTAACAGACTCTTTTCAGGGAAGACCCAAGGTGATATTTTTACTATTAAGGGAAATGTGGCCAGAGAATGTAGGAACTTCCGCTATTCTTTTCAGTAGGTGCCATGGGACCTGCTACAAACTCAAGTAGATGGGGCCAGAGTTTAATATTTCATCCAAAGCACAGCACTTCCCTTATGCTGTACTGTGCTGCTTGCAATTAATCTATCTGGTGTGGGAATAGAACCCATGCCCATCTACTCTAGAGGTGAGTATGCTACTTGTTGCACACTAACCCTGCCAAATAAAACAAAACAGTGTCATACAAACCAAAAATGAAGAAACTGGTTATCATAATAAAAGAATGGCAGTACAGTTAGATATGGTCAATATCTACACAGGTAAACACCAATAATCTGCTGGCATGAGTGCAGGTGTGCACAAGCTACTAGGTGTGATAGGCTTTATAAAACAGCAGGCAGGTAAACTATTTATAGGCAGCAAACAGTGAAAGTTCAAGACAAGTGAGTGAGGAGTGTCCAAGGACAGCATAGAGGAAGTGTTTGCAGCACACACGATACTATGAACCTGTGAGACAATAAGATAATAAAGAGAGAAACAAAGGCAGGAGAATGCATACAGGATGGAGACTGTGTTGTACACAGGTAAGACAGATGTAGGTGTAGGAAAGAAAGTGGAGGGAGAGTGAGAATTATGAAGATGAGGTAGCAATAACAAAGAAACACATTGCATTGTACAGTGTGGTCAGTAAAAACATAAAATAGGTTAATTATGAGTGAAATTAAATGCAAGCATTGTGTAAAAAAGTAAGCTCTAGTTCATAAATAAAAAGTTATGTAAAATAGCACCAAATGGACACGTTTATATTCTCTGAAACCAGGGTCCAATAAGCTCATTAAAGAGTCAGGGAGAGTAAATTGCAACTGACAACAAATTCTAGATTTTAACATATGTAATGAATTGGAGAAATATTGGATTAGAAAGGTGATACTAAATTAATGAAATAAATAAAATGTTCCAGGAATCTTTGGCATCTTTTGCTCATTGATTCATTTTTCTGACATCCACGTATCCTATTCCTTGTTGTGGGGGAGTTGGAGCCTTTCCCAGCAAGCAGCTCTCAAGACAGTAAAAACTTTAAGCACTACAAGTCTGCTTTCTCTAACTGAAATGAAGGACCATTACTTTAATAGGCTTCAGTAATTTCACAGGACAAACCATGTCAAAAACATGAACTAGAACCAGAGATAAGCCCCGAATCCAGGAGCCACCAGGGCAAGCATACCCACAGTAATATAGTCAAAGGTACAGTCCAATGTTCAATCACTAAAAAAGTTGCCGAGACCGGTTAGTCACCAGAAGCACTTTATTCAAAAATAACCACAGGCACTTTTGTCTCTGCCAGTTCAGATACTTTATCAAGGGTTCGGTAATTTCCTTCTAGATTATCAGTGTGCAGAGGTTATTACCTTACCTTTTAATTTTATTGTTACGGTGGATAAACATTTTCTGCCCAGAAGCTTCTTTCTCAACAGCCATTGAATAGTCTCTGCTGCTGAACTACATAATGGTAATATCATTGTGAGATGTCCTACACAGTGGGGGGAGGGAGCTATGATGAAAATCTGAGACTAAGCCATTAAAAATAGCTGAGTTATGGCTCTGATTTCTAATGCTGAAATGGAAGGTAACTTCAGAGTCCAGCAACAGCATTCGGTTCAGATCACATTCACGCCTCAGAGAGCAAAGATGCCAAAGGAGGCATTTCTGCAAATTTGGGGGTTCAGTAAATATGAAGTGATAGGTTCACCACAGAAGGTTCCTATCAGAAGAAGGCAACTAATAGTTAAAGACCATTTTCTGTAATTCAGAAAAATTGAATACATAGTTTTATATATATATATGTATAGGTCTACCTGATAACACCAACATGCCAAGACACTGACAACGAAATAACCGACATCACAAAACCGAAAGTTCAAAAACACGAAACTTCACATGACCAACAAACCACAATCCCGACAATCAACAAAACAAATACCTTTTCCGAAAAACACACACAACCCAAGCACACCAAACACCTTACAAACCTACACTACACCTTACATACACAACTATTTATGCACTAACCTTAGCCCAAATCCTAACCCTAAGGTCCATCACTATTGCACACTTACCTTACCCACACCCTAACCCTAACTCACTTAATCCGCCCCTAACCCTTAAGTCTGTCACTATCGCACACTTACCTTACCCGCACCCTAACCCTAATGTTCGTCACTATCGCACACTTAGCTTACCCGCACCCTAACCCTAACGTCCGTCCCTACCGCACACTTACCTTAACATGTCAGTGTTCTCAGCACTGGGATTTTCAACTTTCGGTCTTCTCTGTTGACGATCTTCCGGTGTTAGTGTTCTCGTTGTCGGCATTTGAAGCTTTTGGCTAAATCAGGTAGACCTATATATATATATATATATATATATATATATATATATATATATATATGTTTACTATCAAAATGTGGAAAATCTAAATATTTTATATTTTTCCACAAAATGATCGACTTGTTTATCCACATTTAGTAATACTGAATTACCAAAATGTCGGAAATGGTAACCACAGGATCAACATTCAAACACCGGAAGTTCCAATGTTGAAAGTCCATGTTACCGCTAATATATTTGCAGGAAGTCAAGCCACCCTACAACCCCTCACACCCACTGCATATTATATGTACCAACTCCCAGATCACAGTATAGTGAGGAAAAGAGAACATTTCCCAATCCGACATATACTGCAATCTCAATCCAAAACTTTACTTCATATTAGGAAATGTGTACTCATTTTCACTATTATGAAGTCATATATTTTCAGTTCAACGTTATGGGTGTCGGTAAAACACACGTTCAATCAACCCACTTTCATTGAACTGCATTTCCACATTGCAATTGCAAACCATTTATATATATAAATATGTTGTTGTTGTTGTTGTTGTCTTTTGGCTTTTCCCGGTTAGGGGTTGCCACAGCAGAACTCCGGTCTGCTACTGATTGGCAGTAGATTTTGACAAATGCCAAGGTGCTAGCTCGACGTTCAACCTTCAATGAAGGCACGCCCATTTATGCATGTCTTTTGAACGCCCACCCAACTATGGGGAGGACATGCAGACTCCACACAGAAGGCACTCCCTGCACTCCAGCCGAGAATCAAACGGGAGAACCTCTTGCTTTGAGGTAACAATGCTACCGCTACACCACCGCGGACTATATATATATATATATATATATATATATATATATATATATATATATATATATATATATATGGGTCTAGGGCACATGCTCGACTAGCATATGTCCAAATCACAAAACATTGAACACACATACACAAAAGCACTTAACATTGAAAAGCGCTTCCATGTATTTAGTAGTTCAAAAAAAAATCTATGTTTCTGCAGGGGGGGGGCTTCGCCCTCCCTGCGCCCCCCACACACCCCCTACTTTATTATTCTCACTCTGAGATTGCACTACAGTGGGGAAAAGGGAATTTTCCCTTACCCGCACTGTAGTCCAATCTACGAAACAGGGACACATACATGGAAGCACTTGTCGATGTTAAGCACTTTTGTGTATGTGTGTTCGATGTTTTGTGATTCAGACATATGCTAGCCGATCATGTGTCCGGATCCCATATATATATATATATATATATATATAATATATATATATATATAGAGAGAGAGAGAGAGTGACATCACAGGTGGTATACTTGCCTTTGGTGTGTTTTATTCCCAGTAGACATATTGCAGACACTGCAATGTACCAAAACAAAGGTGCTGCACTCTTGAATATGTTGCCCTTTGGATGAGTCACTAATCCAAGGTCACATCAGCTTGAGTCGCTGGTAATGTAGGTGTATATAAATGATCCCACAGCACCTATTGAGAAGAGAAAGTTCCCTGATGACCTGGCCAAATTTTCCTTTGAAACATAAATAACAGTTTGTATCTTCCTGGAAAAGTGGCCACTATCCATGCAGGACTAACCTGGTCAACAAGGATAAATAAAAAAATATATGTATGCGTGTACTTGATTTTACTTAAGCTATATGCTTAAATAATTCTTATAATGAATTGTGATTACAATGACTAAACACATGTTGACCTGACAATGGCCCTTTACTTTTTTGATCTACACTTCTGTATTACAAGCACCTTAATTATGACATTGAAGCCAGATCGATGTTCTTGTTTTGACAGCTACCTCAAAGAGAAGTCCTTTATCGTGTTTGTTGATGCTGTTATGTTTTCCCTAAAGTCGTGGAGTATTCTGGAATGTGTCAGGCTCGGTCATCTCCTTTATTTTTCTGTTTTCAATAAGGAATTTCTCTTTCAACTTCCAGAATTTCAGCTTATCCTTATGTCAAGCATCTGGGGCAATTCATTTCAGAGGATTAATCCACCATCATTTCAAAGAACCTAAGGTCCAGTCTTATGACCACAACCAGCTTGTATCAAACTAACTAGCTTCTAATCAACTTATCAACACTTAAGCTAATCTTATTTGGTACAGCTACCAGCCAGTGATATTTCCAGCCAATCTAAGCATTCCCTGTGCACTATTCAACCCACGTGAAATTGCTAAGTACTTCTGATACTTTGCTATGTGACCTGAACGTAGCTTCATACATCAACAGAGTGCTTAAATCAACTCCCAACCTTAGGCTGTAGATACAGCCTCCACAATGGAATCTTTAGCACTGTTCACAAACCAAGTTAAATTACAAACTCTCCTAACAAAGTATTTCATTACATTCAGCTACTTAGTCACTGTGTGCATCACTGTAAGCAAGTGAAATTCATCACCCAGCTACCTATGAATAGCTTGCTATGTGTGTAAGTTTGCACATTCACGCCTTAGCTAACATCTATGTTTCCTTAGCACAAACATTGGAACATGACAAACTTTGAAATCTTCTGTATACTTCCAAAACATTCTACGTGGTCCCTAGTCCGATGGCTACGATCAGGCAACACGGTTCTTTTAATGATGAGGAAATCCATTCCTGTTGGTGTTAGGACAGAGTCCAATATCAGACTCTTCACTAAGGTGACGAAACAAAGTACTTATTCAGTAAACGTCTGCGCATCTATTTTCCCAAGCAGCTGTTCTGGTTTGTTGTGCTAAACACACTGGCAGTGTCACTAGTTTCTGTATTTTATGAACTGGTTACATAATAAGTATGGTGTTATACCTTGGTGCCTACTCCTTAATTCATTTTGTATTTTTCAGATGTTTATTTGTTTGTTTGCGTTTCATTATCGTCATCACCCCCCTTTTTTTTTCCATTTTCTGCGTGGAGTTGGTGTGTTGTGCAAATGTCAGAATCTCTCTCATTTCAATGGCACTCTTCTACCTTCTTCAACAGTCATTCCTGACTGTTGCAGGTCTTCTGTCATGCAGTATATCCATCTCTTTCCTGGACATCTACATTTCCTCTTGCCTTCTTCCTGTCGGCATATAAATGTATGAATGATCCACCCATGAGACCTTTGGTGGATGCCAGAAATAGTATTGCTTATTCTTGTGCCAAATTTGTGGATCATATCCTTAAAAAATATGTGTCAGAGGAAAGACAGATTTGCAAAGATTCCTGGTCTTTCCTGGCTGATATCAACAAACTGGAATTTAACCAGGAACTTAATTACTTGACAGTAGATGTCAAGGACCTTTACTTTGATACCTCATTCGGAAGGTATCGAATGGATTAGCTTCATGCTTCGAAGTAAGGGTGCACCTCTGTCAGAAATAGCTTTAATAGGGGAGATACTGGACATCATCCTGTCATATAATTTCATCACATTTAATGATAGATTTTTTCCTCCAAAATATCGGGGTAGCGATGGGCTCCCCTTCTGGAGCAAGCTTTGCAAACCTCGTAATGGCATATTGGAAACAAAAATTTGTTAAGAAGCCCCCACAGGTCTCCCACCAGATCCATTTTTACACACTTTTTTTGGACGATATTTTATATTAATTGACGGTGATGAGATAAAAGCCCATAAATTGGCCACATATTTTAATGGCACAATATCATTCTTAACTTTCACAATTACCTTCAGTAGGGACAGGATCGCATACCTGGATGTAGCTCTAAGCAAATATTACAATGATAGATGCTACACAGCAAACATATTTAGGAAGGAGAGCTATTCTAACACCTTTCTTCATTTCAACAGCTGCCATCCCCTTCACCAGAAAAAATCTGTGGTGAAGGGCCAGCTGGTGAGGGCAGCACGAATGGTGTCCAGGGATAATGATTTCATTATTGAATGTGATAGATTGAAGGAGATGTTTGCCAAAAGGGGCTATCCAGGTTTTTTACTTTCTAATCTACTTACTGAAGCCCAGGAGAAAAGACTATATGGGTTTTATAAACCTATTTTAGGTAATAAAGACAGCTTCATGGTTAGAGTAGATGAACAGGCCAGTGTATCTCAAGACGGAAGTATGTCTGCTTGGTTGAGTTTTATAACGCCACACAACATTGACAGTAATGAAATCTTGGGGATTATTAATAAAAATTGGGACCTCATTAGGAATGATTTTGCTGTCAGATGTAAGTTCCAAGGCCCATCCCGGATTGTTTTTAAACGTGGCCTTAATTTGAAAAACTTGTTGGAACGGAAGAATGTGAATACATTTTTCAATAATAGGGTGGGCATGTACAAATGCAATATGTGCCACTATTGCCCATATATGGAGATAGAGTCGGGTTTCAACACTAGGGGTTGTAAATATAAGACCAAATACAAACTAGATTGCCAGTCTAAATCAGTTGTGTATGTTGCCCGATACCAACAGTGCCCGGCATTTTATATCGGGAAAACCGATAGGAGGTTAAGGGAGCGGGTTTACAAACATGTCTACTCCATCAGAAAATGAAAGTAAGAAAACACTCTGGCCAGGCACATTAGGGACCATACAGGTCACTCTTTTAAATTTAAGGCAATTGATTGTATATTGCCTGATATGAGAGGGGGCCCAGATTCTTTACTGTTAGAAAGACAGGAATTGCTGTGGCAATTACGGACCAAAGCATGTCATTACCCAGGCCTAAATGAAGTTTACACCATTATGTGCATATTAAAATTAAAAAGTTTAATGAGGTAATAGTACTTTAAGCACTAGAAATAACTGAATATAACACGTATTACATATACAATTATATGTGTATTTCTAACTTTTAACTTTCATCTTTTATTAATAATGATGATTTTATTAATAATGTATTTGACTGTCTCATTATGTTGGGAATTTCGATAGCAATACATTAACAGTTCACAGTGATTATGGACGTGGAATGTTTCAATGTTTTAATATTTCATTGTGAAGGAATGGCCATATATAAAAATAAACATAAAAAATCTTTCTTAATATAATTTTATACTTTTATACTTCCTTATATAAGTTCATATGTACAAGGATTTTTTAAAAATATGTGCTTTTATACATGTGTATATATTTAATCTAATTTTTTATATGTTTCTAAATAGTTGGCTCGCCAACAAGGGCAGTCATTAATTAATTAACTAGTTGATTAGGTTAGGCATACCACTGGTGGATGCGAGTAATTGATTATGTGTTTTGATTATATATACTTGGTTCTGATAGTGGTCTTTTATCTGAAGAAGTTCCCCAACTGAGCGGGACGAAAAGTGCTTAAAGTAAATAAAGGAGAGCGAATTACTATTGTGTCTTCTGTGTGAATCCAGTGACTTTCTGTCGGCGGTTTCTTGTTTTATTAGTTTGTACAAAATCGTCTTCAACTGATTGTCTTCTCCTTTCCTGCATGTGATCCCAGACCACTGTAATCTGGTATTTTTGATCTCTGCAATTGGAGCTACTTTGGCTTCTGCTGTGATGTCCTCATTTCTTCATCTGTCCCACAGACTGCATCCTACTACCCATCTCAGGCATTTGATCTCCATCACCGCTAATTTCCAGAACTACTCTGCCTTTACTGCAGAGTTTTCTGTATCATACAGTAGTACTGGTCACACCACTGTTTTGTTCAACTTCTTTTTCACCATCTTTGGGATTCTTCTGTCATGCACTACCCCTGACTCTCTGTGCCAGTTGGCTGCAGCTCACTGATCTAGCACCATTTCTAGTCTGTCCTCCCCCTGAGTAGTAGGCTCTGGATCCCAAGCCAAGTGGTTTTGCTACACTGCCCATCCATCTTGTCTCCTGAATACAAAAGATGTCCAACCTCCTCCTCACCATCACGTCCTCCACTTCCAAGCTCTGTCCTGTCAGTGAATATAGATTCTTGTTTGGCAGGTCGATTGTTTTTTATAGACTCATCGGTAGTTACTAGACTAATGACCACTAGGGCCCTTACAAGCCTAGCTGTGCACCCCAGATCATTTGGATCTTGAGTATCACGGGTGTCTTTATGGGGGGGGGGCATGTTAGTAGGGAGGTAATTAAGTAGAGGTGTTATTTAGCATAATACTTCTGTTATTGACAGCTTTTGTCCATAAGGGACGTAAGGGCCAGAACCTGGGCATATTTTCCATTTTCCATCCAAATGTCAAGCATTCATTTGAATAGGGTCAGGGGCGAACTCTGTTTTTGCATGGATGGGAAGCCTATTCCATAGCACAGCGATCCTTTGGAACACACATCTGTCTCTCCAACATGTTCTGTTTATGTCACAAGCAATGTTCAGATCCCTGGATCTAGTGTTTCTGATGCTGCTTGTTTTGCAAATGTGTAACAGATCCTTCAGGGTTGGGTCTAAGGAAGCTCTATAAACCAGGCAAAGATCTCCTCTGAACAACCTTTCAGAGACTGAATACAGAGACAGAGGCTTTAGGTGATCAGTGTAGGACAGGGATTTCATGGCCTGAATTCTCCTGGTGAGAAACCTTTGTGGAGTTTCAACTGTTGCAAGTGTCTGGTAAGATATATGCCCAAGGAGGCATTGTATTCAATGATAGGTCTGATGAGGGCCAGAATGTTATTATAACTTCCCTGGAGCTGGATGCCAGACCCTTATCTAAAAGTTGGGTGACATAGAATGATTTTCTTACTAGCTACATGTTGGTCAAAGGCCAGATTGTTGTATATGCATGTTCCCAGATCCCTTACTACTGGGTTAACTCTTAAGGGTGTTTTATTGATGGAATAATTAACTTGGGATGACAGGTCATTATAATACATTTTTTGGCACTGAGTTTTAGGCTGTGACTTTTGCACTAGTGATTTGTCTGTGTTAAACCCTCTTGCTAGATGTTGGTGCCTTGGGGAGAATCTATAATAGCTCTCAGTTTGCAGTCATCTTTGAACCTGGACAGCCAGAGGCCTTGAATGTTAGCCTTGACTTCTAAGAAGCAGATACCAAACAGTAGCAGGCCCAACATGGATCCACGGGCACACTGCTAGTGACCAGTCTCTTGGTGGAGGTGGTTTCACTGATCCTGACTTCTTGGGTCCTGTCTGTAAACTAGCTAATCAAAGCTAGTTATGTGATCAAACCGGGATGCCTGGTGTATAAGTATTTGGAAGACACTTTGAGTAATAAACAAAAACTTGATCTGACACCAAGAAAGCATTCAACAAACTTAACTACATTTGTTAAATAGAATGGCACTGATATTTGTGTGTGTGTGTGTGTGTGTGTGTGTGTGTGTGTGTGTGTGTGTGTGTGTGTGTGTGTGTGTGTGTGTGTGTGTGTGTGTGTGTGTTTTCAAGTTTAATACATATTTGGTCACAGGGGTACCCTGACTTGAGAAAGAATGATACTTGTCTCTTACTAAACACAAACTACCATTGACTGGAAGTGGGGGGGGGGGGTCAAAGCATACTGTAATAACTTAGATAAACATCAAGAAATGCTAAAGCAACTAAAACTTTAATATGGTTTTCAGTGGTAATAGTATTCCACCTTCTTCAGACCCAGAACAACATAACAATGATACTTATATAGCTTGTAGTTAATTGTCAATTAGTCATTCAATCAACCAATAAAAATAAAACCATATAAAAATACAGTATTTAAACAGTATAAAACCTGCTCTAAAAAGTTGCAATGTTAAATACATCATTCATACAACATATTACCAACAAAACCAATTTTCTTGAATTCACTTATCAAGTAGGGGTAGATAGCTTATTTCAGCTTTCTCCTACTATTCAACTCGTTTTTCTCTTGATTGTTAGTAGTTTTTTTGGTTTTCTTGATAACATAGATAAACAACAGATAAATGAAGAAGTCCAAAATAATACCACGAATATAAGGCCAATTCCAAAGTAGTATAGTAGAATTTATTAAAAAGAAAAAAACTTGTGCACATCAAAATATTCTCTCTAGCGCCTCGGCAACACTTGCTTTTAACAGAGTAAATACTGTAATAACTTACCTACCTGCCATGGCATTAAATGGATTGATTAAGAGAACACCATTCATTATGAACCTATTATTGCATGTATCTGGGACAAAGCCAGGCATAACCAGGGATGAAAGAACTATATCTGGGAGAAGTGAGACATTGACATTTTCCCTTGGCTATTAAAATATATGTATTTATTTATTCCCATATACATTTTAGTCTGAAGAATAAAAAGTCTGTAATTGTAATGTATAGCATTATTTAGTGACAGTGATTTGTTACAAAGTTGACATTTTTAGGAGAGAGAGTAAAGCAAGATGATGAACTGCTCAGAAGTGTGCATAACAGTTATGTTGTTTTCACACTGGTTGCTTTATACCTCAGTTACAGTTTTCACGAAATATAAAGGGGAAATCATGCCAATGCACATATACGGAGATAGGGAGGACATTTAGTTTCTAGATTGCTTGTGATATTTGTAGATGACAGGTAATTAACAGCCATTCTTCGCAACTACAATATGTTTCTTTTATACTTGTCCTAGTCGTCTTTGACTGCTGTGTTGCAAAGTTGTCTGCATTGTTTTGTAACAATAGACCACAGGGAATATGTTTTTGTTCCTCACAGTCAGTCAGAACTTCTGTCAAGAACGGCAGCATTTAGAGTTCAAACTTTTATTTGTATTTCAATGTTCTTTTTATCACGAACAGTGTTTTCTATTTAAAATGTCAGCATTAACAATGCAGTTTGTGAACCACTGACTTCAGATGTGCATATGTGAATTGACTGCTAACAGCAGTAAATAGCTACCATAACATGCTCCAAACAGTACCACAAATATGCATTTTTTCTTAACCTGAAAACAAGCTTTTTAACATGTGCATGTTTTTATCAGATTAAATATATCATGCCATACATTTTTTTAAATTATATATTTTTTATATTGCTAGAAATCCATAAATAAAATATATGCAAATCATCATTATGGAATTCAGGTGAAACTATCACTTTACAACACATTATATCATCTTTATCTATATAATATCACCTCCGCATTCTTATCATTTCAAATCATGAAACAAATGAAATCCAGTACACTACAATACAAATATACTTTTATCCAACTTCCTGTATCAGGCCTATCCTATAAAAAAATTCTTATATTAACCATAAGGTGAGAATAATTTCTTAAAAATAATTTCTTAATCCTTTCACCTTAAGAAATCTGTATGCATGAGTACACAAGCTGGTTGCATCTTATTCACAGGGCACTCTGACATCACATCATCACTCCCTGTACCAACTCACAGGGCACTCTGACATCACATCATCACTCCCTGTACCAACTCACAGGGCACTCTGACATCACATCATCACTCCCTGTACCAACTCACAGGGCACTCTGATATCACATCATCACTCCCTGTACCAACTCACAGGGCACTCTGACATCACATCATCACTCGCTGTACCAACTCACAGGGCACTCTGACATCACATCATCACTCCCTGTACCAACTCACAGGGCACTCTGATATCACATCATCACTCCCTGTACCAACTCACAGGGCACTCTGACATCACATCATCACTCCCTGTACCAACTCACAGGGCACTCTGACATCACATCATCACTCCCTGTACCAACTCACAGGGCACTCTGACATCACATCATCACATCCTGTACCAACTCACAGGGCACTCTGACATCACATCATCACTCCCTGTACCAACTCACAGGGCACTCTGATATCACATCATCACTCCTGTACCAACTCACAGGGCACTCTGACATCACATCATCACTCCCTGTACCAACTCACAGGGCACTCTGACATCACATCATCACTCCCTGTACCAACTCACAGGGCACTCTGATATCACATCATCACTCCCTGTACCAACTCACAGGGCACTCTGACATCACATCATCACTCCCTGTACCAACTCACAGGGCACTCTGACATCACATCATCACTCCCTGTACCAACTCACAGGGCACTCTGACATCACATCATCACTCCCTGTACCAACTCACAGGGCACTCTGACATCACATCATCACTCCCTGTACCAACTCACAGGGCACTCTGACATCACATCATCACTCCCTGTACCAACTCTATATTACCCACATTTTCTTACCATTGTGCAAACAGCATTTATGTAGCAGCCTATATCCTGTCTGCATTCTTTTCCCATATCACACTCCAAACCAAATCTCCTTCATAAATCTCCTAATCTTAACCTATTGCTTTAATTTTGGTGATTCCTTTCCATCTTTCCTACAAACCCTCTGTTAGCATACAAGCAAAATATTCCTGGCCTATTTCTCTAATACAATATACTGCCAAAAACAGCAACCTAGTATTTTCCACTGCTGTCTCTAATATACCCTGTCTTTCTCCACCTCTCTTTCTTGTTCTTTCTTTTTCTTCTTACTGTGTAACTGCTTGCCATTTATCCCTTTTTGTTCCTTACATATCTTCTTTTAATAATGCTTTAACTTTACAGCCCAACTTAGTATCCTCCAAGAAACAGGAAACACTGTCAAAAGGCAACATTCATGTGCATCATCTGATGTGCTCCCCACATAGAAGATTTAAAAACAATATCATTATTATTATCCGCCTGCTGGTCCATACGGTGCCCCTGCTTCTCTCAAAGACTTCACCAAGTCTGTCCTTCAGAATAGCCAGCAGGGGCAGGCTGCACAATATAAAATGTCCTTGAATACATAACCTGGAAGAGCTATAAAGATTACAACTACAGCCTCAGTGTGCATGCAGACTTCTTTAATACTCATAATATACAATATGGAATAGCATGTCTGGCATAAGTAAGCAATATCATTCATCCTTCTCACCGGTATAATACAATACACATAAACAGAATGTTATGATAGCCCTAAAGAGTGCTTCCTTACAACAGGACAACTCACTACTTCTATTTCCACTTCTAAACCTGGAAAAATATTCTGTTCAGTAACTGAAACCTAACCACCTCTAATAAGGTGACGTGCTTCTACTGTTTACAAACTTCCTATAAAAATATAATCTACACTCCAAAATATACTTTTAAATTAATAAGTTATTTCATCCATAAATAAATGTACAACCTATTATAATGTCTCTGTCACATAAAATCCTATTCTGCAAATCAAATTTAACCATATAATATAAAATAATACTGTATTTTTTTCCATCAACCATGATAATTTACATAGCCAAGTGATTCTCTGAATCACATAGCAGTATAAATTCGTACTTGCAGGCATTTCTGGGGGAGATCTAAGTAGTATTGGCTGCTCCCCCAGATGGTCTCATTATCATACACGATGGCAGCAGGACCACCCATCCATGCTAATGCTTTCACTAACTACAATGATCATGAGGTTTCTGAAAAAGATACGATTACTGGGGGTGCCCCTAGTGGTAAGGCTTGCTGTCCACAATAATACTTCTTGAATTCCAGTTAACCTCTTTTAACAACAACTAAGACCCCAGTAGCCAATACCAACACTTACACAACACAGGAACTAAACTAAGCAACGAGCAGAATATACTTCCCCACCAAAAAACATACATAACTACTACTGCTAATGGAAAACTCTACAAAAAAATGAAAAAAACTCTACAATACACTATAAAAGTCAATGACAAAAAAATACAAAGCAAATGACTGAAAAGGAAAACATGCAATATACAAACTTGTAAAATAATTAAAAAGGAAAAAGTAAGATAGTGGAACGTGGATTCCGAATACGTGTTCCTTTTTACCCTTTTTAATTCTTTACCAGTGCATTCTAACCAATCATGCCAAACCCCAATAGTTCTTGATATGCCATGTTTTGTCTTTTTTCTAATCACCTCGGTATAGCATAAGTTGATTGATTCTTTGACCATACTATAGAAACACAGAGTATGTAAATAAGCTTGATGTGTGTAACATTAGGGTGACTGCAAAATATCCCAAACAGCAGAGCTAAACCCCAAAGAATAAAGAGGTCATGCAGAGAAACCATTTTGTAAAAATCACTCCCTGTACCAACTCACAGGGCACTCTGACATCACATCATCACTCCCTGTACCAACTCACAGGGCACTCTGACATCACATCATCACTCCTGTACCAACTCACAGGGCACTCTGACATCACATCATCACTCCCTGTACCAACTCACAGGGCACTCTGACATCACATCATCACTCCCTGTACCAACTCACAGGGCACTCTGACATCACATCATCACTCCCTGTACCAACTCACAGGGCACTCTGACATCACATCATCACTCCCTGTACCAACTCACAGGGCACTCTGACATCACATCATCACTCCCTGTACCAACTCACAGGGCACTCTGACATCACATCATCACTCCCTGTACCAACTCACAGGGCACTCTGACATCACATCATCACTCCCTGTACCAACTCACAGGGCACTCTGACATCCACATCATCACTCCTGTACCAACTCACAGGGCACTCTGACATCACATCATCACTCCCTGTACCAACTCACAGGCACTCTGACATCACATCATCCTCCCTGTACCAACTCACAGGGCACTCTGACATCACATCATCACTCCCTGTACCAACTCACAGGGCACTCTGATATCACATCATCACTCCCTGTACCAACTCACAGGGCACTCTGACATCACATCATCACTCCCTGTACCAACTCACAGGGCACTCTGACATCACATCATCACTCCCTGTACCAACTCACAGGGCACTCTGACATCACATCATCACTCCCTGTACCAACTCACAGGGCACTCTGACATCACATCATCACTCCCTGTACCAACTCACAGGGCACTCTGACATCACATCATCACTCCCTGTACCAACTCACAGGGCACTCTGACATCACATCATCACTCCTGTACCAACTCACAGGGCACTCTGATATCACATCATCACTCCCTGTACCAACTCACATGGCACTCTGACATCACATCATCACTCCCTGTACCAACTCACAGGGCACTCTGACATCACATCATCACTCCTGTACCAACTCACAGGGCACTCTGACATCACATCATCACTCCCTGTACCAACTCACATGGCACTCTGACATCACATCATCACTCCTGTACCAACTCACAGGGCACTCTGACATCACATCATCACTCCCTGTACCAACTCACAGGGCACTCTGACATCACATCATCACTCCCTGTACCAACTCACAGGGCACTCTGACATCACATCATCACTCCCTGTACCAACTCACAGGGCACTCTGACATCACATCATCACTCCCTGTACCAACTCACAGGGCACTCTGACATCACATCATCACTCCTGTACCAACTCACAGGGCACTCTGACATCACATCATCACTCCTGTACCAACTCACAGGGCACTCTGACATCACATCATCACTCCCTGTACCAACTCACAGGGCACTCTGACATCACATCATCACTCCTGTACCAACTCACAGGGCACTCTGACATCACATCATCACTCCCTGTACCAACTCACAGGGCACTCTGACATCACATCATCACTCCCTGTACCAACTCACAGGGCACTCTGACATCACATCATCACTCCCTGTACCAACTCACAGGGCACTCTGACATCACATCATCACTCCCTGTACCAACTCACAGGGCACTCTGACATCACATCATCACTCCCTGTACCAACTCACAGGAACTCTGACATCACATCATCACTCCCTGTACCAACTCACAGGGCACTCTGACATCACATCATCACTCCTGTACCAACTCACAGGGCACTCTGACATCACATCATCACTCCTGTACCAACTCACAGGGCACTCTGACATCACATCATCACTCCTGTACCAACTCACAGGGCACTCTGACATCACATCATCACTCCCTGTACCAACTCACAGGGCACTCTGACATCACATCATCACTCCCTGTATCAACTCTATATTACCCACATTTTCTTACCATTGTGCAAACAGCATTTAAGTAGCAGCCTATATCCTGTCTGCATTCTTTTCCCATATCACACTCCAAACCAAATCTCCTTCATAAATCTCCTAATCTTAACCTATTGCTTTAATTTTGGTGATTCCTTTCCATCTTTCCTACAAACAGTGTATCAGCTATATAGGTTTATAGGTTCATAGGAGGTTACGGGTGTATATTACGTAATCAAACTTTTAAAAGTTCGAACGTCATATGATCAAAGCAACTTTTAAAAGTTCGAAAAGAAAAAAAATAAACAGAAAAAAACCTACCTGACCATTTTAAGCAGGGGGGGGGCAAGCCCCCTTGCACCCCCCACAACCACCATTCTTTTAATATATCTACTCTGAGATCGCACTACAGTGCAGGAAAGGAAAATCTTCCCATTCTGCACTGTCCAGAGATCCTCGTTGAAACATTCAAACTTTTAAAAGTTCGATCATATGGTGTCGACCATATGATGTTTGAGCTTTTAAAAGTTCGATAATGTAATATGTACCTGAGGTTACTAGGCTAGTGGCCCTAGACCCTTTACACACCTAGCCATATTAATCTCAAGTATCCCCATTTGTTCTTTTTTGGGTAGTTCGTAGTACGAATTTATGAACAGATCAGGTCTGTGATAAACAAAGGCTACCCCTGTCCATAAGGGACATGGGTGCCAACCCAGGAGCAAATTTGCATTCTCCTATCCAATTATCTAGGTTGTATTTGAATAGGGTCAGTAAGGAGCTCTGTTTTACGTGAATATGAGGTCTATTCCAGAGAAGCGGCAGTCTCTGGGGGACGTATCTGTCTCTTGAGCTTGTTTTGTTAATGTCACAGGCTAGGTTGAGATCCTTGTGCCATTTGACTTGCAGATGTGCATTTTCATTAGGACAGAATCAGAGATTGCCCTATAGGCCAGGCACAAATTGGCTCTCAGCAGTCGATAATAAACCGAGTAAAGTGACTGGGCTTTCAGCCTGTCCACATAGATTATGGTTTGGAGTCCCTGCGTTTTCTTCCTGAGAATCCTCTGAGATCTCTCCATCTGCTGCAGGTGTCTAGTGAGGTACATGCAAAAGGGTGCATTATACTCTATTAGTGGTCTGATGAGCATCAAGTACAGAGGAGTTATAACATCCCTTGGCCTGGATGCTATGCCCTTGCTTATGAGGTCTGTTACATAGAAGGCTTCTCTTACACTGTGGAAACTTGGTGGTCAAAGTTCAGATTGCTATCAACCTGTGTTCCTGAGTCTTGCACCACTGGGTTGGGAGGGTGGCTTAATGGTTAAGGTGTTTGCCTTACAAACACAAGGTGCAGGGTTTGAGTCTCACAAGGGATAATTGGCTAGGCTTAAAATTGCTTGCAAGGGCAGTTAGCATAGTACTAACCTATGAACCTAAGGGAGTGCTGTCAATATTGTAATATTTAGGGAATTCTGTTTTGCCAAAGGGAATAATAATGGATTTTTTTTCATTTAACTTTAGACCATGGCTTTGGCACCAATCATTCATTTGTGTTAGCTCTTCTTGTAATATGTTGACATTGTTGGGAGACTCAGTGATTGCTACAGGTTTGCAATCATCAGCGAACTTAGTGAGCCAGAGGCCATCTACTTTGGCCTGGGACTTCTGAGAAATAGATGCCACACAGTAAGGGGCCCAGCATAGATCTTTGTTGTACTCCACTGATGATGGGTCTACTGATGTAGGTGGAGTCAGCAATTCTGACAGAGTGTGTTCTGCCAGTGAGCCATCTGGCTACCCACCTAGTAACGTAAGGGTTAATCCCTATCTGGGAGAGTTTCACAATGCTGCCAGAGAGGTTAATTGTGTTGAAAGTCTTGGCAAGTTTAAGATAGGCTGTGTGCACTGCCATAACTTCAACCATGGCTTTGGTGATATTCCCAAAGACGTCTATCAGGTTTAATAAGCATGATCTACCCTTAACAAAGCCAGACTGGATTGGGTCCAGCATTTGGAGGTCATCTATGTCCTTGTTGATAAAGTCCATGATAATTCTTTCCATGGCTTTATGATGAGGCTGGTTAGACTTATGGGATTGCACTTCCCAGGGTCAGGTAATGGTCCCCCTTTGTGCAGGGGAATTACTGTTGCTGTTCTCCATTCTGCAAGAATATAGCCAGTTCTCAACCTATGATTAAAGAGAATGCCCAGCGGATCTACTAGGTCTTGTTTTAGATTGATTAGTAAACAACCTGGAATCTTATCTGGTTCCATTGAGGTTGTGCTTTTGGCCTTGGTGAGTGCAGAGATGACCTGTTCTCTAGAGATACTAGTCAGCGGACTGGTGTCAGATATGCTTTGGGATATGATAGGGGGTTTAAGTTTGCACTGAATCTGTCAGCTAGCAGGTAGGTAATCTTCCAGTGTGGTATGAGTGATCCCATCTGCAACCAGTTTGACACACAGCTGGGCATTCACTTTTAGACTTTAGACATCGTTAAAGAATGCCTTATGATTATCCTTGGCTAGGGATATGGTTTTAGTTTCATAATTTGCTTTAGAAAACTTTACAAGATTTCTGATTTCTTGTTTAGGTTTAGGATGGAGCTCTTCCTCTGCAGAGTGATATCCCTCTTGTTTTTGGACAACAGTTTCTCTTTCATGTTATATAATCTGTTTATACTTCAAGTCCACCACAGTGGCTTGTTTTTACAGGAAGACCAGGTTTTGATCCGGTCAGGTAGAGCAGAGTTCACGCAGTCACTTCAGTGTTTGTACAAGGCTTTTGCATACACTTCTGCATAGTCATCATTGATATCTGCGATTGCAGGTGGTATGAATCTTTTTATACCCTCACTTAGTAGGCTGTAGTTAGCTTTGGTACATTTTTTTTATAATTTTTGTTCCTGTGAGGGTGTCAGTTGCAGTAGCTACCTCAAACAAAACTGGTTTGTGGTCTGACCTAACCAGGGGGGGCATCACACATGGGGAAGTACAGTGAGCCCCCCCATGTTGGTGAATACTATGTCAAGAACATTGCAGCCCCTAGTAGAGGGTGCAGACTATCTGTTCTAGAGCATTTGTGTTAACAAGGTCCAGGAACCTCTCCCCAAGAGCATGTTTTTGCTTGTGTATGTCCCCCAGTCTATGGAAGGTTAGTTGAAATATCCCATGACTAAGGTGCTGGGCTGTATAACAAGGGATTCTAGTAAATCGAGGTAGGTGGTGTGCTTATCCTGTTTCATGGTGGGGGATCTATAGGTAGCATTGATGTGGTATGATACTTTCCCAATAGTTAATTGACATGGAGTAGTTTGAGAGACTCATGCTGTTTGACCATTCGCAAAGTGTATTTGGTTTTAATCAAGCTGGATACACCTTCACCTTTGGTTTCTTCACGCTCATTTTGAGGTCTGAATGTATAGAAGGCATTGTAGCCTTGCATAGCTAGAGCAATGAGCTTCTGAATGCCTATAACATTTTATCTACTTTCTAGGCCTTTCCTGGTACATTCAGACCAGTAAAGTCGACTTCTACTAGTTGAAGTCATGCCATGTTTTTCCCTTTTTCCAAGCTTGTCAGTAGATTATAACTGGATTATTTGGTCGTACTTTAGAAGCACAGAACTTAAATGCAATCCAATGTGTATCACATTAAGATAATGTGAAATATCACAAATAGTATCCAAACCAAAGAGTAAAAAGGTTACACAGACAAGCTATTTAGTAAAACTACAAGAAGGAAGTAGCAAAGCTAGAATTTTTACATTGTAATAACTTTAAAGGAAAGAACATGGTTGATCTTAATCACCTAAGTCCAAGGAAAGAATAATGTATATGCTTCTTAACAACAAATCTCAGTTCATTCATGTGGTAAGGTTTCTTATCCCCCAATGCGGTTCATAAAAGTGTCACATAAAGGCTTTGTTAGTGAATAGTAAAACATTTCATATGTCCCTTAATATTTATACAATCTCATCTCAGTCACATGACACAAATGTACCCAATGCACTGTTCAGATTCTAAAAATAACAAACACAAATGACGGTACAGGAAAACTTGATTACATCAACAATTCTAATTGTTACTAAAACACATACCAGTCATTCTTTACCACTCTGCATTTGTACAGACACCCGGTTTAAAGCAGATGAATCAGAATCATTCTTTTATTGTATGCTCAGTGCTAGGCACACATCACGATTACTTAAAGTAAAAATAAAGGTACGTGGCTCTATCAAGTTGTTCAGATCACATATAACACACATTAGCTAATTATACAAAACTATTACAAAGCACACACACACATCTCTCTCTCTCTCTCTCTCTCTCTATATGAGGCTGTGTATTTAAATGTATAGAATAGTTTTATTGTGAATTAATTGACTCCATAACATAGTTTGAATAGTGTCCCTGTTGTATTAATCCAGTTTCACTTTTTCCAGAATATTCTACCATTCTACTTGATTTCTGCTATTCAGTACTATCCTGTTGATTGAGTGTTGCTTATGAATGGAATAGACATTTCTTTGACAGTGGCATCTTATGTCACTTTCCTTTAGCATTCCGCATATCTTTTCTAAGTAAAATGTCCAGAAGTACATTGGACTAAATATAGTGCAAGTTCTGTTATACATCTAAACTGATATCAATTTTCAATACTCTTCAAGCTGCTTCCAGTAGAAGAGTGTGGTACTTTTCAATATATACGTGTAATGAACGCTGTGACCACATGACCTACACCCTTTTAATATTAATATCTGTGCACTTTCAATGACAATAGCTGTCTTTTTATGTAAAGATTAAAAATCACTGTGCTAAATTGTTGTCATTTCATTAAGCAAATTTACAATCAAATTGCATTGTAGAGTTTAGAATATTCTTATAAAAAACAATAGACCAGCATTTGGCAATAATCTTGCCATAGTATGGCAGTTGTGCACTGGCTTCAAGGGTACAGGTACATGAGTTTGAAACCTGCAGGCTTAAATTATTTTTTTTCCAGTCTTACAGTTAATGCAGAGATTTAAGGCTATGAGTTATTAACAAGCTACTTCCTATAATCCATGGTTCAGTTCTCTCAGCCTCCATTTACTTAATGTGTCGATCTGAGCAAGTCACTTAACCATATGGTGCTCTGCAGCAATTGGAGAAATCAAGTCCTCAGTTTTCTCCTTGACTACATGGTTAGTAACTACCTATGAATCTCAAGGGTCATTTGTTAGTAGTGGTAAAAGGTAATTGATATTGTAACAGTTCTGTTCTTCCTATGCTATGTAACTCACTTTGAATACTCAGTTTCTGTTTTTCCTTGCAAGCCCTGTGTGCTAACACATGAACTATGTCTTTAGAAATTATCATATGATCTTTTTAAAACTGCAAATGCATTTAAACCTTATGAATTATAATTTAGGAACAGTCTTCATGATATGTTGGAGGATGACAACTCTCCTAAACTAAGAGTTCTTTGAGAATGATTTTCAATACAAGCTGGTTTCAGTAGATCTATCTAAAGTTTTAGTGACTGTCATATATAGAAAATCTACACTGAAGAGCTCAGCCCTAAGAATCAACAGTTTGCTGAAATAACTTGCATTCAAGTAATTAACTACCAGTAACCCCCTTCCACACCATCCAACAATCATCCACAAATATCTGTCACCTATCTGTTCTATTCAGATATACATTTTGCATAGTGTCATATAAATATATTACTCGCACAAATTCCATAAGAAAAGTCAGTATATAATGAGGCAAAAACCAGACCACATTCTTTTCATATAGTTTGTAAATAGCATTGCCTTCTAAAATAAAATCCATTTTAATAAGGACCATCTCGAATTATAATACAAAATAATTGAATTCAAAAGTGTTTAGGTTGGATTCCATTAACTAGTATTACATAGTCAGCAAACCGATTTCATAGGGTATAGTTATACTGGTATATAGTGAACAAACAACAAAATACACATATACCAATTCCAGTCCACTTAAGTATTATAAATTAGCTATAAAAACTCAAGTGAACCTTTAATTTGAACTTTATTTAAATCTAACAATAACCTAAAACAAAACTCCAGGATTCTACTACACCTCCTATTAGATGGTGACATTCACCCCAATCCTGGCCCCAAAAACATTGATACCACTAACCCCCAAGCCTTCATTCCCTCCATCTCTTACACCCATACTAAATGTTCTAGCTCTCTCCTAATAGCTCATCTAAACATTCAAAGCATCAATAATAAAATCACCCACCTTCACCTGTGACTGGTCTCCGCTAAAATACTTACAATTTGAGGAAGCAGTGTTATACTTCAACACCAAATTTCTACAAATCTTAGACTACCATGCCCCTATTCACTCCATCAGAATTCGCACTAAAACTGCTCCATGGCTTACAAATGAAACTAGACAAAAAATCAAATTAAGAAATAAGATTTGGGCCAAATGGAGAACCACAAGAAATCCAGCAGACCACCTACAATTTAGACAATTGAGAGACTCTACCAAAATACCTGTGCTTCATGACAAAAAAAACTTTTACTTTTAACTCCCATAACCACCAGCATAAACCACAAAAGTTCTGGTCAGGTATAAACAAGCTCTTACACCCAGGTCGTTCCAAAACACCAATCCCATCAGGTTCTACCCAGGACAATCCTAAGCTTATTGCCGACACCTTCAATACATTCTTTAGTGATACCATCCAATCCCTAGCCAGTTCCTTACCCCCTGTTACCACAAGTCTATCACCTACTATCACTAACTTATCTCCCCCATTTCATTTACAACCTGTTTCTACATCCTTTATTTGCTCCCTCCTCCATAAACTTAAATCATGCACTCCTTCGGCAGATCTCCCTCCAGCTGAATATCTACAGAAATCAGCTAAAGTCATAGCCTATCCCATTTCCATACTCATAAACAGAACTATTACTGAAGGATCAATCCCTTCCATTTGGAAAATTTCACATATAATTCTCCTTCACAAGGGTGGTGACTCTGCTGAACTCTCAAACATTCACCCAGTAGCCCTACTCTCTCCACTAGCAAAAACAATGGAAAAGCACATCCACCAACAGCTCCTTAACCACCTTCTCCACAACAACTTACTTGCCAGCTGTTAGCATGGCTTTAGGCCATTCCACAGCACAACTGCTGCCTCCTATCCTTCCATATCAACAAAAATCGTAATAACAACACCCTATCATCTTTCGATATGGTGAACCATCAGTTTCTTTTGGGCTTTCTTAAATCCCTCTCACTTGATAGGCACTACACTGGCTTAACTCCTACCTAGGAAACAGACAACAAGATGTGCTCTGGGGCAATGTACTTTCCTCACACCTTCCTGTTACCCTTGGTGTACCTCAGGGTTCTATTCTGGGCCCTCTGCTATTCTCTATCTATATTAACGATCTACATATATACATTCCGCAAGTAACCTGAATACAATATGCAGATGATTCAACATTAATTTGCTCTGCTACTTCCTTAACAGAACTCTAATCCCTTACCCAAAATGTATTCCATAAAGTGGAAAGCTGGTTCCTACAGCGCTGCCTTCTCCTGAACACCAAAAAAAAAAAAAAAAACAAATTATTGCTCTTCAAAATTACTGCTCTTCAATCCTACAATAAAGTCCTCACAAATTAACCTCACAGTGACATCAAATAATAGTACTGTTATAACTCCTGAACCTACCAGCAAACTCTTAAGTGTAACCATAGACCATAATCTTACCTTCGACTCGGACATCAACACCACCATAAAGTCAGTTAACGGAAAGCTAGGCAAGGCTAGGCACCCTTTACAGAATTAAACCCTACCTTACTCCTATAGTTAGAACTAATATTGCCCACAGCTGTCTCATCTCTACCCTCTTTTATGCCTCTCCCATTTATACTAGCCTCTCTAAAAGCAACCTTAGCAAACAGGCAACCACTTATGACAACATAGCCGGATTTGCCACCAACTCCTCATATAGAACCCACCACTGTCATAATCTAAAACTACTAGGATGGCTAGAACTCCAAAATCAACTAATATGTCAACAACTCCTTATCACACACAAAGTCCTTTATCATCCTAGTAATACTCCAGTACTAACTAGTCTTATCACCCCTATAAAACTATTACTACCCTTCACTCAGCCAACAGATTAGTAACTAGACATACATCCGAAAACAAGGCTGAGGATTCATTGTTCTCTAATACTGCAGGGAAAACGTGGAACCTACTTCCCACTAAACTGTCATCTCTGTCCTCCACATTACTATTCAAAAAGCAACTTAAAGAATATCTTCAAACTCACTGGCTATGCCCTTGCACAAATCCTGACTAGAACCTCCCTCCCTCATTTTCTACATCTCCCTTTCTTTTAAATGCCTAATGCATACCTCTTATTGAATCCTTGAGATTTTTCTTTGTTTCAGCCTACTATTGTTACTACTAACTTTCCCTTCCCTATACACCATGTATAACCATGTCTCTACCTCAAAATACTTGAACTATAGCTTGTTAATGATTGTAAAATATATTTAGTTCTACTCTGTTATTAAAAGTATAATTAGTTATGTAAAGTATATTTAGATCTACTCTGTTATGTAAAATCTTGTTTTAATTTCTCGTCTACATTTTGTACTGTGCTATTTACTTGTACTCATAGGGGAGCCTTTCTCCTCGGGTTTCTACTGAAAATGGACATGCATCCAGCTAGAATAGCCCGGTCAACAAATGTAAAAATAAAATAAAAAAATAAATAAATTCTGCCAAGGAACCTTATCCCAAAAACAATGAGATGATCTGATGGCTTTTATATATGTTCATGCGTTTTGGGTAAAATGTAATGCCTTTGTTCATCTATTTCTGTGTTTAGGCCAGTATCTTTCTGACTACATCCCCTATGCATTTGCTTGGGGCAAGGCGTACACCTTCTCATCGCTATTTCTCTAATTTGTCTCTCCTTCTTTTTTCCATTGGTCCACTTATTCAAATTGCAAGGAACTAACTGTAGTAAGCTATTAAATAATCATTTGCATTATAGAAAGAAGCACATTAGAATGCTGATAAATACATATTGTGAATGTGCCATATGAAATTAAATCAGCTTGAAGTAAGGGAAACTGTGAAATATGTGTTGTTCCCTTACTTAAGAAGTAAAGATGTTGTTTATAAATATTTTAGAAAGTATTTAGAGGTCTTCATCAGAAGATGAACCTGCAATCAATAGCTTTAATTATGTGCAATTATTATTACTAACCAGTTTCACAATACTATTCTAAGGTTAGGAAATGCTATTGTCATAAGTAGCTAGGCCAGTTTTCGGAAATGCCAAGCCCTGGCTTACCACCAAAGATCACATGAGAAAGTGGTGTGGTGAGATACATCCGCAAACTCAATAAAAGAGTGTCACTAAATTCAGAGATGTGAGAATGCATTTCGTCTGAACATTATTCTACAAAAGGAACATAATTACAACACACATCTGTTCAGACGAACATAGGATCAGTGCAATCCACTTATTTTCAAACTCATCCTGAAGCAATTCATTCCCTTCTAACTTGCCAATTTGCACTGTCTTCCATTTAAATTCATTCATTTGATGGAAGGCATTACTGAGCTCTGTCAGGCCACCTGCCAAATGATAAGTTTATTCTCACAGAGTAGACAAAGGCAAGTGAGCATCTATCTTTGTGCTTCATGAATAAGTATCCATTAAGGTGATGTGAAATTCATTCTCTAGATGTTTTTAAATATAAATAAGAAATTTGGAAAGAATGTAAGAACATTTGTAAACATCTGCACAGTGATTTTCTTTTATTATTTGCATTAATATGTATGAAGGCACTTCAAAACAAAACAAGATGAGAACATTTAAAAAGAAATTAAAAAAAAATACTTTTTCGTGGGAAATCCCTTTTGGTGTTAGTTTTTTTTTTCCTGGAATGGTTTTGTATAGTACTTATTAAATATAACTGTTGCATAGAAGTGTACAGAAACTGATATGCTTGTAAACTTTAAATTATTATCTCATCTGTGTTTTTTTTTAAACTGTCCTTGAACAGCTGTATAATAAATTATGCGCACTCTCATAAGCACACTTGTGTTTCTACATGTACACACACTCACGCGCGTGCGAGTGCCCCCCCCCCCCCACACACACACACACACACACACACACACATATTTCTTTTCTTAGCAGGATATTCACCACAATGTCTTAAGTTTAGCACTGCATTAGAAATGGCTGACTCCCAAGAATGCAGTCCAAAAACATGGATATATAGCAATTCATGTGTTAAGGAAAGGGACGGGGTAAAGTTTGGGTAAGCACACATGAGTAAGGATGTTTCATTCCCCTCCACCAGCTTATTCATGTGTACTAACCCTAAATCCTAGGCTACCAAGCCCCCTAACACTCTTCCCGAATAAAGACCAAAACTGCCCCATGGCTCACAAAACAAACTAGGCAAAAAATCTTCCTAAGAAATAAAATGTGGGCCAAATGGGGAGCCTCTAAAAGCCTATCAGATCACCATTACTTTAAACAATTAAGAAATGCCACCAAAAAAGTATTCTGCTAGACAAAAAAAACTTTTACCTCCACCTCCAACAAACCCAAAAACAAAAACCACAAAGTTTCTGGTCAGCTATGAACAAACTACTTCAGCCAGGGCACTCCAAGACTCCTACCCCATCAGGAATCACCCATAATAACCTTAAGCTAATCATTGATTCCTTTAACAACTACTTTACAGAAGCCATTCAAACTCTAGCTAATACTCTACCACCCATTAGCACCCTCCCACCTAATACCACAATGAATCCAGTTCCTTCCTTTCACATACAACCAGTACCTACATCCCTCATTTGTAACCTCCTTCAAAAACTAAGCCATGCACCCCTTCTGCTGACTGTCTACCAGCTGAATACCTGCAAACTGCAGCTAAAGCCATTGCCTACCCAATTTTTATCCTTATAAATAGAACTATTACAGAAAGCAAAATCCCTTTTATATGGAAGGTCTCTCACATCATCCCTCTACATAAAGGTGGGACATCAACTGATATTTCCAACTTTAGACCAATTGCCCTACTCTCTCCAATAGCTAAAATAATGGAAAAATGCATCCACAGACAACTACTTAACCATCTCCTCCACAACAATTTACTTGCTAACTGCCAGGATGGCTTTAGACCATCCCATAGTACAACTGCCTGCTATCCTTTTCTGACTGTATAAACAAAAATCGTAACAATAACTCTCTTTCCTCCGCACTATTTATCAACCTTTTTAAAAGCCTTCGATATGGTCAACCATAATCTGCTTATTGAGGTACTAAAAGCCCATTCACTGGACGCACAGGCGTTACTCTGGTTTAAATCTTATTTAGACAACCGACAGCAAGCAGTCCTTTGGGATAATAAGCTTTCAACTCCCCTCCCTGTAAACATTGGAGTACCTCAAGGCTCAATCCTAGGCCCTCTTCTCTTTTCAATGTTTATTAATGAACTAAATACTAAAATTCCTCAAGCCACCTGCATACAATATGCTAATGATTCAACTTTAATATTCTCAGCCAGGTCCTCAACTTCACTCCAGATCCTCACCCAATCTGTATTTCATATTGTGGAAAATTGGTTTATGCAACACTGCCTCTTCCTGAACCCCAAAAAAACAAAATTATTACTCTTTGCTCCTACTAAAAAATCACCACAAATTCACTTCACAATAACCTCTAACAATGGAACCACCATATCCCCTGATACTATAACCTGTCTCCTGGGGATTACCATAGACAACAACCTTAGCTATGACGACCATATTAACACTACCATAAAGTCTGTCAACAAAAAACTAGGCTCCCTGTATAGAATCAAACCCTTCCTTACGCCAACAGCCAGAACCACTATTGCCCAGACCCACCTGATCTCTACCCTGTTCTATGCTTCTGCCATTTATACCAATCTTTCTAAAAACAACCTTAACAAACTTGTTACTAGCTATAACAACATAGCTAGATTCGCCTCTGGCAACCCTTTCAGAACCCACCACTGTCTCAACCGCAAACAATTGGGATGGTTAGAACTGCAGCACCAACTACTCTGTCATCAACTTACTATAACCCAAAAGATACTTTACCACCCTAATAATACCCCAATCCTCACTAATCTGACTACCACTTACAAAAACTTTACAACTCTTCGCTCAACTGATAAGCTTCTAGTTTCCACTATTAAATCTAACAACAAAGCTGGGGACACGCTTTTCACTAACACAGTGGATAAAGCCTGGAACCAGCTTCCAAGTGAACTTTCTACTCTGTCTTCCACACATCTTTTTAGAAAACATCTTAAAGAACATCTTAAAACTCATTGGCTTTGTCCCTGCACAAACCCTGACTGATTATCCCCTTTACCCATCTTGCTCTCCCTTTACTTCACTTCCCTACTGTTGCCTACCTGTACTAACAATTAAGCTAACCTCAAACCAAGAGGTAATATGTCTGTCCTAGTACAAAAAAAATAAATAATAATAATAATCTTTGTGTTTTTTTCCCTCTCAAATATTGTTTATTTTCTGTATTTGATCGTAGTTTATCCCCACTAAATGACTCTACACATTTATTTCTCTCAAATATTGTTATTATCTGTATTTGATCACAGCTTGATCCCACTAAATGACACTATACACATTTATCTTAAGTACAATCTATATTTTATATTAATATTGTATAATACGTTACTGCCTATGCTTTGAGCTTTTCTCCCCGGGCATCTACTGAAAATGGACATGTATCCAGTTAGACTAGCCCGGTCAACAAATGTAAAATAAATAAAATAAATAAATAATAATAATCTCACTCCTACTGCAACCTAAATCCTGCTCATTATATTACTAGAAACCCTTTTCCCTAAGGATACCACTAACAAGACATACACACTTATACACACACACACACACACACACACACACACACACACACACACACACACACACACACACACACACACTGCTCTACATCCTCCCTCTTAAAAAAAGATTGCCCTTAGCTGAAAATAACATTGGAGTTACACATGCATTACTATAGGCATTAGAAACAAACAAAATGTTCATGCCCAAGTTGCTGTGTGTCTATAACATAGTCTGGAGTTGTGACCAGATCTGGTAATATAACAATCTGGACTTGGTTTAGCAACAGGGACAGTCTTCGGTGAATGACTCAGTATCAGGAACTTCGGGATTCATCACAAAAATGGGAATATTCTCTGGATCTTCCTCTGGAACTGGAACGCTCGACAACTCATTCTGAGATAAAGTCTTTTTCACAGGCTGTGCTGTGGCATAGGCTCATACACTGGCATCAAATGTTTCCAATTCCACCTAAACTCTACTCCTTGTGATCCCACAATGTAAGATCTTGGCTCTGAGCAAATATTCTTTATAACTCCAATCCGATCAGATCATAACCTTTGACATTTGCATCCTTACCACTTCTCCTTCTCATAATGGATTGAGCAGTTTGCTGGTCTTATCATAGTAGGACGTCTGGGTTAAACACTTCTTTAACAGATTGGTTTTCACTGACCTGATGTTCTTGACACATGGAACCAACAATTGACTACTGATTGGTAGCGTGGTTCTGGTTTGTCACAACAGAAGTCTTTGGGCAGGTGAACCAAGATGTTTATCACGAGGAATATTTCTGAGATTCAAGAGATTCAGGAAAACATCACTATTATCTCATTTTGACTTCTCTAGTAACTTGGCTTGTAAACTGTGTGCCATTGTCAGAAATAACTTTGTGTGGACTACCATGGACTGCTATTGGGCCCTAGATGAGGAAGTAGGTCAATCTCAAACCAATTTGAATAAGAATCTACTAACACCAAAAAATGTTGATCATTCCATTCAAAACTGTAGGTAGCTACTGTCAACCAAGGTAGCTGAGGAATCTGGTTTACTGAAGTGGTTCTTTCTGTTGATGTGACTTAGTACTATTACATACAGAACAAGATGATAGCTCTTCAATATCTGTGACATAGAAGGCCAAAATACTAGACCTCTCACCCTTCTTTTGGTAGAGTCTGCTCCTGGGTGACCATGATGCAAGTAATAAACTCTTCTTGCAAGGACTTTAGAACAATTACTTTCAGACCTTTCATGATGATACCATTGTCAGACAAAATCTCATCTCTGTATAGAAAATAAGGTTTCACTTCTTGAGGTAAACTAGATTGCTTTGATGGCCATCCTCATTGAATAAAGTGGTTGAGCCTCTGTAAAATTGGATCTGTGGCTGTGTGATCTCTCAGCTCATCAAGACTTGCAGAAGAATTCTGACTTCCATGACTTCAGAATCAAGGTTCTCATTCTCATGCTGTTCAGTGGTATTTCTGTGTGATCTGGGCAGTCTATCAGCAACATAAAGAAGTTTGCCTTTCTAGTAGACAAGATTGAAATTATACTTTTTCTGTCTCAACATCATGTGTTGCAATCTGGCAGGAGCTGAATGCATAGGGTTTCTCAAAATAGTGACTAGAGGTTGGTGATCTGTTTCGATCTGGATAGGTCTACCATAAACATAATCATGGAACTTTCAACATGCAGACACAATTGCCAAAAGCTCTTTCTTGATCTGAGCATACTGCATTTCAGTTTGGGTAAGAGTTCTCCATGTATAGGCAACAGGTTGACCCTCTTGAAGAATGACTGCACCTAGATCAAATTTCAAAACCAGATTACCATAAGGGGCAGAAGCCAGAGACACAGCCTTTTAAAACCACAACAGGAAATGGGTTGGAGGGTTGGGGAAAATTCAAGCTAGAGGAAGCAGAGTTTCTAGAGGAGGATCCAGTACTGGAGTTCTAGTCCAATGGTTAGAATTTCAGAAACTTTAACTCAGTGTCTTAGTGATAGATGTGGCAGAAACAAAGAACAGGGGAAATAAAGGTAGCAAATTAAAGAGAAAGGCATTGGAATGAAACAGCAACCAGTTAATGATAAGCAGAAGATGCTAGCAGCAAAACTGGAATACAAACAGCTGTAAAATTTAAGTGCTGAAACACAAATCCTGGAGCAGAATTCACAGTGCTGCCACTAGTGCAATCCCACCACAGAATAAGGCACCAGACTATGCAGAAATTTACCAATAACAAAATTTTGAGGGAAAGTGTTGTAATAAATGACTAAATGACACTCAAATCTTGCAGTAGTTCACAGTTGTGCTATAACTGTGAGTGAAACTACACGATTAAGGCGCCAGGTAGGGTTCTAAAAACAAACAGTTATCTTTTGCAAGTAATTCTATTTATGGAGATAGAAATACAATATAATGTATAAATAATGCTAAAACCTTGCAGTAATATACAATCTTCCCACATCTGCAAGTGAAGCTACAAGACTAAGGTCCTAGAGCAAACTGAAAGAAACTGCATATAGATAACTTTTTGAGCTAAAACATGGGAAAAAGTAAAAGCAGTACAAAAAGGTATCACCACCGAGGTCACTATAAGTGCAACTTAAAATATTTAAGCAGAATGTACATAAAACCTTTTTTCTTCTCTTTTAATGAAAAGCTTGTTTCTTTCACTTCTGGGGTTTCCACACCTCTCGGGGTCTTGAATAAAACACAGACTAGTGTTCTAGGATTATTCAAAAACTGGACTAAGTTCCTCGGGGATGTCTTGCACCACATCGTAGCAATTACCAATGAACTTAGGAATATATTATGCACTAACATATTGCAATTCAGAAGAAAATGTTAATTCTTTGAGCTGATAATCCACATTTGTTCTGAACTGTGTTTCAATCTGTAACTCATCTGCAAAACAAACATGGTTTGTAATTTTTCCCAGGTGACATAGAAATAAATAATGTTCTGTATCTCTGTTGCCATGCTTCTTATTGATGGCATTTTTGGTAAATAGTTTTAGAAATTACACCTTCATAAAAAAGCAGCTTGAAGCACAACAGTTCAGTCTCCAGAATTTCAGTTTTACAACACTGAAAATTTGACTGACAGTCACAATAAGACAGCACCCTGCTTCATAAAATGAACTGTTACATGCAGGTTTGACGGGCAAATGAGTTAGAGTGTGCACAGATTATCCAGCACCAGGGCTGACCTTATGTCAGTTGGACCTATTTGGCCCAACAGGGCCCTGTTTCTTCAGAGGGGCCTGCACTAGCCTATAACAAGGTCAATATGGCTTGTGTGGCTTAGAGATTCTGAAGAAGTTCAACAGTTTTATGTGGTTCTGTGGAAATAATTTTACGATAACTAGTTATGAAAATTAACAGGGTAAGGAAAACTAACCATTCAGAGGAAATGTGGGAGATGACACGAAGCCCATGAAGGTAGAAAGGACTAACAAGCGATGAGAATGCATAATGGTTAGACATGCTTCATGCTCTTTTTGTCTCCCCTGTCTTCCCACAATCATTAAGCACATCCCTCTGACTCCAGTACCTTCTGGCATCTGAGGACATCCAGCATGGGAAGCAGGAGTTGGGAGACTGTGACAAATCAGATTTTCAAAAGATTTAATGTTGTAAATGAGCTTATTTCAGCTTAACACATTCTCCTTGATACTGTCTGCAGCACCTTCAAAAGATGTTGGAGTACGGAAAGGACTTAAAATATATATATATTTATATATATATATATATATATATATATATATACACACACACGGGTCCACTTCTTAATCTCAAAAGCTCATACTCTTGAAATTGAAAATACTGAGTCCAAAATCTCAAAAGTTCAAAATACTGAAAACTCATAATATCGAAAAAGACAGAGTACACCAACGCTTACTATATTCCAGCACAACTACATACAGAAACATATTACTCTTCTCCAGCTATAAGGAGGGGGGCAAGCCCCCCTGCACCTCTCATGTGGGGGGCTGTGCCCCCCACCCCCTGCTACTTAAATATATCATCTCCAAGATCCCACTCCACAGACGAAAATGGTAGAGATACCATTGTGTGTTTCAGGACTGCCTGTCGTAACCTTAGTCATGTTCCCTTTTAATTTGCTATATTACAACATAACTCATTTTAGTGTAGTAAAGTGCGATTTTGGAGTTGATATATTTAAGTAGCAGGGGGTGTGGGATGCAGCCCTCCACATGGGGGGGGGTGCAGGGGGGCTTGCACCCAGCTTATAGTTGGAGTAGACTAATATGGTTTGCCTTTTATTTGTTTCTCTATGTACTTCTGCTGGAGTATAGTAAGTGTTGGTATCCTGTAGTATTTTTTCGATATTATGAGCTTCAGTATTTTGGGTTTTCAGTATTTTGAACTTTCGAGATTTTGGACTCAATATTTTGAATTTCGAGATTATGAGCTTTTGAGATTAAGAGGTGGACCCATATAACCATATATACACTAATTTATTTTAGTTATTTATTTAAAAGTTTGTTAACTGAGGTAAAGCACTGATCCACCTAGACCATTTTCACGCTCAGCATGGAAGAAATACAAACAAAGAAACAAAATGGTTTGAAGCAGAACTCTACCGAAATGTCAAGTTTTACTTTCAAGAAAGTGATTGTCCTTCCCTGTAATCTAACACTAAACGCATTGTATGCAAAAAAAGCATAATTTTAAAATTATTCCAATTGTTTGTCTGAACTTATTTCTGCATGTCTTTCTTTCTTGCATTTGTCTCATCATCTGTTACATCATGAAGGCTACTAACAGTGCAAACTAACTACAGAGTCGTTAAGAAAACAATGGCTCTTAAACAATGGCATTTAAATGTACCTTAACAGCTACAGATTGCCAGCATCACACCTCAGATAAATAGTATAACCTGGAGTCTAAACAAATGCAAAGCTTTCAAAATTAGTTTTCAGATGCTAATGAACTCACACTTAACTTTATTTTCTTTATCATTCTTCTTGTTTTCTGTCAGTAATTTTGTGTTTTTTCTACACTGTATTGTGTGTAAAGGTGCATGTTTCTTCTGGCGTTTTGTTACAGCATTTTTGAATTCCACCCTGTATGCAATGGATTTTTGCATCACATACAGTGTTTTGCTGAGACAAGTCAGTGAGTTGGGGAAGGAAAATTAACATTAACGACTCTTAATTCTAGCTACAAAATAAAAACTCTAAATGCAACACAAATCATTTCAGCCCAAGTAAAACCTATTAATCATAAGGATCAGATTTCTCACACTTGAACACTAAACTGCAGTTGTTACTTTGAAAAGAACAATTAAGATAGCTACAGTTTCAAACCTGCCATTCAAACAGTCTGTGTTGTATTAGAGATGGCCACTAATGAAAGTTAAAGGTAGCAATTTACATAAAAATGCAGATTGATGCTGACAGCCAAAAGTAAGCAGTCACAGTACTGTTGTAAGCTGATGAGTAAAAACTATAGTAAATGATCGTGTCATTATAGGGATTTTTTTCTGTCCCTCCAAAATGATATCAGGAAGGTGAAGGTATTGACAGTAAAATAAAATCATGCTACTCATGGCAGCCCCCATTCGGGCATTTTGTGGTATAATAAATTAAAAAATAATAACCACTTACTTTGATGCAGAGACATTATTAATGCAGAATAGTACAAGATATGTGCCAGGCTAAACGACTGGTGCATGCCAACCTGACTAAAGCAGACATGATTGCAGCTTTGGTCACAGCTGCATCATAGAACAGCAACCAGGAGGACGATCAGACTGGCCATGGAGATGTACAACACTCAGAGAATGGACAGCTCAACCTTTCTACAGAGGACTTAAAAAAGCCATCTGGAGCTAAAGAGACTTGAGTTTGAGGCCAAGTGTTTGGAAATAGAAGCAGCAGAGAGAATGAGGTGTCTAGAGACTGAGGAGAATGATAAACTGCTATGCCTGGAAGCTGAGGAGAAGGAGAGGCAGACACAATATGAAGAGGAGATGCTGACTCTTCGCCATAATCATGGAGGTAATGGGGAAGGGAGTAAGCGAACCCCAGAAGCAACAAAGGCCAGTAAATTTCTTCCACAATTTCCAGAGGGGGATAATTTTGATAGTTTCATTCACATGTTTGAGAGGGTATGTAAACAGTATAATGTTGACCAAAGGCTCTGGGTACAGTTCCTGACCCTCTTACTCCGTGGTTAAGCTGTAAATGTTCTGTCCAAACTGTCTGATAATGACTTTTTAAATTACAATGTTGTAAAAAACTGTTTGCTAGAATTTTTTAAGGTAACACCTGAAGCTTATAGGAAAAAGTTTCATGAGCGTGGACGCAAGGCAGATGAAAGTGTGTACGAATATGTTGCTGAACTAAGCACTTATTTTAGTAGGTGGGTGAGTGGATGTCAGGTCACCACTTTTGAAGGCTGTCAGACCTTTTGGTGAGGGAACAAGCCCTTAGCACTTTGCCTGAGGATATGAGGATCTGGGTAGCTGATAGATAATGCCTTCCTGTACATGAGTTAGGGAAGAAGGGAGATCTATACCTAGCAAGCAGGGCATTACCATACAGGAAAGGGGCACCCAGTGCTGCTCATGGGTCTAAGGGAACCCATTGTGGGCAACTCAGACTGCCCCAACAGAATCTGCCAGTAGCACGGAAAGCCACTAGTCCTGGAACATGTCCAGGACCTACGGTTAAATGTTTTGAATGCAACCAGTGGGGCCACGTAGTATATAGATGTCCACGGAGGCAAAGTGGGGAACAAAATGTGAGGGAGCCAGTAAGTGGGAATGACAAAATGCCAACAATAGGTTGTCTTGAGACAACAAGGGTACCAAACTATCATCCTGCAGAAGTCCTGATAGGGAATGATTTTGATAATGCAGTACCATGTGTTCATGCAATTACATGCAGTAAGGCTTGGAGACAAGCATGTGGGTCTGGTATCCTGGGGAGACCCAGACAGACCGCACACTTGCAGCTAATACTGGAGAGGTGGTTACTTCAGGGAGGGAGCTACCCTGTAGCAGTGAGACTGAAGGTGAGCCACAGCTGCTTGTTGATACTGATGTTCCCTTGGATGGAGTGACTGCAAGAGCAGAGGTGAGTAGTAGTACCCAGGCTGACAGTGAGGCACTGCTGTCAAAGGATGGCAGACTTCCTGTGGAAGAGGAACTGGGAAGGGTTACTAAGAGAGAATTGACACAAGCTCAGCTCTCAGACCCTACATTACAAGGCCGGAGGCAGGTAGCTAGTGAGGCACCTGATCCTCAAGGGATGGGGGAAATCTGTATACAGGAACAAAGGGTTACTGTATAGAGAGTGCACCCCTGAGGGAGGGCTAGAAGCTGAGAGGATACAGCAGTTGGTAGTGCCTACAGCCTACCATCTGGCACGTCTAGTCATAGCCCATGATATTCCCTTTGCAGGTCATATGGGCATAAAACGTACAAAGAGATATATTATGCAGAACTTCTATTGGCCTGGAATTCCCAGAAATGTAACAGGGTACTGAAAGACCTGTGAGCAGTGCCAAAAGGTAGGCAAGGCAGGAGACAAGGTGAAAGCTCCTTTGATGCCTTTGTCTGTGATTGAGGAGCCATTTCAGAGGGTAGCTATGGATATTGTGGGGCCTTTGAGTACCCAAAGTTCCACAGGGAAAAAGTATATCCTAGTGGTAGTAGATTATGCTACAAGATACCCTGAGGCAGTGACTTTGTCCTCCATTGAGGTGGAAAAGGTGGTAAATGCTTTGTTAGAGATCTTCAGTAGGGTATGTTTCCCAAAAGAAATACTGACTGACAGAGGTGCCAATTTCATGTCAGGCCTGCTGGCTTGTCTGTGGAAGTACTTTGGGGTGAAGAAACTAAAGACCACCTCCCACCATCCCCAGACTAATGGTCTTGTTGAGAGGTTAAACTCTACACTCAAGTCCATGCTACAGGCATTTGCAGAACAGTTTAAGAGGGAGTGGGACAAATATTTGCCCCATCTGTTGTTTGCTTACAGAGAGGTTCCCCAGGAATTCACAGGTTTTTCACCCTTTGAGTTGCTGTATGGGCATAGGATGAGAGGGCCTCTAGATTTAATTTGAGATGAGTGGGAGGGAGAGTGTGAATCCCACAAGGAGTCTGTTGTGGCATATGTCCTAAACCTCAGGACAAGACTCAGGGAACACATGGGCTTGGCCCAGGAGAACCTGGCAGAATCCCAACAGCAGAAAAAGGTCTGGTATGACAGGAATCCTTGAGCTAGAGAGTATGCTGTAGGGAAGCAGGTAATGGTTCTCATTCCTGTCAGACATAACAAGCTCCAAGCAGCTTGGGAGGGTCCCTACAAGAGGTAAGAAAGGTAAGTGATGTTAACTACACAGTAGAACTGCTAGGCAGGAGGCAGGGACACAAATTGTACCATGTTAACATGATGAAACCTTACCATGATAGGGAGGCCCTTGTGCTGAGTATTTGCAGTGGATTGTAGGAGTCTAAGAGAGATCTGGTGACTGAGCTCCTCAGTGAGGCTTGGACTGACACCTCAGTGGAAGGGGTAGCAATGTCCCAGCAGCTATTTCCTACTCAGGTTTGAGAAATCCGAGCAGTGTTACAGGAGTTTGGGGACATGTTCACTGGGAAACCAGGGTGCACTCACCTGCTGCAGTACCAAGTGTGTACAGTGCCCTAAAGGCCTATTAGACAGGCACTTTATAGAGTGCCTGAGAGAGTCAAACAGACTCTGAGGGAGGAGATACAGGAAATGTTGGATATAGGGGTAATTCAGGAGTCCAACAGTCCCTGGACCTCCCCAGTGGTGCTGGTACCAAAGAAGGATGGCAACACCAGGCTTTTTGTGGACTACAGGAAATTAAATAGTCATAAAGAGTTGGATGGGTATCCCATGCCTAGGACAGATGAAGCCCTAGAGCAGCTGGGTGGGGCTAAGTATCTTACCACCATTGATTTTACCAAGGGTTACTGGCAGATGCTCTTTACTACTCCCAGTGCTTGAGACAGATCAGTTTTTGTGACTCCTTTTAGCTTGTATGAGTTCACAAAGATGCCCTTTGGGATAAAAAATGCCCCAGTGACTTTCCAGTTGCTAGTAGATCATATCCTGGCAGGAGCAGGAGATTTTGCCCTTGCTTACCTAGATGATATTGCCATCTACAGCCATTCCTGTCAAGAGCACCTTCAACATGTCAGGGAAGTGCTGGGCAAACTACAGAAGGCAGGGTTGACCATTAAGCCCAACAGATGTCAAGTGGGTAAGGCAGAGGTCTCCTATCTGGGACATAGAGTGGGGAATGGTAAGATCAGGCCAGAACCTGCCAACGTGGAAGCCATTCAGGCATGGCCGGCACCTGTTACCAAAAAGCAGGTGAAGGGATACTTAGGAACAGCAGGGTATTACAGAAAGTTCATCCCCAGCTAAAGTACCATAGCTGCTCCCCTCACAGACCTGACAAGGAAAAACAGGGCAGAAAAGATACTGTGGACCCCAGCATGTAAGCAGGCGTTCCAGAAGCTTAAAGAAGCTTCGAGACAACCTCCTGTGTTAGCCAGTCCAGATTACAGCAAAGAATTTGTTGTGCAGGTGGATGCTTTGAACCATGAGGTGGGGGTTGTACTAAGCTAAATTTCTTCAGAGGGAGAAGAGCACAAAATGATTTATCTCAGATGTAGGCTTCAACCCAGGGAGGAATGCTATGCAGCTGTAGAAAAGGAATGTCTAGCCATAGTGTGGGCACCGCAGAAACTTTAGCCTTATCTGTTTGAAAGCAAATTCACTATAGTTACAGATCACAAACCCCTAACACGGTTACATCGAGCCAGCCAGCAAAATGCCAAGTTACTAAGGTGGAGCCTAGGATTGCAAGCATGTATGTCAGTGCAGCACCACAGTGGGATTAGCAATGCCAACACAGATGGGTTCTGAAGACAGGGAATGGGGTAAGGTATTCCCAGATAGGCTCAACCCTCTCAAGCAATGTTTCACAAGGGAAACTTGAAAAACTAGCTTGAGTTCTCATTGGGGGGAGAAATGTGACACTGCCAGCCCAGCTAGATAGAATTTTGTGAATAATTCTATGTCATTTGTGAATAGTAATATGATTTGTATTCTTGCCTTAAAGAAATGTAAGAAAACTATATATTCTGTACTGAAATTCAAGATTGTAACCACAGTGCACCCTGCTGGAAAAGAGCATAAATGTGTATAAACTCTATGCCTATGTAAATGTATGTTTCATAGTAGAAATTGGAATATACAGAGTTAACTTGCAAAACTGTAAGAAAATAAGTTAAGTAAAGAATTTTACGATGTGTTATAAAGCCAGTTTATCTCAAGCTAAGAGGCAGGATGCCTAGGCTAGGGGCTTCTTTCTATTGTCTGGAAACAGAGGTAATTACAGGTTTCCAAGGTAAATGTTTTATGACTCTCAGTTCGGGCAAGCTTCTAAGAGACAATTGTCACCTTCTGAGAGATAAGTATTTTTAACAGAGACATGTTAAAATGTAAGTTCCTGCTAGCCTGGGAAACTAGGCATAGGTGGCAAGAATGATGTAATCTGAGATCATTCAGCAGTAATGTGTATTATCAATTTAAAAACTATCTCAGAGAGAAAGAGTGCATTTTGTATTTTTGTTCTGGACCTGTTAACAACTCACCAGCACGTTGCCTTGCTCTGTAAGTAAGTTATTTTGAACATAGTTTTTTTCTTAGAGATAAATAGGAATATAGCAAGATTACTGTAGATGTTTTCTATATTTATGTGAGACTGTCCTGCTATGTTATTTTAAAGTATTTCCTGTGAATGTGAACTCTATTGTCACTGTGCTGAGTTAATGAGTATTGTCTTGTGCTTTTATTACTTATTATTAAATATATTTAAACCTTTTAATTGTGGCTAATTTGCTTACAGATATTTAAGCTCTTAGTGTACTTACACATGTATTTGGTGATACTGTATAAGCCAAGTCTAGAATAGCCTTATAAGTTTGTTCACACTTACCATTTGGATAATAGTAACATTACATAGTAAGATTGGGCACCCTTTGGTAAGCGCCTTTATAGTAGCTGATAAGTAATGGTTGGTGGCAGTGATAACTACCATATAGTCTGGGCAGAAGGGGGCATAGCTAGTGAACCTGTGCCAGCCTTCCCCAGGAGTCTGTGTGTATATAATACATATCTCAAAGTGTGTGTGTGTGTGTGTGTGTGTGTGTGTGTGTGTGTGTGTGTGTGTGTGTGTGTGTGTGTGTGTGTGTGTGTGTGTGTCAACTACTTGGGCATGGACACAAAGCACTGGTTGGACAGAGAGGGTGCTGGAAGTTTTGGCTTGACCACTCAGCTGAGATCTTAACCCTATAGCTGTGCCAGTGGGGAGTCTTATTTGGGATCTGGAGAGAAAGGGAGAAACCAGCCCCAGACTGACTGTGATCTCTGTGTGCACTTAAGGGAAATTGTACTTTACTGTGTGTGTGTGTGTACTGTTCATCCTTCCAATGTGCAATTCCCTCACTGGTGTTAGTGGTGAAAATTGAGAACCTTGATTAATGGGGCAGTGCATGGGTCTCACACAGGGAAGCAATGTTTGTTGGGAATTCCCTAAAGAACTTCATCCACCATGTTTTACCAAATGGCTGATACAGACACCACAACAAAATCATTCTGATGCAGTCTCTCTTTTAAGAAATGAAAGCCCTCAATGTTTTTAGTTGTTACAGCAATAATTTTGCTGCGCTATTTCCTATAGTTTGAAGTAATCTACAAATGAATCATTTTGGTCTTTATAATACGTTTTTCCACCCCCTCTTAAGGATGCAAATGAATCATTAGTTCATTCATTTATTCATTGTATTGGAAAATTTACTTCCTAAGCACTTTACAACCAAAACAACAAAGTGATAATGTGACAATAAAATAAACACAGATTGAATAAAGACATTAAACAATATTACAGAATAGGCTTAATGTACATCAGTACCCTGACTGGAGAAAGAGCGTTCTCCAGCAGGGTGTTATTGCACAAGTAATGCCTGCTGAAAAATGAGTCCGCCACTTCATGGCAGTGTATCAAGCTGCCATGGAGCTTGGACTGAGAAAACGGAATGCCCACCATTATTTTATGCTTGCTAAGCAGTGCTTCTGTTGTTTAGTGAGTGTAAAATATATTAAAAAGAAAAAAATGAAACTGTGTGTGTGTGTGTGTGTGTGTGTGTGTGTGTGTGTGTGTGTGTGTGTGTGTGTGTGTGTGTGTGTGTGTGTATGTGTGTGAGAGTGTATACATGTATGTCAGTGAAGTGAGAGCAAGCGAGCCATTATATTATACTTGCTAAGCAGCACTTCTGCTGTTTAGCGAGTGTAAAACAAAAAAAGAAAAAAAATTAAAATAAAGCATATGTGTGAGAGTGTGTACATGTATGAGACTAAGAGAGAGAGAGTGATTGCTCCAGCAAAACAGAAAAGTGTGTGTGTGTGTGTGTGTGTGTGTGTGTGTGTGTGTGTGTGTGTGTGTGTGTGTGTGTGTGTGTGTGTGAGAGAGAGACAGAGATAGATATTGAGAGAGAGAGAGTATGACTTGAAGTGTGAAACCGATCGAACAATTCCTGAGAGCATGTGAGAGTGATCCCTGGCAGCAGCGGCAGTTTTATGTACCTTTTCACCTCTTAAAAATACCTGCCAACATCTTAGCACAAGAAATCTGAATAAAGTCTGACATAATTGGGGGGGGGGGCTAAGAAATAGGAACACATTTTAAATATTGCTGTTATAAACTTTGAAAGTTGCTAGAAGAACAGGATTTATGTTGTTAAAATGTATTTTCTTTTTTTTTTTTTTAAACAGTTTTTATTGAATTTTTACAAACAAAACAAAAGATTTCTGTGCATTTAAACAAACTGAAAAAAACAGAACTACATACAACACAGCTATTTAATGCCCATAACATAAAATTATGATGTGTATATTACATCATCTAATACATTCTTTAGTTTTATCCATGATAATTTGGTATGAGTTACTTCTGTTGATCTTAAATCAAGGGTTAACAGTTCTCTTTTACATACAGTTCTGGCCAGTAAAATAAATTCAGAAAAAGCGAGGATGTTTCTACTTTTCCAGTTTGATGTGATAATTTTCCTTGCGATTCCAAGAAGAGACCAGAGAAGATGCACTTCTGTCTTTGGGATATGTACAGGTATTGGTGCGTTAAATAATAACAAAGAATATGAGATGTCACATTTGTCAGACCACAAAGCCTTTGAAAGGACTTAAATTCCTGCCAAAAGGTTGTAACCATTTTACATTAAAGAAACATGTGCCCAGTCAGCACATAAAGTTTCATCACATCTCCAACATTTATGAGTACTAGTATGTGAGATCAGTACTAATTTATGAAGGGTAATGTACCTCCTATGAATAAACTTCCAAGTGAAAATTTTCCAGAAAGGAGAAGAGGTTGTGTTATTAACTGATTTTAATGTCAAGGCTCTATCAGAGTCTGAAAATGTAGCTTTATTTAATTTTTCAGTATAACTCCACAAAGAATCTTCTGGTATTTGTAAGTCTGCTCTTAGTGTTTTGTAAATCCTGGATAATGAAAAGCCTGTGTTGTGGTTAGTCGTGTTCAGTTCACAGAACAGAGAGATTACTTTTCGATGTAATGAAATGTCAAGCACTTGATTTGATTTGAGCTCATTTAGTCGATGTTCTCTTTGCGTAAGTAAAACATAACAGCTTTACAGGCGGCCCATTCTCTAAGCACAATAATACCCTCCAGGGTGTGTGTTAATGTGTAGTTAATGCCCTTCCAAAAGTATTCTTCTAGATTCAGTGACAGTTCACCATTTGCCCCCACACATACTGACCTCTATATGGGATATTTGTTACTGTAGTACTTTTGTAGTCAGGATAATAATACATTTTTGACATGATGACTTTGTGGAAACAATATCTTGACAAGGGTCTGTATTACATAGTCGAAGTTCCATAACTCCAAACACCTAATGGTGGAAACATTATGTTCAAAGTTACAGAACTTCGAGTATGCAACAAAAAATAACTATACAACGGACAAAACAATAACTTGTTGTAAGCAGGGGGGGCAAGCCCCCCTGCACCCCACACACACACCCACTACTTAAATATACTAACTCCAAGATTACACCACATTGAAGTAAATGGAAACCTCCACTTACAGAGATTTCCATTCAAACACTCAAACGTTTACAAATTCGAACGTATGGTCTCGACCATATGTGGTTCGAACATGTAAAAGTTCGACTACACGATAGGAACCCTCTTGACAACTGTAGGTTGGTATAGTTAGATAATGTGACTCATCTTAGAGAAACTGTAAAATATTTGAATTGTCACAGACCTGGGATTTCTTTTACTTACATATACAATTTATTTACTATTTGTTGTTTAGATGTAGAGTTTTCCAAATTATTTGATGGATTAGTTTCCACTTGCTTTTACTGGAAACCATTTAGTATGAGCATGTTTCTTTTATATAACAGTTGTCATCCTAAACATGTTGTAAAGAGCATATCTTATGGTTTAACAAAGCAGATGTGACAAACCAAAAAACTAATGTGAAAGGACACCAGGCATCCAAAAGTAGTTAAAGTACAACGTATTTTTAATCTAGAAAAAGTAAACAAAAACTGTAGGTTAAAATATAAGGCAAGGTAAGTGCTTTCATCCAGTTACCCACAGGACTTCATCAAATTAATTCTAGTTACAGCCCTAAGTGTTTAAATACACCGCCATATGTCACATGACTCTTTCAGAAAATTAACCAGTCCCAGAAAGTTTGGGACAGCACACCCCTTTCTTATGTTTCATCCTTAAAATTTATAACATTAATTTCAAAATAAATAATGAACTAAAAATGTTCATAATTTGAAAAAATATATAAAACCATAATAATTCCAATTTTAAACAGTAAAAATCTGTGTTCCAGAAAATATACTTTTACCACACATGTTACTATCTAGATAAGGCTTTTAGTTTTAAAAGCTAAGTAATAGAACATTGATCATTTACAGCAGGCTGACTATCCGCATTTTTATGTTAACTGCCAGTGTAATTCCCTTCTTTCAATATGAAGTGCCCATGGAACTCCCCTACAGTTAATGTTTACTTTTTCCATAATTACAAATTTAAACTGGTGCCCTTGTTTACTCAAAATATGCTTAGCTAGTGCATTTGTAGTTCTACCTTTTCTAATATCATACAAATGCTTGTAAATCTGTTCTTTTAACATCTATTCAGTCGTGCCTATATAGAAAGCATCGCATGATTGAGAGAGGGCTATGTAGACTATACCATTAGTTGAACAGTCAAATTTTCCTTGTAGTTCAAATTTTTGTCCCTTAATCCTAAAAACTTCACCCACCTGAATGTATTTGCAGAAATGACAGTGTCAATGGATAAAGACAAAACAGTACACACCTCATACCCCAACCTGGCCAAAGCTTTTGATGCAATTCCCCACTCAGGCATAGTAGAAAAATTAAACTGGGAATAAACTCCTGTGTCACCCGCCGGATTGCCAACTGACTCACAGATAGGATGCAGATAATCAACATGTGCAACACTGTACAGCTTCTAAACAAAGGGATTATGTCTGCAACACTGCACAGTTTATAAACAAAGGGATTATGTCTACAACACTGCACAGTTTATAAACAAAGGGATTATGTCTACAACACTGCACAGTTTATAAACAAAGGGATTATGTCTACAACACTGCACAGTTTCTAAACAAAGGGATTATGTCTACAACACTGCATAGCTTCTAAACAAAGGGATTATGTCTACAACACTGCACAGCTTCTAAACAAAGGGATTATGTCTACAACACTGCACAGTTTATAAACAAAGGGATTATGTCTACAACACTGCACAGTTTATAAACAAAGGGATTATGTCTACAACACTGCACAGTTTATAAACAAAGGGATTATGTCTACAACACTGCACAGTTTATAAACAAAGGGATTATGTCTAGATCTAGGGAGGTCCCCCTTTACTCAGCCATCATTAGGTCAGTCACTGAATATAATGCTAACTTTGGGATGTATCTGCCCAGACACATGCAACAACTGGAACGCCCACAAAGATACCTTACTAGAAGGATACAAAGCCTAAACAATGTGTCCTACATTGACCAACTAAAAAGCCTGTCATTGTACTCGGTATCCTAGATCCAGCTAAGGAATTACTTGTGTCTGGCATACAAGGCATCTTCTGGTCCATTACTGACAGATTAACTGCATATCAGGAAGTCAAATGGCATCAGAAATACATGGCCTAGGGATCTGAACCTCTTGTGAAACATCAGCGGAACAGTCTGGTGGAACAGGTATATTTTACAGACAACAGCACTGCTGTGGAACAGACTGCCCGTCCACATTAAACTAAAATCCATTTTCAAGCTCAAATTAGATCTATGAACGGCAAACGGAACATTTACTCTAGGGCTACTAATGGATAGAGGCAGAGGAAAATGCTTTATCCAATGCATAAGTCTCTCAAATTATCTATGGTATGATCCCAGTTATTCTTATTTTGTGTTATGTATAGGTGCATAGGCAAGTACTAGACTAACTGCCCTTGTAAGGTCATTTTAAGCCTGATCAATTTCTTTTAAAAGGTGAGAATCAAACCCCATACCTTGTGTCTGGGAGGCAAGCATCTTAACCATTATGCCAAACAATTAAGCAAATATATACTTAGCAACTATGTGATGGGACGGGATAGGTAAGGCCAATTTATAACCAAATGGGATAGGTTATTTTAAACACAAAAAGAAAACGTGGCTAGGCTTAAAAAGGCCCAGAAGGGCAACTAGCCTAATATTTGTCTATAAATATGTATATATATATATATATATATATATATATATATATATATATATATATATATATATATGCGTCTACTTTACATGGTCGACATTTCAGAAAGTCGAAGATCATATGGTCGAGACCATATGATCGACTTTTGAAATGTTGACCATGTAAAAAAAAAAAGAAAACACAACAATCACTTACCTTCACATTGCTAGCAGGGGCTCAAGCCCTCCTGCACCCCCCACACCCCCGGAATTTAAATATACCAACTCCAAGATCGCACTACAGTGTGGAAGATGGAAACCTTTCCATTCCGGACTGTACGGAGATGCCCGTTCGACATGGTCAACATTTTGGAAGTCGATCATATGGTCTTCAACTTTTTGAAATGTCGCCCATGTGAAGGAGGCCTATATATATATATATATATATATATATATATATATATATATATATATATATATATATTTATGTATATGTATGTGTGTGTATATATATATATATATATATATATATATGTACATACATATATATATATATATATATGTGTGTGTGTGTGTGTGTGTGTAAACTTTTTGTACTGCATTGCTTGAAATTTACAACTAGATGTCAGTACATGCATAGGTAGATATAGCAGTTAACTTACTTATCCATTTCTCCAAAGATCTGTGCTTCCAAAAAAGGCAATTAGGTGTGTGTATGTGGTTTGGAAGTGTGTGTGTGTGTGTGTGTGTGTGTGTGTGTGTGTGTGTGTGTGTGTGTGTGTGTGTGTGTGTGCGTGTGTGTGTGTGTTTATGGGTTAAGTGCGTGTGCATGTTTTGATGTTTGGGGGTTTGGGTTAGGTAAAGGGATTTAGGATGTATTTGGTGGGCAGTCAGTGTGGGGTGTGTGGTTATAAGAGCCACATAATTTACTATACAGCTATTTCAAGGCAGGGTTAGACTTAGATTTGTGTAAAGTGGAGGAAGAAAAATTCCAGCAAGTTATTACTGCAGTTTAGAGGGTTCTTTGCATGGTCTGTGCCAATTAACATGACTTAAACAATTGCTGAGGTAGCAGTCACTATTGACTGTCTCATTGCTTTCATTCCTAATTCCTGTTATCAGGACCGGTGCACCCCAGAACATATGTTGTATACCTGTCAACAAGATGTTCCAACCATCACCTGCAATAGGTTCATAGGTTCATAGGTTCGTACTAGGCTATCTGCCCTAGGGCATTTATAAGCCTAGCCAGAGTGTATGTGGCTTACACCACCCCTTAGGATGAGAATACTACGCCCTTTTAGGGTTTAGTTTACTATGCCTCTGTCTAGTAGTGACAAAGAGATGACCCGGGGTAAACCTACGATCTCCCATCCACTCGTCGAGATTTCTCTTGAATAGAGTCAGTGATGGGCTCTGCCTAACATGGACTGGGATTCTGTTCCAGAGTGTAGGGAGCCTCTGGGTTATGAATCTGTCCCTCCAGCACGTTCTATTTATTTCTGTGTTGAGGTTTAAGTCACTTGTTCTCGTGGCTCTGATGGATTTGGATTTTTGAGGTGGAGCATGTCCATTAATTCAGGATTGGACATGGCCTTGTACGTCAGGCACAGATCACCTCTGAGTAGGCGGTATGCGACTGAATAGAGCTGGAGTTTTTTCAGTCGGGCAGCATATGACATATGTTTAAGACCCTTTATCCTCTTGGTGAGGAACTTTTGGGGTCTTTCCAACTGCTGCAGGTGTCGGGTGAGATACATCCCAAATGGGGCATTGTACTCAATCATTGGCCTGATAAGAGAAGAGTACAGGGGCACAATGACCTCTCTTGATCTAGATGTGAAACCCTTCATGATAAGTTGGGCAATATAGAAGGTCTTCCTAACCACTTTGGCAATGTGAGTGTCAAATGAGAGGTTACTGTCAACCTGGGTCCCTAGGTCCCTGATTACCTCTTCTGTACTTAATGGATTACCGCCTATGTGGTAATTTGTCGGTACCTTGTTTTTCCCAAAGGGTATGACTATACATTTTTTGGTGTTTAGCTTAAGGCCATGGCTCTGGCACCAATTATCTGTTTCTATGAGGCCTCTCTTAAGGATGTTTGTGTCCGCTGGAGTATCAATTATGGCGCCCAGTTTGCAGTCATCTGCGAACTTTGTCAGCCACAATCCTCCTATGTTTGCCTGTACCTCGGAAAAATAAATGCCGAACAAAAGGGGTCCCAGGACTGAGCCCTGTGGGACACCGCTTGTGAGTGGCTTAGAGTCTGACATAGCTCCAGCAACTCTGACCCTGTGGGTTCTGTCCTTGAGCCAGTTTGCAACCCATCTTGTGACATATGGGTTTACATTTAAGCTGGTGAGTTTGTCTATGATGCCCGAGTGGGGTATTGTGTCAAAGGCTTTTGCAAGGTCAAGGTAGGCTGTGTGAACTGCCTTACCCTAATCAATGGCCTTAGTGACTGTTTCAAAAAAGTCGACCAAGTTCAGAAGGCAGGATCTGCCCTTGACAAAGCCAAATTGGGTAGGATCCAATGTCTGTAGGTCCCCAATGTCTTTGTTTATGAGTTCCATAATGATCCTCTCCATAGCTTTGCAAACCAGGCTCATCAGGCTTATGGGGCGGTAATTTCCAGGGTCCGTAGAAGCACCGCCTTTGTGAAGTGGGACCACTGTTGCCGTACGCCACTCTTTGGGTACATATCCTGTGGTAAGGCTAAGATTAAACAGCAGCCTTATGTGTGGGTTTAGTTCCTCTTGGAGTTCATGTAGCACACAGCCTGGGACACCATCCGATCCCATTGATGCTGTGTTTTTAGCTTTAGAGAGGGCGGCTCTCACCTGGGCATCTGAGATGTTAGGGAGGCTACACTCTGCTGGGATAGTTATTTCTCCTTTTGGGGAAATTTGCACTGAACCTGTCTGCCAGAATGTTGGCAATGTCAGTGGGTTCAGTGTATTTTGTGTCATTTTGGACTAACTCTGAGCATATCTGGGAGTTTCCACCCAGGTTTCTAACATAGCTAAAGAAGGCCTTGTGATTGTCTTTTGTGTCATTTGCGATTTTTCTCTCAAAGTTGGCCTTGGATGATTTTATGAGTGATCGTAGTTTTTTGCTAGTACTGATCAGAGATGCCTTTCCTTTTAGGGATTTTGCTCTGTCATGTAGTAGCTTCCTCCTTCTGTTGTAAAGTTTGTTTATGGCTGGGGTCCACCAGACCGGTCGCCTGCCTTTGGGGGAATGGGTCTTGGTTTTATTTGGGATTGCATGATCCATGCATTCTTGAAGGTGCCCATAGAAGGCATTTGCAAGGGATTCAGCAGTGTGGGTTGTGGTTTCCACTGGCCCAGGGGCCTTAAAAGATACCACCTCAGTCTTAAGAAGTGTGAAGTTTGCTTTTGAGAAGTTCTTCACTGTGGTCTTTTGTGCAGGGGGTGGGGGCAGGATGTGGATTTCCAGTGAGATTAATTTATGGTCTGATCTTACCAAAGAGGGATGTACTTCTGGTGTGGAGCATTTTGTCCCCATGTTTGTGATGATCAGGTCTAGTATATTGTCTCCTCTTGTGGGAATGGTGACTAGTTGTTCCATTGCATTTGAGTTTATGAATTCTAAGAACCTTTGGGCTAGAGTGTTGGGGCTTGATAATGTTCCCAGTCTATGTTTGGGTAGTTGAAGTCTCCCAAAATGATGGTATTTGGAGAGACATTCATACTCTCCAGTGTCTTCAGGAAGGCTGTGTGGGGTTCCTGAGTTTGAGAGGGTGGTCTGTAGCATGCTACAAACTGTAAGGCAGTTTTGCCTATGGTTAGTTGCACCTGGATAGTCTCCGATGCTTCATGCGTTGCCACTAACCTGGAGGTGTGGGTATCTTTGATGAAAATGGATACTCCCCCTCCTTTTGTGGTTCTGTCCAAGTTTTGGGGCCGGAAAGCATGATATGAGGTAAAACCTGATAGTGCTGGGGTGCTCTCAGGAGCCTTGAACCAGGTTTCAGTCACTGCACAGACATCGATGTTCTCCATACTGAGAAGGGCTTCGAGGGCGTGCATCTTGAGGTTTAGACTTCTGGCATTGAGCAGCATTACCCTTAGTTTTTCTCCACTTGTGTTTTCTAGGGAGGTAGGTTTGTCATTTGTCAATAGACATCAAGAGTATTGAAACAAGAAAGCTGTTTAGCTGAAAACTGAATTTATTATGATGCAGAACTGCAGGTTCATTTTCAAGTCATGATACAGTAAGTTATGTTTTGTACTAAAAGGGTTAATGGAAACTTGCTTCACCCCTCACAAAGATGCTCAGTATTCTATAAGACTAGTGTAGAGATTAACCATTTTTTCCCCTTATGTCCATTTGATTTTCTATAGCAATCTCTCTCTTGATTTATACCCATTTATGATTCCAGACCTGGTATTAGTCCATAATTCAAATGATATGTAGGATTTGTAATTTTAGAGCATATTTTCTTGGTTGATTTTTTTGTTTAATTTTTAAACAGGTGTCACTGGTACATCAAAGCAAAAATGAAGTCTGAAGACAAAAGGACACAGTTCCAAAATGGTCATCGTAAGTAGCACCAGAATTGTTACTGATTTTTCTTAATTGCTCTGCGAACCTTGTGAAATTGATCTGTTCCAGTGTCACGTGACAGTGAATGCTCTGTTTCCTGAAGTGAACCCTGATTGCTTGCTTACTTCAGTCATCCTTAGGGCACACTAGGTAGTAATGGCACACCTGGTGGTGAGCTCAGGACACCTATGTTATTACGAATGAACAGAGCTATAGCTTCATGCCTCTCTCTTTTTCAGATTAATGCTGATAGAAATGATTGCCCTGCATTTCTAGAAAATGAATTTGAAACAATTGCTGTGTAATGTAAGGTAGTCAAAAACATAACCCTAGTCCTTAAGTCTCATCAGCTTCCATCCATCAAGTGGTAAACCTTCAACACCTGTACTCAGTCTTCACAGCATTAGGAATAGGTAAACCCTAAAGATAAAAATCTGAAGCAAAATTCTGAAAGAGAACTATGATGAATCGAAAGCAACCTTTTATGTATATTTTTTTGTTGTATCTTGAAAGAAATATTGCAAAATTTTCCCATTTAACTCTTAATTTAAAAAGAAAAGTCTTCAAAATTATGAACCAGCATCTGTTAGGGACAAGTGCATTCCAAATTACACATTCAAAATAAAATAAAATGCATTTAAGAAAACCTGTTCTGTGCAAAGTTTAGTTAGTTAGTTAGTTAGTTAGTTAGTTAGTTAGTTAGTTAGTTAGTTAGTTAGTTAGTTAGTTATTTTCATGTTGCTTATTCTGAAATCGCTAAGATGATCCAAGCATCTGTAGTTAAAATAAGAAAATACATTTTTTATACAAAACATGCTAAATCTTGCCCAAAAGAAGTGAAAACAATATTTTATCACAGTATAACTACTGTGCATTGGCTAGTCACACCAGTAATGGTTCATAATGCACATCTACATTGTAACTTCTTCTTCTTCTTCTTTCAACTTTTTCCCAGTCAGGGGTCGCCATAGTGGATCATCTGTCCGCTCATGATTGGCAGTGGAGTTTTACAGTGTTGAGTTGCCAGCCCAGTGCCCAGTCTTCCACAGAAGGCAACACATGCGCACACTCACACTTAGGGCCAATTTAGAGTGTCCAATCCACCTGCAGCATGTCTTTGGGAGGAAACCGGAGCACCCGGAGGAAACCCACGCGACCACAAGGAGGACATGCAGACTCTGCACAGAAGGCACCCCAGCCGAGGATCGAACCGGAGAACCTCTTGCTGTGAGGCTGCAATGCTAACCACTGCACCACCGTGGCCACCCCACATCTGCATTGTAACTAAAGGGTTTTAAATGTTAGTTCTCTTTCAGTTTTGGTAGCTCTTCTAACACTGTAGTTTGTACTTTTTGCTATTTTTGAAGGCTGCAAACTAGATTATATGTTGTGTTTTCACAGTACGACTTCCAGGAATCAAAACATATGTTGACCCAGATACATATGAAGACCCCACACTAGCAGTTCATGAGTTTGCAAAGGAAATTGATCCTTCTAGAATTCGTATTGAGAGGGTGATTGGAGCAGGTAAGGAGCAATGCAAAAGCTGTTTTGTGTAAAATAAGTTGAATGTCTCTGAGATTTTTTTTTTTTGTTGGGAGGGTGTTGAAGTACCTTGCCACCTCTGGATATGTTTGAGTGCTCAAAGTATGCATTAATGTTAACCTTTGCAGACCAACATGATACAAACTTTATAAACCAAATAACCTAATAAGGGATGCTTGAAAATCATCTGCACTGTTTTATTAATAGGTCATTTGTATTTTGACATATATATATATATATATATATATATATATATATATATATATATATATATTTACTCAAAAGTATGGCGACAAAAGATTTGGTAGATGCAATAAAGGGGGAAGTAGCTTGTGCTTTCTGCAGTTCTTTCTATTTTGCTTTATGAAAGCTGAGATTTTCGATGAATTGAATAACTCTCGGGTTTTAGGCTGTAGTGGTTGGGAAGATTTGCATCAGGGAATATTCATACTCTTATGTTCAGTTAAGGAAACAAAAAAATGCAGTCTTAAGTGAGAAAGTCAGAAGGCAGAGTCTTTGTGCAGAAATCTGATGAGGTAATTCCTGACATGTGGGCTGCACAGTGGGATCATCAGAATTGAGGTGCTTACCAGTGCTGTTACTAGGATGATGAGATTGTTGTAGAAGAGGACACTTCAAGTTTGTGTGTCATGAAGAAGGTAATGTCTTGCTTCGGGCACTCACAGTTGTCTGAAGCTTGTAAAAGGAGAACCATAAACATTTATATAAAGATCAGGCTGATAGAATATCCACATATAGGCATCAGGCCTACAGGTTTCTACAGAGACACATTTCCAGATGCCATGACATGAATGCTGTTTACATGTCCAGCACTGCCCAGCTGTTAGGATATCCCATTCTACCTAACTCAGCCTGGGCACAGTAGATATTTTCTTTTTACCTCTTCTTTTAAACTAGAAAATATATGGTGAGCTGTTTGGTACTCCCATCATCATTGTGAAACGTACAGCTGACACCTTTGCTCTAAGGATCACCATGTTAGAATCTACTACTGTGCAGTATATATGGATGCTGTTAGAGTATATTTAACAGTGAATAAAAGATTGAAATAAATTCTGTTACAAATATGCAAAATAAATAAGGTATAAAATAAAGCTTTCTTAAATGTAGAAATAGAGTTTAGCAATATGTGATTAGCATCCATACTAAATGACTATGGCTTGAAAAATAAGGAATTTGCTTAATGGACATATTTTCCTACAAAATCAGCAATATTGTATGCATTTCACACTGTTTGCAAGAAAGCTGACCTCTTACAGACTTAGCAAAAATGTAAAAAACAGGATGTATGCATTTCACATTGTAAGTAAGAGCAAAAAATGTAAAAAACAGGATGTATGCATTTCACATTGTAAGTAAGAGCAAAAAATGTAAAAAACAGGATGTATGCATTTCACATTGTAAGCAAGAAATCTAACCTGCTTCCTTAAAAAATGGACAACAGGAAAACAATCTGTACGTATTTCTATCATATGACACTGTTAACCAAGGAATTTGGAATGGACACGCCTTTATCAAGTCAGCAGTTGTACCTGTTTCCCACAAAGATGTTTCCTTAAAAGACAATATCAGTATTGTTTCTCTACAGGATGAAAAACATTTCTGCAAACACCAGCAAACAGATGTTTTCATACAAAGTCTATATTGAATACCAGGAAGAAAAGCAGAATGTAAAAACATTATAAAGAGACTAGAGCAGATAAAATTGTTAGAGGTATTTGTGTATGTTACACCTCTCACATCATTTATGCTAAACTAGAAGTAAAAAGTGGTACAGTTTAACTAAAGCTGCAACAGTAGTCTGTGTGGTTTGTTATAAAAAGTTATTTATTGGTTTACTGCTCTTAAAGTGACAGAGTTTGGTGCTGTATCAGTGTATATTCTGCAAGTTTCTGTGGGCAACAGACTGTGAATGCAATTATAACTAGACTTTGATTTCAGCAGAATCCAGTCAGTAAGACCTTAGTGTCTTAAGAAGACTTTGGATCCATCACAGTAAGCAGCACCTTGATAATTAATTTTTCAGATGCCTCCACAGAAATGCCAGCAGTGATGGTCTCTGTGCTCTGGTCATCTCACTGCAAACCTCAACCCTTACCACCTTCCATATGATCAAAGAAGTCAGTGCCTACAGTGACTGACTGTTGATTCAGGCATGATATTCCCTACCATGTAAATGTTTGCACCAGTAAAATTACCCAAAAATTAGTTGTACTCCTCTGTAAATGGAGACAATGTATGTACCACTAATTCTTTTTCACTTCATTACCCACAATACTTTATCTCAGTATAATGAGATACAGTGTTAAAACTGTGGCATATTAGTGAATTACCTGTATCCCTTGAATTGCCACCACTCCACATAAATCTTCTTGCTAGAAACCTTGATTGCTGACTGCCTGCCAGATTGACAGTAGGGTGACTTTGCACACCTGAATCACTACTGACATTAAAGGAGTAAATCCACTGGATATGCAAGATATGGGCTTTACCATGGCATTAATACTGAGTCACATGAAAGACTAGAGAAGAAATTAAAGGTTATAGCAGTGTTTGGCTTCCAGTGTAATTCAGACAGTTATGATTTTGAGTCTGAATTAGAAAGAAAGAAAAGAAACTAGACATTAAACCTAAAGGAGAGCAATGTATGTTGACAATCACTACTAATGTTGTTGCAAAGGTTAAGTTCCATGCATCCCACAATGTGGGGGGCTATCCCACCTCCCTACTTATATATAATAACTATGAGATTGCCATACCTCAGAGAAAAGAATATACTTTGAGCCACAGTGATCTCACAGTGATCTCAAATTAAGTCCATATTTTCTTCACTTCAGGCTTATTCCAGGACTTACACTTACAAGTCTCAGAACTGAAAAATGTTATCACAGTGCATCATATAATGCAGCATGGATACTTAACCACCTAACTGAGAAGATGCAGAAAAATGGCAGTCGGGTGCTATCTGTCTGAGGAAGAAAACAGTAGAGGGTTTTGTAGGGTTCAGGACTGTACCCAGCCTAGTTTAATATACTTATAATGGATGTTATAATGAGCAGGATAAGCTCAACTTGTTTGCAGATAACAAAATAATAGGCACTGAGTTCTGAGAATGTAATATTTTCTAGCAAAAACTGTTGAGAGTTGCAAAGTGGTCAGACAAGTAGCAACTGGCACTGCAAAACAGAGTATAGCTATCCAGATTGATAGATGAAATGTATTAAAGTAGACATAGCAGGAAGAGTAACATCAAGGATAAGGCAGTCGTAACTGCCAAGCTGAATTACATACATTGCTGGGAAAAGGCATTATCTACGATAACGGTATGTACAATGATGTAGCTGGGGATGAGGGCCCAAAGAAGCTGTCTGTCATTGTGTCAGACATTAAGGCACTAAGACCACATGAGAAACATTTTTCCATAACTAGTGGTATATAGTAATGAAGAGAAAAGGCTGGACATGGCATGCCAAACTGGTCAGAGGAATGGACAAGCTGCATTAGGAGAAGAGCACAAAATATTTTATATGTATATATTTTAAAAGAGAGAACATGATGGCACATCATCATCATCAGAGGGCACAGTCCACTGTCACAATTAAATGGTTGGTGTAAACTTCATGAGAAAGCTCAGTGTGACATTTTTGTTTTTAGAAATATGAAAAAGAGAAAAAAAGTATACGGCTGAAAGTTACCAGTATTCACAGACAGCTCAAAATTGAATGGAAAGCATATCACATGATGCACAAATGGGACTCTTAGTGAAGATAAAGGTGGCTGTAAATTTGTTATAGTCATGTGTTACATACCGTTTTCAGATGTAAAACACCTTTGCATCTATTGAGGTGTATGCTGATTATCTGCATGGTGTATCAAGATACTGATATAGACATTTAGAACACCTTTGCATCTATTGAGGTGTATGCTGATTATCTGCATGGTGTATCAACATATTGATATAGACATTTAGATATTTTGCTTTCAAAGCTCAGATTGCTATCAACATCAAACCCATTTTTTCCAATTTGTACATGGGGGGTCACGTGCAACTTTCCAAATAAGTTATGTCAGGATATATCATTTCATCACTGCAATGAAAATAGATATCAACACTTTTCAGTTTTTTCAGTACTTTTTCATTTCTAACATTGCTATTCATTTGTAGTGCACAAAGGCTATCATTATGTTCCACATTAAGGAAAAAAGTCTTGTTAATCACCATTTTAACATCAGAAAGTGCTTAACAAGATTCCATTATGCACCTCTCGATTCTGTTAAACTCTGCTCCTGTGCTAAAATATAACAGTGACTGGTGCCAGCCACCACAGAACAACAGCAAGAAGGTAACAGATTAAAAAGATGTTAAGACAATTTTCTGCCACACACACACACACACACACACACACACACACACACACACACACACACACACACACACAAAGACGATGTTGCAAAGTGTCTAACAGCTTTTGAATCCATTCATTTCACAGAGAAGCATTTTGCTTCTGCTCATTGCTGGTGTGGCAGAGCTAAGCATTCTATGGCTATCAAAGCCAACACTCTGGGCACCTGCATTTTCTTTCTGTAACTAGTAGTACATGGTGCAAATAAATTTCTATACATTATAAAGAATTATGATCGGGTCTTTCCAATTCTAACTCCTACTATCGTGTTTTTGACATGGCATGTCAAGATTCATCTCCCAAGCTTTGCTTCACTGCACTCTCAATGTGAATTTGTTGACTTCCATATCTTGAGCACATAAGTTGGTTATTATTAAAGATCTGATACTAATCTACTAAGCGGTGTTATTTTTCAGTTTATGAACTGTTTGGATGTTTAGCTAGCTTTCTGAGCAATCTTAAAAACCTCAGAATCTCAGCACATATAGAAGATTGTATTCTGTACACTGCTGACTAGGGATTTTCTGGTCTGTACTGCTAGAGGACATTTTATTGCCTACACTGATAATAGCTGATGCTGCAGTCCACGTTGCTTACAGGAGATTCTGTGGTTTGCTCTTTTGATAAGGGATTCTGTGTTCGGCATTGCTAATAGGAGATTCTCTAGTCTGCACTGCTGATAGGGGCATCTATTGCCTGTACTGCTTATTAGAGATGCTGTGGTCTGCACTGCTTATAGGAGATTCAGTGTCCTGCACCACTTATAGGAAGTTCTGTGGCCTGCACTACCTATAGGAGATTCTATTGGCTACAGTCTTCCAGTAGAGATCTATATAAAGACTGCTGTACATACCATGTGACTTCTTCATAGGATTCTTGACAACCTACATGGTCTTCTTGAAGTGATCATCAGACCAAGCATAAATAGTCCCTGCAGTAACTTGTTGAAACTTTTATTGTTTTGAAAAATGTCTTGAATTCCATATTTGCATACAGTGGATCATTATCTATTATTATTATGTCAGGAATTCCTTTCCTTGAAAATACAGACTTCGGTGCGTTAATTATGCCTCTATTGGCATCTGTCCATTTCACAACCTCAGGAAACATTGAATAATGCCAACATAGATCCGATATACACAGTAATTTTCCTCTAACAAATTTGTTTCAGCATTAATCCATGGTCATCCTGGAACTGAATAAGAAATCATATATTGAATTTTATTGCAATAAACATTGTACTTAGTGCAGTTCTGGGCCATTTATTCTACTTGTGCAGATATGGTCGACCAAAACAATTCACTTCCAGTTTTTTTTTTAGTATTTTCAAGTGGCACTCATGTATTCTTGCCAGCAGTCATTTTATAGGTCTTAAACATCTAACTTTGCATGCAAATAAACTCTTTTTTAATAAAAGTAGGCTAGATTTCTATCCTTTTTGCATTTGACTTCTCTGGGCAACTTCCCATAAGCACTGGTCATAACATTTTCAAAAATACTACATCATGTCAATAAATCTAATGACTGCTTGGTTATCCTCTGTTGGAGGCATTTGCACTACTCTACTAACTTTCTTATTATCATCTGTTTACAAGCCTTCTGAAGTTAATGGTTGACCCTTGAATCATAGATCTTTTAACTCTAATTTTCAATGTCATACTTTATACTGCATAATTCTCTTCAGTATCCCATTTCAGCCTCCTGTCATGCTTTTATTTGTTATGACACCATGCAGGTATATTATCCGTAATATTAAATCTCATTCAAGCCTCCCTGTCTGCCATTTATGCAATAGTTCAGTTACGCAGCTCAAGTGGCAGTGAGTTAGCATGTGGAGGCATTAGAAATATGTATTTTCCTGTATATAAATTAAAAGTACTCAATTTAAAATTTTCTTTATTACGTTTAAGTTACCCAAATCTCTTACCATCATCAAGCACAGAAAAAGTATTATACACGTTGCATGTCAGAAAGCAGTTTTTAACTGTATGAAGTGGGCAGTCTTCCCTCTGTATAGCTTTACAGTGATTTTGCCCACCTAGACATATTCAATTTCTATGTGGCTTCACAACAGGAGCCATGCTGTCCATCCATTCAATAGACTTCATCTGTATATTTAAACATGCCCATGTACTTACTCCTTTCTGCCCAATCCCTTCTCAGTTCCACTTATCAAAGCTACTGGTACCTTTCTTGGTTCACACAGTACTGCTAACAGTATATAATATACCTGAATATGATGAACTATCAAACAACACAACCATGTAAATTAGTCCTCATCCCATCCTCGCAAAGCATGCCATGACTTTGCAGATTTCTATTATGAATTATTTCACCATGCCAAGCTTTCTGGCAAGTAAGCTGACCCCACCCAATGTGAATTTTCATTCCCACCATATTGAATTAAATCCTGTGTTTCATTAATTGTAGTTCTACTTGCTTTATTTAATGCATGAACACAGGGAGCCTAAACCAAGCATCTGCCTAGTGTGATATTTTCATATTCACAAGTAAGCATGTTCTGACATAGTTGTTTTGCATTTTTGAACTGAATAAGTAAGCAATTAGAACAGTGATAGTTTCAGTTGTGCTTCAAATATTTGAGTATATGTGGTATTACAGTGACACAGCAGATAGTTTTGTTGCCTCATAGTAAGAGGTCCCCTGGTTCAATCCTCAGCTGGGGTGCCTTCTGTACGGAGTCTGTATGTCCTCCCTGTGTTCATGTGGGATTCCTCTGGGTGCTCTGGTTTCCTCCCACATTCCAAAGACATGCATTAGTTGGTTTGGACACTCTAAATTGGCCATAGGTGTGAGTGTCCATGCGAGTGTGCTGTGTGGAAGAATTACCATGGCAGGGCTGGCCATATGGTGATGTAAGCCTTGGCTCTAGATGATTGTCACTATTAAAGTGACACCTTCTCCATATGTGCAGAAATGGGAACAAGGGTTGTGGATGGATGGATGTGGTATCACACTTTCCACCAGTGTCTACTTGAAAAACAATACTTTGATTATGACTTTTCAGTTTCTCTACCCAAATTTCTAGATGTTCCTCTTGTTGGAAATACTCAGTGACACTTTCATGCATAATTTTAGTTCTGACCATTCTCAACGTTTGTTATGCTCACAAACCGCAAACACATTCATTGCTTTGTTTCATTACATGCATTTGTTAACTATTAATTTCTTCAATTTACACAATTTGTGAAAGTGAATTCACTTTTCATAGATTCTACAAACTTCAGTAATCACTGGAAATTGTTTATTGTCTTACTGATATCCAAGATATGCTGAGGGTCTTATGAAAAACACATGTTCATGCCTTGCATGCTTCCCACGCTTCTCATGACTTGCTTTAATCTATTTTACTCACCTTCAAGTGTTCTGTCATGCAGCTGTACACAGTTCTAACTCCTCTGTGAGCTCTTTTAAATGTGGCAAAATAATTTCCCTCATTCGGTTGCTTTATCTGATGCCATATTTGCACATTACAACAGTTGTATTTTTATCTTATTATTTCTGTTGCCATGTATGATGCTGCATTATACTAGTGAATCATATACCTGACCAGAGTCATAGTTTTGGCTTGGTTCTTTGGTACAGTAACACAAGTATAAGCATTTTCTGTGGACCTTATACATCATTGAAGAACAAAACATCTGTCTTAGCTCTGTACTATTCACTCTATCTGTCTCCCTCTCTGTCTTTTTCTCTTTCAGTACTCAAATATATTACAAACTTTCAGGATATTTTCCGCTGTGATGGACAGCCATATAGGTCAGTGTACCTCTTCAGGCTTCTTAGGACACCAGTCACAGTCAGGAATAAAGTTAATATATGAATCAAGAGGTTTAATTTCATGTACAGATTGTCCTGCATAGAGGGATTTCCTGGAGGCTGTAGCTGTACCATTTAATAAAAAAGTGAAACAGCTTATGTTTAGTCACTTTTGGCACTATTTAACATTTTGTATGCAAAACTAGCAATAATGAGATGAGAAACAAGTCTGAATTCTGTTAGCTTCATCAGCTGTACCTTTAGACTGCTTATTAGTCTACTTGAAACCCAGCAACATAATACCAATACAGGACTCTGAATGAGAGCAAAGGTGTCAAGAATGGAAAATATATAAACATATGATACATTAGAGGGAAGTAGAGAGTACTGGTAGCAACATGATGCCAATACAGGACTCTGAATGAGGGCAAAGGTGTCAAGAATGGAAAATATATAAACATGTGATAAACCTGGTTCAAGGCTTTCAAGAGCACCCCAGCACTACCAGGTTATACCTCATACCATGCTTTTCGGCCCCAAAACTTGGACCGAACCACAAAAGGAGGGGGAGTATCAATATTCGTCAAAGATACCCACACCTCCAGGTTGGTGGCACAGCACGAAGCATCAGAGACTATCCATGTGCAACTAACAGTGGGTAAAACTGCCTTCCAGTTTATAGCCTGCTACAGACCACCCTCCCAAACCCAGGAACCCACCTCGGCCTTCCTGAGAACACTGGAAAATATGAAGGTCTCTCCAAACACCATTATATTGGGTGACTTCAACTACCCAACCATAGACTGGGAGCATTACTCTAGCTCCAACACCCTAGCCCAAAGGTTCCTAGAATTTATAAACTCAAATGCTATGGAACAACTTGTTACCACTCCCACAAGAGGGGAAAACATACTGGACCTGATCATCACCAACATGGGGACTCTATGCTCCAGACCAGAAGTGTATCCCTCACTGGTAAGATCAGACCATAAACTAATCTCACTGGATATTCACATCCCGACCCCACCCCATGCCCAGAAAACCACAGTGAAAAACTTCTCTAAAGCAAATTTCACACTCCTCAAAACCGAGGTGGAATCCTTCAAAGCCCTCGGGCCTCTGGATAATACAGCCCAGACCACAAAATCCTTTATAAACGCATTCTATGAACACCTTCAGGAATGCATGGATCATGCAATCCCAAATAAAACCAAGACCCAATCCTCCAAAGGCAGACGTCCTGTCTGGTGGACCCCAGCCATAAACAAACTATACAATAGAAGGAGGAAGCTACTACATGACAGAGCAAAATCCCAAAAAGGGAAGGTATCTCTGATCAGTATTAGCAAAAAACTACGGGCACTCATAAAATCGTCTAAGGCCAGCTTCGAGAGAAAAATTGCACAGGACACTAAGGATAATCACAAGGCTTTCTTTAGTTATGTTAGGAACCTGGGTGGTAATTCCCAGATATGCTCAGAATTAGTCCAAAATGACAAAAAATACACCGAACCCACAGACATTGCCAACATCCTAGCTGACAGGTTCAGCGCAAACTTCTCCCCCCCCCACCAAAAGGGCTAATATCTATCCCAGCAGAGTGCTGCTCCCTGACATCTCAGATGCTCAGGTAAGAGATGCCCTCTCCAAAGCAAGAAACACAGCATGAATGGGACCAGGGCTGCGTCCTACATGAACTCCAAGAAGAGCTAAACCCAAACCTAAAACTACTGTTCAGTCTCAGCCTTACTACAGGATATGTACCCAAAGAGTGGCGTACAGCAACAGTGGTCCCTCTCCACAAAGGTGGTGCCTCAACGGATCCTGGAAACTATCGCCCCATAAGTCTCACTAGCTTGGTCTGCAAAGCTATGGAAAGGATCATCATGGACCTTATAAATAAAGATATTGGGGACCTACAGACACTGGATCCTACCCAGTTCAGCTTTGTTAAGGGCAGATCCTGCCTCTTAAACCTGGTCAATTTCTTTGAAACAGTCACCAAGGCCATTGACAAGGGAAGGTGGTCCACACAGCCTACCTGGACCTCGCAAAAGCCTTCGATACAATACCCCACTCGGGCATTATAGATAAGCTCACCAGCTTAAATATAAACCCCTATGTCACTAGATGGGTTGCAAACTGGCTCAAGGACCGAACCCACATGGTTAGAATAGCTGGAGCCATGTCAGACTCCAAACCAGTTACAAGTGGCGTCCCACAAGGCTCAGTCTTGGGACCTCTCTTGTTCGGTATATATTTCTCGGAGGTACAGGCCAACATGGAAGGACTGTGGCTGACCAAGTTCGCAGATGACTGCAAACTGGGCACCATAATAGACTCTCCAGCTGACACAAGCATCCTCCAAAAGGGCCTCATAGAAGCAGACAACTGGTGCCAGAGCCATGGCCTCAAGCTAAATGCCAAAAAGTGTATAGTCATCCCCTTTGGCAAAAACAAAGTGCCCACAAATTACCACATAGGTGGTAATCCATTAAGTACAGAAGAAGTAATTAGGGACCTGGGGACCCAAGTTGATAGCAATCTCTCATTTGACAACCACGTGGCCAAAGTGGTTAGAAAAACATTTTATATAGCCCACCTAATCATGAAGGGATTCACATCTAGATCAGGGAGGTCATCGTGCCTCTTTACTCATCCCTCATCAGGCCCATAATTGAGTACAATGCCCCTTTTGGGATGTACCTTACTAGACACCTGCAACAACTGGAAAGACCCCAAAAGTACCTCACCAAGAGGATCAAGGGGCTCAAACAGATGCCGTATGCTGCCCGGTTAAAGAAACTCCAGCTCTACTCAGTGGCATACCGCCTGCTCAGAGGCAATCTGTGCCTGACTTATAAAGCCATGTCCAACCCGGAATTAATGGACATGCTGCACCTCAGAAAATCCAAATCCCATCGAGCTACGCGCTCGAGGGACTTAAACCTCAGCACTGAAATAAATAGGACATGCTGGAGGGACAGATTCATAACCCAGAGGCTCCCTTCACTCTGGAATAAAATCCCAGTCCAGGTTAGGCAGAGTCCCTCATTGACTCTCTTCAAGAGGAATCTTGATGAGTGGATGGGAGATCGTAGGTTTACCCTGGGTATCACTTCTGTGTCACTGTTAGACAGAAGCGCAGTATACTAACCTCGAAAAAGGGCATAACAAAATTAATTTAAAATGGGTGGCGAAAGCCAAACACACTCTGGCTAGGCTTATAAATGCCCTAGGGCAGATAGCCCAGTATGAACCTATGAACCTATGAACCTATTAGAGGGAAGTAGAGAGTACTGGTAGCAACATAAAGTAGCCATTTCATGACTGAGTTAAATAGTATTTCACAGAAAGAATATTGGGGTTCTTGAGTATATTTTAGAGGGAATGGTATAGTGCAAGCAGTCAGAAGAATTCAGTGATGATTAGGTCAATAGTATAAGAATAGAAGAAGAGAGACACCTGCAAATGGGCTGCCTCAATCTTTTTATGTATATATATCTATGTGCTTGCAAGTGATACCAAGGGACTATGAATGGCAGCTCTACGGAGAACCCTAGCCTGCAGTTAGCATAGATAAATGCATGCATATTAGGGTACAGAACACATCAATTTAGATGTTAGCAGACATATTATATGAACAATTCATAATCAGAACTTTCCTCCAATGGTAAGCTTTTCCTTCATCAGTTACTTGCTGTTTTACTGTTACATTTATGTTGTACCACAGGGATGTTTGCTGCCCTTGTTGATAATTTTTTAAAATATTATTGTATTTCATTTTGCCTACCAGCCATTAGCCTTCTCACAATATGTTGGCCTATTCTTTGCGCTTAAGTTAAGAGTCAATCACAGGAGGCCATCATATAGGCAGCCACCAAGGTTTTCTACTTAATGGCCTAACCCCCCACCCCCACCTCGGCAGCTGCCCTACTTGCTGACATCTGTGAGAGTCTTCCATGCTTTCCCTTTGTGTACACTCTTCTTGGAATGCAACTGCATGTTGCAGCTTGGCAGAACCAAGCATACATCCCCAAGTCATATGCTGTTGGCCTGGTTTTGCCATGGAAGTCAATGTTGAAGTAGAACAAACCACTTCCCTCCTCCAAGGATGGTTTAGCTAGAATGAGATACTCATTCCCCCTCTCTGTCCTTATGCTGTCCAGTATCAAGACTGCTAATCAAACCTGGCTGTATGGGTAATAATCAGGACTTCATCCCTCTACACCACTGAGATGACCCATTCCTAATCATCTAAATTGTAAGGCAAACACAGCTGGCTCCATGACAGAGGGAGATTATGTCTAATTACCCAGCTAAACCAAGTATGAGTAGTGGCTCCATCTCTGGAGGCTCCAGCAAGGGAGGTAGAGGACTGAAGAGACATTGCCTGCTCACATGGTCCAGGTTGAAACTTGTCAGACATTTTGTAAGTTGAATCTCCTGCTTATGAATTCCTAGTGGAGACCAGGGCAATAGTGTGAGCTGCCTACTGAAATATAAGAGGATGTAACTGGCCAAGGGACTGCATTACTCAAAGAAGTGGGTAACAACCCCATTCCAATCTACCCACTTTGCATCCATCCTCAGCATTTACATGGTATACAAGAACAGATTTTAGGACACATGACAAAATCCCCTGATGGTTGCCTCAACGATTGCTGAAAAGATTGGCTCTCATTAGGTAGGAAGCAAACATGTAGAGTTATGGCAATTGGCCTGATGGTCACCAGCTGCAGCGGACTGAAAATAAAAGTAACCACATAAGCCCAATGAATGTAAAAAAGCAAAATATTTAAAGACCAGTATGCTAACTTCATATGTAATTAGCTCTTTTTTTGGAATTGACATTGACATGATAAAAGAATTAAAAAATAATGCCATTGGCTCATTTTGCCTAAACTTCATCTGAATATGTTGAGGATACAGGGTACAAGGAAGCCTGTCATTGCAGGAAACTCTGCATTACTTTCTGGGTTGTGTTCTGCATTGTGACTTTCCATTCTCATCTTACTTAGATATAAATCCTTCAACAGTAACACCACTAACAATAAATTGTGGTCCTTATCGGTTTTGTAGAACTTTATTATAAATTTGACTAATAGCTTAGTTTCACAGTGCAGACCATCCATACTAAGGTGTCACACAAATATTGTGCCTTGTTTTGCATTCTGGGGATGAGCACATGAATCAGCCAACAAGAAAAAGTACTTTAGCATAACAAGTGAAATTTTTTAATTATTTGTTGGTGTAGATTTAGGCCCTTAGTGTGGGTGTTTGTAGAACCACTGGTTTTGTAAAGAAATACCTATCTCTGGCAACTTATTCAGTATTTCCCTGACTGTCTTTATTGTTTGCACTCTGCAGTTCTTGTAAGCGGTGTTACCATACATTTTCCAACCTTCTGGTAAAATAAGCCCATCTGATGTTCTTATTTCCCATGATGCTGTTCTCCATCCACATCCACTTATACTGATGATTCAGCCCCTAACTGTTGGCTTTAGATTTGTTCTGGCATCATAAATGCATTCCAAACCAGACAGTTCAATATAGACAGTGTCTTAAGGCCTGCATTGTGGAGATAAGAGGTGAACAGCTCAGGCGCAGTATCAGGTGCCATGACCATTTTTCATACGCAGTGTACTGGATGCATACATCAGCCTCCTTGAGAAAGCAGTGGGTTCAAATACAGTATGCGTGGGTCATACTCCAGTGCTAACAGACCAGATTGTGGGACATAATGGAGAACACATGACCTTGATAATGGAGAATACACAACCTTGTTTAAGTGTAGATCCAGACTATCAGGTACCTCTGCAAAGCCAAAACAAAAACAGAAGCCCACTAAACATGATGGTGAGTTGTCTGAGGTTTCCAAGCACTGCCATGATTTAAATAAGTAACCACTACCATCACAGTATAAAAAAGTAGTGTCGTTCATTGTTCACTGTTATTGCCACCAAATAAAAATACAAAAATATACAGAAAAAAATGAATAAATAAAGCATCTCCCTACTGCCTTTTCATGCCAGTCCATATAAGAACAGCCTTTAATATGGTTATGAAGGGAGTTATTTCCTGCTTACCTTGTTTTTAGTACTCAGACAGTGGCTCTTCTTTTACTAATAGTCCACAGTTTGGTGACAGGTGACCTGGATGTCACTTTTCAAGTCATGAAAGACACAGACCAATTTGACTTTCTATTTCTTTACAAAAGCAGTGGTTCTAGACTGCACTAAGGACCTAAATCTCCACTGGCAGATAAACAAGATGCATTGGAGGGATAGGTTCCTGACTCAGCGTAGTCTTAATGTACAGGATAAGTTACAAATACAGGTCAAACAAATTACTTCATTGGCTACCTTTAAAACTAGTCTTGATGATTGAATGGGTAGATACAAATTTACACCATGGTTATCATGTATGGCCCTGCTTGATTTAGGAGATAAAGGATGATGCACCATTTTAAATACATCTACTTAATGGAGCGTATTGCTAGATATCTTATAGTCACCATAATCACTCACCTAGTATGTTCCTGGTAATTACATGTGGTGATGAGAGTTGGACTACAAGTAAAGCTGTGTACTAGAAAATTAATGCCTTGGAAATGAGGCATGGAAGAAAACCCGATAATTACATTGACTGAAAAGAGACAAAATCAGGCTATACTTAAGGAAATAAACCCAGACTGTTCACTGAAAGGTATAATAGTAAAATTAAAATTTAGATGCTTTTGTAACATAATACAAAGACTGCATTCACTACTGAAAACAGTGATGATGGGAAAGATTGAAGGCAAAAAAGGAAATGGGTAATAGAGGCTAAGATAAATTGACAACATTACTAGACTAATGAATATGAATTGCTAAGAACTTAAAAAAGAAGCGGTTATTGACAGGCAGGCCTGCTGTAATAAAATCCTTGAGGTCACAAAAAGTCAGGTTTGACTAAATTAATAAATAAACAAAAAAGCAATGCTACCTGATGTAACAGTGGGTGCAACTGCTATGACTGAGGGGATGTAAAAGGTGCACTTGCCCAACATGCAGATGTACTGTAAAAAATTGACAATGCCCGTGAGTGCAGCAGGCACACAATGATACCCCTGAGTGGGTCAGAGAGCAGCACTAGTGCACTGTGTATGGTGCATTTGTGGTCGACATGTATACAACATATGGTACCAGTCATTCTATATGAAGGTGCATGACTTAACAGACAATGATGTCATAGTACCATGGCAAACTGCAAGTGTCCAGGCTGCACAACAGGTCACATTTTGCACTCCACAATAGACGTATCATGTGCCTATCATGCTGGGGTCATCAGTAGACTGATAACAGCCCACCTCATCATGGATCACATCACCACATACAACAATTATATCTCTAGCTGTTGGTGTCCCACCTACATTTTCTATGGCCACCTTGAAGAACCAGTGTCTCCTTAAGAGCAGAGCCAGTATGTCACATGATTGAACTAGCACCTGCTGATGCACACCTTCCATTAGAGCAGCCTGTCCATCCAGTGCCCACATTGATGGTCAGCATGGTACACTGAGTATGTGCATCAGCACTACAGGGTCATTGGTTAATAGGTAAGTGCTATGGTAACTGCACATGCAGGCAATTTTAAGCCTAGCCAATTTCCCTTAAAAGGTGAGAATCTGCTCCTTGTGACTGTGAGGTAAACACCTTAACCATTATGCCAAACCCAACCCCAAAACTGTTTCTGCCTGGTTTTGATTGAGGGAGCTTTTGCATGTTAGGTGAATGTAGCAACCACTACATTAGTTTCTTCTTAGTCTACGGAATAATCAGTGCATCATTCACACATCGGTGGTGATCAATGCTGAACAACATGCAGTCACGTGCTGTGCTGACATGTGCTATCTCTCACCCTTTTCTGACTTGCTGTTGTGGTGGTGTTCCCCTCACTGCTTCATACCATAACAGACATATGCCTTAATATGTTGTTTCTGGAACTTCTGATTGTAGACATGTAGATCATTTCTGTCAACTGTCCACAGGTTCATAGACTGTTCCAATTTTTTTCCCATATTTTTGGTCTGCTTCTCATAATATTTGTGGCTTTCTGGTAAATCATTGATAACTGAAGTCACTAAATAATGACATACATTTGAGATTCAGAATTCATATACTTCAGAATATGTAAAGTGTAGCAACTTTCTAAGTTTCATAAGAGCAATATTTAAAATCTATCCCTGATTTAGGGCCTTTGCCCTCCTATTAGTTTTGGGTTTGAGGTTTGTCCAGAATTTTTAGCAAGATATTGTGACTAGTATGACCTAGATATGTATGCACATGTGCATGTACACACACACACACACACACACACACACACACACACACACACACACACGCACACACACGCACACACACACGCACACACACGCACACACACGCACACATGTCTTTTAATATTCTGAGAACTATAAATGCAGTCCTCAATACAGCAATACTGTAAATGTGACTGGGGAATGTAATATGAAGTTGCACATTCTCACATTATTCCCCATCCTAAGTAATGCAGCAATTACAGAATTAGTATATAGGAGTCGCTCTTCTGAGTGAGACACATACACACACACACACACACACACACACACACACACACACACACACACAGTCATCTATTTGTTATATGTACACTTACCATGTGTGTATAACTGTTTTACAAGTGCAATCTGATTTGGTTTGCCACATCCTGCAAATGGCTGACCTCTCCACTGCATCTGGGCTTTAGGTGATTTTGTGTCTTACTTCCTGGCTAGCCAACATCTGTAATGGTTCCATTGTGGGCTGAGGGTACTGCCTGTCTTACTGTGTAGTATGCAGGATATCGAGATTGTGGCAGTCATGACAGCTGAGCCATGATGCAAGGTACCCCCAGGGTCATTCAGGAGTGGACGTGCATCTTAAAGTGTGCAGAGACTGGGTTATAAGTTGTGGTGTTAAGTTCTGGGTTATAAGATGAGGTGCTAAGTTCTCGCCTCCAAATCTGATTGCCATTAGCCCATGCTGATACTTTGATTACCCATGTGTATGGCAAACTTTGTTGTCAACATTGTTAACAAGGAAGTAGATGTTATTTTTAGCTTTAAATTAATTTTATAGTACTAGCAGTCTTTCAGTCCTGTTAAAAAGTAGCCAACTCATCTTGTACCATGTGCAGATCATAAAACTGGCACCGACCTAAAATATTTCTAAATAAAAAAAAGTTTTCATCTGCTCTTCTTAAGGGTGCAAACTAATAGATAAACTTTAAGGAAACAGCTTGTTACAGTTAATAAACACTCACTGTACACGTGTAGCACTTCATTGCTTCATTAGTGACTTAAAAGTTAGTACACTTTTAAAGCCACAAAGCCCTAACAGCTTCATAAATCAATGCTAACACTGCACTCTTGCACAATCAGCACCTGACAATCATGCCCCCTCAAAATGTGCGCCCAGGGCAGCCACCCACTTCACCCTGCCTTAGTTACAGCTCTGAGTATTGTATTTATCCCATTTTATCAGTAAATGACAGACTTCCTAAGTGTTTGCTGTACTCGTTGTATATTCTAAGCATAGGTTTCCAGGCATACTGCATCAAATATGACTTTATAAGTTAAACACATATCATTTCTGAGACAGCAGTAGGATACAGAGAATAAAAGTAAATCTTGGGGTCTCTCTGTAAGTTATATTATCCAGTCACAAACTTTTTGTTTAGCAACCTTTGCAGATATCCTAACCTTACTAAATGGCAAGGCTGAACATATAGCAAAAAGTTGCAATGCGTTCATTAGTAAGATAGATTAATGAATAAGGTAAGGGAACAGTTAACTTCAAGAGGTTGGTTAGACATGCCCTTTAATATCAGCAACACTCTTGAGTAGTCATGTCTAACCTTAGTTTTATTTTTGTGTTCAATTTCAAATAGATTAGGTTACAAATGTGGTGATACATGCTAAGCATAAGTGAGTACTGATATAAATGTTCTCTGCAGCCTTAAAATCAATGGTATTACTGTAACTACAAAGTTAACAGCCTGGTTAAACAATCCCTAAAACATGTGGACTCTGTAGTTGGTGTATTAAATATTACCATCAAAATTAATACTATTTCATAAAAAAACTAATTATTTTAAGATATTTGTACAGATTCTTCTTATCTTAGAATGTTTGCTTTTCATTTATCTAATAAAGATGCCAATTTATTGCAGTATTTGTAATTAACTGATGTCCTATTCATTCTTACAGCAATGGTGGTTATTTTCCTTTATTTACAATGTTGCTTATATTTATTATTTTCATAAAAGGATGTGAGTTTTATAATAGTTTTCATGGCAATAGCTAGAAGCTACTATAAAAGAGGCAACTGTTATTTTATTAATACATACTGGAGATGGATCACCAAATAATGCCAACTTTTCAGTTATCACAAACTTACCAGATTATAGTTCTTCAGCAAATGAGTGAAATTTGAACAAGTCATAATTTGCTGTCATTAAACATATTTCCAGTCTGCTGCAATTTCTTTATTACATATCCATCAAGATATGTTGAATGTTTTAGCTGTTTACAGTTCTATTTAAAATAATCCAAATACAAATTCTCTGTAAATTATATGATGTTACTTTGCTATCTGATGCTATTATTCTACTCATACGACTGTTTTTGAGGAGATGCTGTTTGCAAGTAGAGTTTTTATAGAATTTTGTATTACTGGAAGATTATTGAATAACTTATATTCTGACATGCTTTGTCTTTCAAATATCATAAATTAAAACTTTGAACAATCAAACATTCAACTAACTCAATGCTCTATTTATGAATATTATCCACTAAAAGTAGAGTACTGCGGTGGTGGTGCTGTGGTAGCATTGTCGCCTCACAGTATAATGTTGTCCTGTTCGATTCTCAGCTAGAGCGTCTTCTGTGTGGAGACATGCGTGAATGGGTGTACCTTTGTTGAAGGTTGTGCGTCAGAGCTGGCAACTCGGCACGTAAAAATCTACTGCCAATCATTAGTGGACCGGAGTTCTGCTGTGGCGACCCCTAACCGGGAAAAGCCGAAAAATACAACATCCACTAAAAGTAGAGTAGCATCTTTAAAAGAATCAAGCCAGCATGTCAAGCTATTCATCTGCCAGTTTATAATTTTTCCAGTATTAGTTCCCTCTACAAATGCCAGTGTTAAACGATGTTGTTAACATAGTAAATAGCAATATCCTTATACCTGGATTTCTGTATAAATACATATATATATATATATATATATATATATATATATATATATATATATATATATATATATATATATATATATATATATATATATATATATATCATTTTTATTAGTGCTAAGATACTTACATTTTGGGGGAGATTTGTGATAGAAGATAAATAATTACTTGATACACACTGTCTGCAAGATTTAGTGGCTGGTCTATTATTTTAAATGAGAATGCAAAAAACGAGGAACCTTGTTTGCAGTAAACACGCTACCAAGTCCGAAAGGTCTAAACGCTTTTATTAGAACCAACCAACAGAGCGTTTTCGCCACGGAACACCGTGGCTTCTTCAGAGAAACAAAGTCAAACAAAAACACCCCATTTAAAAACTATTAAGTCAGGAAGTGACATCTTCCTGTTTCCTGTTAGCGGCAACTATATTTAAAAACACAATATATACAAATTATTTAAAATATGTCAAATTCAAACATCTCTAGTATAAAATCAAATCAAATTCAAAGCAACATATATATGCAAGCTGAATAAATAAGCATAAATGGATGAAGGCTCCACCGCTTTGCAAAAGTATGCACAGCCATAAAGATTCTATTTACAAAAAGCACAAAAGTAAAGAATGTATATGTGTAACATATATATGCACACAACTATAAAAAATATATATAATATATATATGTGTGTAAAAAGTGTGTGCAACATATGTATAACCTATCCAGGCATCAAACAAAAGTTATATATATACATTAACAGTGTACTAGTAAAAGGTCAAGAGACGCTCTCATTCTGAAATGCATACGTCCATAAAATATGTTACTCATAGATGTCAGTTTATCTTGGGGACAATCAGTATATCATCAATATGAAAATATTTAACTGTTGGGTTGAATAAAACAGTGTAACACAAAAACAAAGAAGTCCAGACTGATCACTTTAGTGTGTGTTAAACACAAATGAACAGCCCAATCTATTAGTAGCCAAAAAATGCCCTATCAAATCAGACCACGATACACAGTGGTTTGATAATGTAAACAGGCAGATTTTACCTAAAGTAACTTTTTAATTTAAGTACAGGGCCAATGTTAGAATTTGTGTTTACTCCAGGAGAGCAGACAGCGTCCAAACGCAACTGCCAATCTAACTCAGAATTTTCTAAAATTAAAGAAAGGGCCACCCCTGATTTTTAAGGAGCGTGTCGATAGCCATGAAGTGGAAGCTATGACCTGGGTACAGGGCAATATGTTTGGCCAGTGCGTTGTCATCTTTACTTGTCCTAATTGCATACAGGTGTTCATACATCCTATCTCGGAGGTGCCTATCCGTTTTTCCGATGTAGAACACCGAGCAGCAATTGCACATGGCAATATAGATAACCGATTTGCTCTCACAATTGAGTGCAAACCTAATAGTAGACAGGAAGTATACTATTAGGTTTGCACTCAATTGTGAGAGCAAATCGGTTATCTATATTGCCATGTGCAATTGCTGCTCGGTGTTCTACATCGGAAAACGGATAGGCGCCCCAGATAGGATGTATGAACACCTGTATGCAATTAGGACAAGTAAAGATGACAACGCACTGGCCAAACATATTGCCCTGTACCCAGGTCATAGCTTCCACTTCATGGCTATCGACCACGTTCCCTTAAAAATCAGGGGTGGCCCTTTCTCTTTAATTTTAGAAAATTGTGAGTTAGATTGGCAGTTGCGTTTAGACGCTTTTTGCTATCCTGGACTAAACACAAATTGTAACATTGCCCCTGTACTTAAATTAAAAAGTTACTTTAGGTAAAATCTGCCTGTTTACATTATCAAACCACTGTGTATCGTGGTCTGATTTGATAGGGCATTTTTTGGCTACTAATAGATTGGGCTGTTCATTTGTGTTTAACACACACTAAAGTGATCAGTCTGGACTTCTTTGTTTTTGTGTTACACTGTTTTATTCAACCCAACAGTTAAATATTTTCATATTGATGATATACTGATTGTCCCCAAGATAAACTGACATCTATGAGTAACATATTTTATGGACGTATGCATTTCAGAATGAGAGCGTCTCTTGACCTTTTACTAGTACACTGTTAATGTATATATATAACTTTTGTTTGATGCCTGGATAGGTTATACATATGTTGCACACACTTTTTACACACATATATATATATTATATATATTTTTTATAGTTGTGTGCATATATATGTTATACATATATATTTTTTACTTTTGTGCTTTTTGTAAATAGAATCTTTATGGCTGTGCATACTTTTGCAAAGCGGTGGAGCCTTCATCCATTTATGCTTATTTATTCAGCTTGCATATATATGTTGCTTTGAATTTGATTTGATTTTATACTAGAGATGTTTGAATTTGACATATTTTAAATAATTTGTATATATTGTGTTTTTAAATATAGTTGCCGCTAACAGGAAACAGGAAGATGTCACTTCCTGACTTAATAGTTTTTAAATGGGGTGTTTTTGTTTGACTTTGTTTCTCTGAAGAAGCCACGGTGTTCCGTGGCGAAAACGCTCTGTTGGTTGGTTCTAATAAAAGCGTTTAGACCTTTCGGACTTGGTAGCGTGTTTACTGCAAACAAGGTTCCTCGTTTTTTGCATTCTGGTTTGGTTGGCTTGCAATTGCTATTATTTTAAATGCCTTATTGTTACACATTTTATCATGTGATTCTTTCCATTTCATTGAATATAATTATCAGGTCATTATATACAAGATTTAAAACTAGAGGCCAATCCATGTGACTGTGTATCTGGAAAACCAATTGCCCATTATCCCAAGTTTAATCAGTGTTTTTATCGATATTAGAAGGGATTTAATTTTTTCATTAGAGAGCTTACTGTTATGGTTTTGTTAAAAGTAATTCTAGCAATTATTGTTCAGGTCCTTAGCATTCTCTTTCTTAATATTTCTGTAATAAGTTTTAAACAATAAAATATAACCTCAATATCAGAAACATTTCTTACATTTTTCTAAATGTGTATATTCTTTATTTGGCTTGGTTTAATAATGATTTTGGATCTATTTACCAACCTATATAAAGCTTTTCTCTCTACTGATGTCTGTACTTTTATTTATTTCTAAGGCTATTGCAACTTTGTGATTCAAATTGATTGACATAGAATTTAATATCTTAACCAAATTGAAAATATAGTTTCATACTTTTGGATATTTTCTTGAGCTTAAATCAATTTCTCTTGCATTTTAATTATTTATCCTATTCATCTATCTTTTATTTTGTTTTGGAACTAATTAAAGATGTTATCATATAAAAGAATATTAAAGAATTACAAATAATAATGATATCATTACCTTCCCAGCTGATTTTATTGCTAAACCAGTTATATAATTCCTAATTTTTTAAATTCTTTAAATTCATCAAGTATCTAGTAGTTCTTTTTATTCTAACAACATTCTATAGTTTAATGTCAAACTGAATATTAAACCATTGTGACCTAACAATCTCCATAAAATATCTTAAGAAAATCAGTTTTAGATAGTGATTCCTCATAAGCAAAAAAAAAGCTGTGTTTGTATGCCAAGTATATCCACATAATGTGCAAAGTTTAGATCATTCAGTTCTGCCACGTCTTTTATATATTTCATTCTAAAGAAATATTAGAGATTGTTTAGAGTTTTGCAAAAGCTGAGATACTCATTTCTCTAACTGCATTAGTATATCACTTATCAAGAAATTAGTTAAAGTCACATCCTAAAATCAAAATTCCTTTTACATTTTGCATGTAATGCCATTTTACCTTTCAGTCTTGCTATCTTGGACATATTGGCTGGTATGAGGAGTATGTTTCTGATATTCAGTTATTACCACATTAAACATCCTGCTCTGTATCTTCATATGAGAATACAACCTTCTGGATAAGTTATTTGTTTTTCCAAAAAACAATAACTCCTTTTTGTTTAAAATAACAGTTTCCTAGTATATCTCTTGCAGCAAAACTAAATTTATATAAAGTTGACGTCTCTTTAGACCCCCCCCTTAACTCAACTCCAGAGATGGTGCAATGTCAAGCCCAGACAAAAAATGTACCCCACTGCATCTACATTAAAAAATAAGTAGGCCTCTTATCCATGTGCTGCAAAGGAAACAAGCTGTTAATTAAACTGAGAATGTAAACTTTGCTATGCTCAAACAACCCATAAAAATTTACCCTCAAATTCAGAAAGTCTTTCCACAATGCTGAAGCATTAACTCAGAAGGTTTATGCATCATGGTAAGCCTTTCCAGTTTGCAGAAAAGTCTTCCATTATGGTTCTCCCCTGGTGAAGATCATAGCATGAAAATCAGTCTCACTGAAGAAGCTGTATTTAAATGTAGCAGTCTGAGAGACTGGCTTATGCTAATTAGCCATGTGCTTTCCCAGAAATGGCCATGGCTCCATACTAATAACTCTACCAACATATGTTATTTCCTCAAGAAAGAAAACATATATGATGACATTCATTCCATCATTTCTGTTGGAGTATTCATGGCACAGGTAAGGACAGCCATACTTTTCAACTGCCCAAAATTTTGCAGAATTCTCAGATTTTTGCTGCATATTTTTGGTCTGTTCCTCATAAAATCTGTGGGGGGGGGGTTGGGCAAATTATACAGGACTGCAATTCCTAAATAGTTTCAGACATTTGAGTTTCAGGCTTCATATCCTTCAGAAAGTGCATGTTATGCAAAACCTGTTATTGTAATAACTGCTCATGTTTATAAGGGGAATCTTTAAACTCTGTACCTATGTTTGGGCCCAGAACAAACTCTTTGGTAGAAAATGGCCAGGGTCCTTCAAAAATGTATTGAGGAAATGGGCCAGGATTAGTTGGAAGTTGTACCAAGATCTCTATTCTTCAGATTCATGTGACAGTCCAATCAGGAGTCTGAATGGAGAGATGAAAAATCAGCAAGCAAAGGAGAGCAGTAGTGCTAAAACTGAATTCATCCTGACGTCTTGGTGAGCACCTTCATGAGGTGAACTCTGTTTTTCATAAAATCTCACCAAGGTGACACTGATATATAAACTGCATTTATATAGCATATATCATGGACAGAAGTAGGTCAAAATTAAAAAAGATAGCTGGGTGCACAGGACCCAGAATAAAAAAAGTGCCCAATCCTGGTAGGCCCACTGGTGCCAGGACTGGAAAAAGTGACAGTATATAATCCTCAAAATAGAGAAACATTCCTACAGTGGAGCTAAGTCAGACCCATGGGGAAGATGCTCCGCCCACTGTAAAAAGAAGTAGCAGTCGACAAAAAAACTGATAGGTCAAAGAAGAGCCATAAAGACAGTAGAGTGGACTGTTGAGGATAAGAAAGGAATTATGTATTGTTACTATTATGCAAAAAGCCCAGAATTTCCAGACACAATATATACAAAAAGATTAAGAGAGAAATTAGAGGAAAGAAAAATACTTCCTCAAAAAAACTGTCAGAAGCTTCAAATAAAAATTTGTGGTCATTAATACAACAGTTTTGTGAGAAACAATATATAGACCAATAAACTTTGTTCTGTTTGGAAGAAGAAGCATCTGAGGAAGTGTGAAAATATAAACAGCAAAACCTAGATATTTTTGAAAAGTTTAAAAAAAGAAATATAGACATGGGAAAGAAAGAGAGATTTGATATGGTGCCATATTTATGCAAAGTTGAAAGCCAAATTAATCACATAGAGAAGGCAGTCCCAAAGATATTCAAAGAGATATACAGGCAAAGACATCCAGACATGGAAAAGTTCACAATAAAAAAATTATATCACAAAGTGGGAATGTAGAAAAGAAGGTTAGTAAAGTAGAAGTAAAAAAAAGGAAGTTGAAGTTATGGAGAGCCTGTGAAGTGAAGGATTTGATGTAGAAGGTCTAGCACGTTACTTCACAGCAGGATGGAGTGAGTCCCCAAAGTAAGGAGAAACAGGAAGATCAGGAGACATCTGCAGAAGAAATATGGACATGGGAAAGAAAAAGAGATTTAATATGGTGTAATATCTATGCAAAGGAGAAAGAAAAACTAATCAATACAAAAAGATCAGCACCAAAGATATTTGAAGATAAATACAGGCAAGGGAATCCAGACATGGAAAACTTTACAATACAAAAAATAAGAAGACAAAGAGGAAAAGTAGAAAAGGAAATCAGTAATGGAGAAGTTAAAGAAATAGAAACTGAAGTTATGATGTACCTGCAAAGTGAAGGATTCAGTGTAGAAAATCTAATTCAGAAAGCATCACAGCAAGGATAGAGAAATGGACCTCCAAATTAAGAGGAAACCAGTGGTATGGAAAGCAATTGGTCAGCTGCCATATGAAGATATTTTGGAGCCTTCCACATGAAACCAGTATAAATGTTCACTTGAAGCTGGACAGCAAGGAAAGGAACAGGAAACTGTGGAAACTCAGACACAGTTAATGTTGAGGAGTGATAGGCTAGTGAGTTCCCATATGACAGAGCAACGAATGACAGGATGAAACTGAAGAGAATGTGCCACAGGAAGGTACAGTAGAACTTTATATAAAATGCCCGCAGGAAATGGAAAATGAAAAATCTGCCCTCGGTTTAGAAGAAAACGAGGTAAGAGAAGAGTTGTTTGACTTAATAGAGATAGATAAACATGTTAAGATCTATGAAAGAAATAGACTGCAGAAGGTCAATAAAACCCAAAAAGTCAGAAGCTTTATAAAACAAATGAACACAGTAATTAGGACTGTTCATAGAGATCCATGCACTATAACAGAAGTAAACAGGATATATTACTGTGCTGCTAAATTAATAACTGATAAAGTTCTACCACAAGAACACAGGGTAGTGAGGGATGGAGAGGGGAGAAATCAAATACCATCATGGAAGTGTCGAATAGAGAAAACTATAAAGCAACTAAGACAAGAAGTGTCACTGTTAGAAGAGTATAGGAGGAGGAATAGATCAACAAAAGTACTTAGAAAGATAGACATGATAAAACAATGAGCAGTATTAGAACAGATCAGGATCTGTCATGCACTATCGCAAATAACAAACCAAAAATCTCAGCACAGGCAGGAAAACCTAGAAGGTACACAGATAAATATAAAGGAAAAGTACAAAATAAGCATTTTATTGATGACCCAAAAAAGTTTTATAGAGAATTGGGAAACAAGGCAAAAGCAATTGAAAGACCACCAAAAAAGAACAAATATATACATTTTGGAGAAGTATCTATGAAGATCCTGTGGAACATAACATAGATGCTAAAGGGATAGAAAAAGAAAGAATTAGAAGTTTAAAGGTAAATGATATGAAATGGGAAAAAGTAACATCCAGAGGGATTGAAACAAAGTTAAGAAAAGCCTGAGATTGGAAAACCCCAGGGCCAGCTGCAATACCTAACTTGTGGTTACAGGTATTAACATCTTTGCATGAAGATTTAGCTATGAGTAAGAGGTATTTATATATGCACCCCAAACAGACATCAACCTGGCTTACAATAGGAAAAACAATGCTCCTATTTAAGAGTGAATCTGCAAGGTACCCTAAAAATTATAGACCAAAAACTTGCCTTGTGACTACATATAAACTATACACTGACTGGAAGTGATGCTGATAGAGTCTATAGTCATTTAGAAGAAAACTCAATTATGGCAATAGAACATAAGGGCAATAAAAGAAAGTCATATGGAACACAGGACCATTTCCTGTTAAATAAAGTCATAGTGGAGAACCTTAAAAAGGGGATGAATCTAAGTATGCCATGGATTGACTACAAAAAAATATTTGATAATATCCCACATTAATGGATAAAAGAGTGCTTAAAAATGTATAAGATGCACTCTACACTGATCAACTACATTACAGTGACCATGAAACAGTGGCAGAGCACTTTGCAATTAAGCCATGATAAAGGACAAATTATTATTCCAGGGATAAAAATTCAAAGGGGGATATTCCAGGGTGTCTCTCTGTCACTGCTGCTATTCTGCCTTGCCCTTAACCCATTAAGCTGTCTACTTAACAGTTTAGGCCATGGCTATAATTTGGCCCCTAGAAAACAACAAAGTCTAATGACTTCTCATCTTCTCTTTGTTGATGATTGAAAACTGTATAGCTCGTCAGATGAGGAACTGAAAGCACAACTACAAGTTGTCAAAACTTTTTCAGATGATATAAGAATGTCATTTGGTCTTAATAAATGTGCAAAAGCAACCTTTAAACCAAGAAAACTGCAACACCAAGAAAACATCAGTTTGGGACAAGAATGTGATATAAAAGAACTTGAGCAAGAGGGGGTGTATAAATATTTGGGAATTGATGAAGGATCAACAATAAAATATGAACAAATGTGAATAAAACTTAGTAAGGAATACTTTAGAAGACTTAAATTAATCCTGAAAGCAACACTGACATATTGGAACAAAATCCAAGCCATAAATCAATTTGCTCTTTCTGTCCTAACTTACAGCTTTACAGTGATTGACTGGCCCCAAAATATGTTGGATAGATTAGATATGAAAACAAAAAGGATGCTTCACACTCACCAAATTATCTGTAAAAATCAGTGCATACCAAGATTATATATTTCCCATTCCGAAAGAGAGATGGGCCTCCTTGAAATTGATTACATGTATAGATCTGCAACTGTGGGACTCCACACATATATGTTGACCTCACAATACCCAAATGTAGTGAAAGTTTTGAAACGTGAGAATAAATCTAACATGGCTTCTCTGCTTAAGCTAGCAGAAGCATATCTGCATCAAGCAGAAATGGAAATCAAACCACAAGTGAATTAAAATCAGGTAGCAATTGAATGTGCCAAAAAACAAAAGAATATAACGTGAAAGACCAGATGGCATGGCAAGAAATGTGGAAAATGTATAAATGTAGTTGCAAGTATAGAAAATGTATGGAAGAACCTCATGTTGATCAGGAACCAACACAGGAATGGTTAAGGAGAGCTAAAGTTAAACCAAGAGGTGAAAGGTTAATATTGGCGGCACAAGATAGTGGACTACGTACACGTTGGTTTACAAAGTCCACTGAACATGTGGTAGAAACAGACAAATGTAGGTTTTGTAAAACAGAATTGGGAACAGTTGCACACTTCGTTGCTGGTTGTGACATACTAATGGTAGAAGGACTGTATACTGAAAGGCATAATAATGTGGCAAGATTGTTGCACTGGGGATTGTGCAAACATTATGGTACTGAAGTGGATGAAAAACACTAGAAACATGAGCCACAAACCATCATAGAAAATGATGAAGTCTACATCACATGGGATCATGCATTACCAACAGTTCAAAAGATAGATGCTAGAAAACTGGATATAGTGGTCCATGAAAAGAAGACAAAAGTAGCATTGAACATTGAAATCACCACACCCAGTGACTACAGTGTCCTGCATACAGAGAGACACAAAGTCATAAAATATCAGGATTTTCAGACAGAAACAAGTGCAATATGGAAGAAAGATACCCAGGCAGTTCCAATAGTAGTAGGAGCAACAGGTCTTATAAAAAATCATCTACAATCGTATTTAGATATGTTATCAATACATGTAACTCCATACAAATTGCAGAAGGCGTCATTACTGGACACATTGTGGGTGCTACAATGAGCACTTGTAGCTGACATCAAAGATTGAAACAATACTAATTCCATGAACTTTAATCATACTTTGATTTAGGAATGGGGTTCATTCCTGTCATGGTATTAGAAACCCAAAACACTTGGAGAAATTAAAAAAGGGAGGTATACAATTTTTGGTTATCAGGATGGTATAAACTGTGGGCGGCCATGGTGGTGCAGTGGTTAGCATTGCCACCTCACAGCAAGAGGTTCTCCGGTTCAATCCTCGACAGGGGTGGCTTCTGTGCGGAGTCTGCATATCCTCCCTGTGGTCGCGTGGGTTTCCTCTGAGTGCTCCGGTTTCCTCCCATATCGAAAAGACATGCTGTAGGTGGATTGGACACTCTAAATTGGCCCTAGGTGTGAGTGTGTGCTTGTGTGTGCCTTCTGTAGAAGGTTAGGCGCCGGGCTGGCAACTCAACACTGTAAAACTCCACTGCCAATCATTAGCAGACAGGTAATCTGCTGTGGCGACCCCTAACCAGGAAAAGCCGAAAGAAGAAGAAGAAAGATGGTATAAGCTGCATGGTGTTTTTCCTTTCATGTTCTCTGGAACTCCATACATTCATAACTTATTTCTTATTTTTCTGTTTTCTAAATTTTCTAGTTTATTAATTAGATAAACACTCTGCTTTAGAAGAAATTCTATTTAAAATCTTCCCTTGGTCTTATACCCACGTCATTTAGTGAATTGTCCATTTGTCTGATTTCAAAGATTTGAAGAGTTATATTTGTTTACACCAGTTATCCAAATCTGTATCTATTTTTATTTTGAAATTTTCCATTTTCACAGATCTTCAATGGAAGAAGCAGTCTGGAATTTTTTTTTTATACAGATCATGCCGCAGTGGTGCAGTGGTAGCATTGTTGCCTCACAGCAAGAGGTTCTCCCATTTGTTTTCCGGCTGGAGTGCAGGGAGTGCCTTCTGTGTGGAGTCTGCATGTCCTCCCCATGGTTGGGTGGCATTCGAAAGACATGCGTAAATGGGTGTGCCTTCATTGAAGGTTGGACGTCGGGCTGGCACCTCGGCGTTCGTGAAAATCTACTGCCAATCATTAGCAGTCCGGAGTTCCGCTGTGGCGACCCCTAACTGGGAAAAGCTGAAAGACAAACAACAACAACTTTCTGATAAGAAATCTTAGACAAATTCATATCGCTTCTTGTCTGATTAGTAGATAATTCATAAAAACACGTAATTTTATTTTTCTGCAGCAGAGCTATCACTTGTGTTTAAACAGTCAAGATATTATGTGCACTTTTTAATTCCTTTCATCATTTTGTATATACAGATAAGTCCAAACTTTACTGTGAAATAAAAACATTCCAGCAAACTTTCAACAAGGAGTTTCTAAACTGTGTCCACCTTGACTGGAACTCTTAACCTTGTTTCCTTACAGATTGGCGAAAACTTAACTTACACACTACCATTTTTCTAAGATCATTAATTTATTGTCTCCTTAGGGTAGCTATCATTAATGATGAAGCAGAATTATATATCCTTATCCATATTTTTAACAATGCTGCATTCATTAATGCTAAGCATATTACTATCATGGCTGCACTATTTCTACCGCCACATCACTGCAGAATTTTTTCATCACTTTTTGGTATGACATAATTTCTTAGTTGGCAGTCATCTTCATATTTTAAGCATACTGCTTTACCTTCCATTATGCCTGTGAAGAAAAGACCAAAACTGAGGTCCAGTCACAGGGTCCGGTCACAGAGTCTGGTCACAGGGTCCTGTGGGAGAGTAGCTCAGTGGCGACTCATTTCTGATGTTTGCAGATCAGAAGACTGTGGATTCTTTTCTAGCAAGAAGTAATTGGATTCAATTTTGCTTGGCAGTTCACACATAAGATAAGGGCTATGAGCTGTTAATATATTTGCTTCGTGTAATCCAGAGTTTGATTCCATCAGCCTACACTTGTCCAGAGTGTGTCTCTGAGCAAGTCATTTAACCACAAAGTGCTCTTGGCCAACTGAGAAATTAGGCTAGACTCCTCATTGGTCTTCTGGACTGCAAGCGTGCTAACTTCCTATAAATGCCAATGATATTTCAATAGCTGTTAATAAATATAAGCTACTCTGTTCTTGAAATTTAGCAAATTAACCATTTAATTAAGTAAACACTGACATACTTTGGTGACAGTGTCAAGGGATTTGGCAAGGTCCAAAAAAGCAGCATGCACAGTACAGACTTCATCAAGTATGGAGGTTTCCTCTTCTAAGAATATCACCAAAATGAGTAGCCAAACTCTATACTTTACAAGGGCTGTGCATTCCATTTCTAATGTCAGTGCCCTGGTATATTACACATTATGTCCTATTATTCACTGACATGTCACTAGAGCTCTCACTAGAACTCTGTACTCCATGTATGATGTCACTGTCCTGTTATATTACACATTCTTATGTCGTACATCTCAGTGCAGTGACATCAGAGCTCTGTATTCCATGTGTGATATCATTTTCCTGGTATATTACACATTATTCTGTACCACTCTTCATGGCCATGTCACCAGGGCTCTGTACTTCATATCTGATATCATCCTGGTATGTTGCGTAACCTTCATGGACTGTTTATGTGTGATGTCATTCTGGTATGCTGAGTAACTTTCACGGACTGTGTACAGGATGTAGCCCATCGCCACACACTGGGTGATGCTTAAGAAAAGATGGCACCTCTGCAGCAGAGGAAGGGTGGTTGTTTGCAAGAGTGAATTTGCGTCTTGCACTTGACTGGATGCATTTTATAAATGCATATCACAGTGCAGTTTTCTCAGCTCAATTATGTTAATGTGGTTTATGCGAATATATATTTTGATAATTATACGTGCATCTAATCATCTGGAGATAAGCTGCGCTCGGCTAAAAGGAAAGTAGTAAAAGTTGCGACGTTTGCGCCACCTACTTATTTTTATATCAAGGTAGGTTAACGTCGCATTCACATTTGTACATTCTTAGTTTCATCGGCATACCCGAACAACCAATGCCTCTCTAAAACTAAACAAAGTAATAAAATGTATGTGAAATATTCATAAGCTGTGCTCATAAATGAAGTTAGCTGCAAGACAAACAGCTGAAAATTAACCAGAATCCCTCAGCAATATTCTGTTGTTCTCTAAACATGTTCAGCTTCTGGTTTAATGAATTATTTTTATATCACAGGTGAATTTGGGGAAGTCTGTGGTGGGAGGCTGAAGACTCCAGGAAAGCGAGAGATCCCTGTGGCTATTAAAACACTGAAGGGAGGCTATATGGATCGACAGAGGAGGGATTTCCTGAGGGAAGCCAGCATCATGGGACAGTTTGATCATCCTAACATTATTCGCCTGGAAGGTGTGGTAACAAAAAGTAAGCCTCTTTCAATATTATATAACTGACGTGCAATGAAATGATGATGATAAAAACATTGCAGAAAGCTGAATTGCAACTAGTAGAACTGTCTACTTCGTTCTAAGCTGAACTAATGTGCAATAGTAAATGTTTCTTTAAAATGCATGCGACTGTGGTAAATAATGATATGTTTCCAGAGTATTAATCATTTTGAATGCATGAATACTGTGTGGTGTGCTGTACAAATAAACAGGGAATTAACTTTTACTTTTGTGACAAGAATGTTTGCTCTTTCAATGTGCAAGCATATTGATTCAAGACACACATCCCAGCATAATGAAGTGTTGCTAGGAGGTACAAAAGGGACAAAGATCAGGGACCACAGGTAGGTCGACTTCAGTATTAGGCACTATGAGAAACAATACAGATGACAAAACAAGAATGAGAACAGATTGTGTGGCTACATCAAAAAAAAAAAAATAATAATAATAATAAAGGATTGGTGAAAAGAAAGAGACTCCACTGTTTCCATCCCACACTGAAACAGGGGGCTTAGTCCTGTCTGATACACTGGTGAGCCACACTTTGAGATCGCTCTGTGGCCTCAAAGGGGCAGCTGGGTAGGCAAAGAATGAGTATGTGGTCTGAGGATCACGAACACTTTTCCATCTGGTAGAGACCAGGGAGGTATGTGCAGTAACAGGTCAACTTTTAAATTTCGAAATCCCAAAACCCTGAACCTCTAAATCTCGATTCTCAGAAGTTCGAGGTCTTGGAATCTTGAAATAAAAAATAAAAAAACACCTAAAAGAAGAGAACCTCATACATTGTGTTTCTGCAGGGGGGCAAGTCCCCCTGCACCCCCCACACCCCCTGCAACTTAAATATACCAACTCTGAGATCACACTATAGTGAAGAGAATGGTAAAGTTCCTGTTCCGCACTATACGGCGATCTCCATCGATACATTTCGAGATTCCAAAACTTAGAATTTCTGAACGTCAGGATTTAGAGGTTCGAGGTTTGGGGATTTTGAAATTTAAAAGTGAACCTGCAGTAACATGGTGTTTTTCTTATGTATTGTATTTGGCAGTAGACACAATGTATTCTGGTATCATTACATGCCTGCATCTGGGATCATATATAGGGAAAAATACCTGGGCTCAGAAGGCAGGTGGGAGGACAACTACCCATAAATATCCTAGTACCCATGAGTTGCCTGCTGCTTGTCTGTTGATTCTAGCACAAACTTATATAGTGGTGACTTACGCTGAAAACGTGCTTTAACGAGAATGTCGTAACCCGTGAAGATATGCTAGTCATGTTGCAGTGAGGAAGTACCAAAGGGAACTGTAGGAATGCCAGCACCCTCTTACTATGCGTCAGACCAGGTATAAAAATCTTTTATCAGAAAAATTCCTAAATTGCGAAGAAGCTAAAGACTGAGATGAAGGTTAATAAAGGAAAAGTAGACACGCCTTGTATGAAGGCTGCTGAAAAGTCACTAAATATACAACAAGACAGGGCAGAACTGCAAAAAGAGATGGTCAGATCAATCGAGGACAGGTACAATAACATTCTTCAGCTACCGTGGGAAATGCAGACGAATCTAATGGACAATGAGTACGTCCATCATGGAGGAAGCATTTCAACAATAATGTAGGTCCGATAAAAATTACTATGTTATTTTATCTCTTCGACATTAACAAATTCACTTAAGGGCAGAGGGACAGCATAATACTGTGAGGGGTATAACTGAGGCATACCTCTCAACTGTCCAGATTTTTGCCTCATATTTGTGGCCTGTTCCTCAAACAATAGGTATTATGATCTGAGGAAGGCATATTTGCCGAAAATGCTTATCTGAAGACTGAGGACTGCTTGTTTTATGTTATATTCTCTTTTTTATTAAAGTTTTGATTTTATTATCAAGTTTTACTGCCGTGGTAGACAACAGGAGTTTTTAATAGTGCTCCTCAAACAATTGTGGTTTTCTTGCAAATCACTGAGGACTGAAGTCACTAAATCATGACATATATTTGAATTTCTGATTAGTTTATAAGAGCAATATTTAAAATATGACCCTACTTTTGGGCCTTTTCTCCACATTATTTAAGGCTTTGTCCTGCTTTCCTGCTCTGGGAGGTTGAGATGTATGAGAATAAATGGACATATGGAAAAGTGTCGGTGAGGACATAGAGAAGGAAAACAAAGACAGTGAGAGGGTGCAGTCAAGTAATCAATTTTGCTCCATGCTAAAGAGCTGGACTTTAATGCTGGCCGCATGGGAGGCCACATTTGGAAGTTATTTAGGACAGGAGGATGATAACTTCTGTTATTTTGGATGAAAGAAGACCTCAAAAGGATCCTTCCAAATTCAGGCCTAGCAATTTCAATACCATTTCACAAAATATTGTGGAAAATGTTCTGTGTGATAGGTTTCTGGTCTTTGTTGAATCGTCATTTGTTATAGAAAAGTCACTTTCATTTGATAAATCGCTATTCACTGCATCACAGATGATCACAAATAATACACTTACATAGCATATTATCACAGGCTGGGGAAGACATAAACAGAATTATGGAAAGAACCTTATAGACAGGTTGAGTCCCCTGAACTCTGATGTGGGCAGCTTCACCTCACCCCCTTACTTACTTGTTACTACTCCAAGGTTGCATAGGGAAAAAATACAAATTATGTAGAAAGTATGAGGCAGAGCCCTTAATGCACATGGGGAGTGCAAAGATGGGGAGCTTCCCTGTCTACAACAATCTCGTTTCACAGTTTTTATTACATGTAAATTACACTTTTGTGAAACACAATATCAAGCTATTATTTGTGATCATCATTATAATTTATCAAATCAAACTGATCAGCTTTACAAACAACAGTTAGTTTAAATAGAGGAAACAGAAGTCTCAGCATTCCAGCTTTGCAGATTTTTGTTACAAAGTTACTAATGAAGTGAGGAAAGGGGATAGTGTGAATGTGGTATAGCTACACTTTGTCAACACTATTGTTTATCATCTTAGTTTTTTGACACTTCAGCTGTGATGTATCTACAACTAAAGTCCTGAAATGTTGACACTTTAGTGCAAAGGCAGTTTCTTTGTAGCTGAGCAGGTATCATATCTCTCCAAGGGTGGACAGGGTGAAGTAAAAGGAAAAAGCAAGTGATTTTTTTTCACTTACTTTTCAATTTCCCTAAGTTCACATGACAACAGAGGCAACATATTTAGTAAACGCTGTTGTGTTTGCAGAGTCCTTGGTTTTGTGCCTGCAGATTGCCTGAAGTGTTTTGTATAATATCATAAATAATAAGTGGCAACATCATGTCTTAGCCTTTTTTAAAGGTTTCACTATTTGAAGCCTCAGCTACGTAAGACAAACTGATTAATTATAAATGTACAGTTCAGTATGTCTTTTTGTCTTTTTGACTCTGTCTCTTTCAGAACATTGTTAGTGAAATAAAATGACATGGGGCAGCACTGATGTGTTTAGGGAAATGACTGATGGACCAGAAGCAGCTAGAGGCAATTTAGGAATTATTTCTTGAAGAAGCTGTAACTGAGGCATGCGCCATGTGCTGTATTATGCCTGTTTTTACCTTTTTTTGTTCTTCACCCTCTTTATTGCCCTTTACATAGGTTCATAGGTTCATAGGTTTATACTAGGCTATCTGCCCTAAGGCATTTATAAGCCTAGCCCAAATTATTGTGGCTTACGCCACCCCTTATATGAAAAAATACTGTGCCCATTAGTTTGTTGTGCCTCTGTCCAGCAGTGACCCAGAGATGATTCCCGGGGTAAACCTACGATCTCCCATCCACAGGTCTAGATTTCTCTTGAACAGAGTCAGCGAGGTGCTCTGCCTCACATGGACCGGGATTTTATTCCATAGCATAGGGAGTCTCTGAGTGATAAATCTATCCCTCCAGCACGTCCTATTTATATCCGTGCTAAGGTTTAAGTCGCTTGCTCTAGTGGTTTTGGTGGATTTGGATTTTTTGAGGTGGAGCATGTCCATTAATTCTGGGTTGGACATGGCCTTGTATGTCAGGCACATGTCACCTCTGAGCAGATGGTATGCGACTGAATAGAGCTGGAGTTTCTTCAATCTGGCAGCATATGACAGATTTTGGAGTCCCTTTATCCTTTTGGTGAGGAACTTTTGGGGTCTCTCCAATTGCTGCAGATGTCGGGTTAGATACATCCCGAATGGGGCATTGTACTCGATCATTGGTCTGATAAGTGAAGAGTACATGGGGAACAATGACCTCACTAGATCTGGATGTGAATCCCTTCATGATCAGGTGGGCAATGTAGAAGGTCTTTCTAACCACTTTAGCAATGTGAGTGTCAAAAGAAAGGCCACTGTCAACCTGGGTCCCCAGGTCCCTGATAACCTCTTCTGTGCTTAGTGGATTGCCACCTATATGGTAGCTTGGGGTTACCTTGTTTTTCCCGAAGGGTATGACTATACATTTTTTGGCGTTTAACTTCAGGCCATGGCTCTGGCACCAGCTATCTGTTTCCGTGAGTCCCTTCTGAAGGATATCAGTGTCCGATGCACTTTCCACTATGGCGCCCAGTTTGCAGTCATCTGCAAACTTTGTCAGCCAAAGTCCTCCCATGTTGGCCTGTACTTCTGAGAAGTAGATGCCAAACAATAGGGGCCAAGGACCGAGCCCTGTGGGACACCACTTGTGACCGGCTTGGAGTCTGACACAGCGCCAGCAACTCTAACCCTGTGGGTTCTGTCCTTAAGCCAGTTTGCAACCCATCTTGTGACATATGGGTTTACATTTAAGCTGGTAAGTTTTTCTACAATACCCGAGTGGGGTATTGTGTCGAAAGCCTTTGTAAGGTCAAGGTAGGCTGTATGGACTGCCTTTCCTCATCAATGGCCTTGGTGACTATTTCAAGAAGTCGACCAAGTTCAAAAGGCATGATCTTCCCTTGACAAAGCCAAACTGGGTCGGGTCCAATGTCTGCAAGTCCCTATATCTTTGTTTATGAGCTCCATTATGATCCTCTCCATAGCTTTGCAGACTATACTTGTAAAGCTTATGGGGCGGTAATTACCAGGGTCCGTAGAGGCACCACCTTTGTGGAGTGGGACCACAGTTGCCGACGCCACTCCTTGGGCACGTATCCTGTGGTAAGGCTGAGATTAAACAGCTGCCTTATGTGCGGGTTTAATTCCTCATTTAGCTCGTAGCACACAGCCGGGGACACCATCCGGTCCCATTGATGCTGTGTTTTTAGCTTTAGAGAGAGCAGCTTTCACCTGCGCATTTGAGATGTCCGGGAGGCTACACTCGGCTGGGATAGTTATCTCTCCTTTAGGGGGAGAGGGGTGAAGTTTGCACTGAACCTGTCTGCCAGTATGTTGGCAATGTCTGTGGGTTCAGTGATTTTTGTATCATTTTGGACTAATTCTGAGCATATCTGTGAGTTTCCACCCAGGTTCCTAACATAGCTGAAAAAGGCCTTATGATTGTCCTTTGAATCCATGGCAATTTTTCTCTCAAAATTGGCCTTAGTTGATTTTATGAGTGCTCGTATTTTTTACTAATAATGATCAGGGTGACTTCCCTTTTATGGATTTTGTTCTATCATGTAATAGCTTTCTCCTCTTATTGTAAAGTTTGTTAATGGCTGGGGTCCACCAGACTGGACGTTTGCCCTTTGTGGAAAGAGTCTTGGTTTTATTTGGGATTGCCTGATCCATGCAGTCCTGGAGGTGTTCATAGAAGGCATTTGTAAGGGCTTCCGCAGCTTGGGTTGTGGTTTCCTCTGACTCAGGGGCCTTGAAGGATACCACACCAGTCTTGAGTAGTGTGAAGTTTGCTTTAGAGAAGTTCTTCACTATGGTCTTTTTGTTTGGGGTGGGGGCGGGATGTGGATTTCCAGTGAGATTAGTTTATGATCAGATCTCACCAATGAGGGATATACTTCGGTGTGGAGCATTTTGTCCCCATGTTTGTGACAATGAGATCTAGTATATTTTCTCCTCTCGTGGGAACAGTGACTAGCTGTTCCATGGCATTTGAATTTATGAACTCCAGGAACCATTGGGCTAGAAAGTTAGGGCTTGAGTAATGTTCCCAGTCTATATTCGGGTAGTTGAAGTCACCCAATATGATGGTGTTTGGAGATACATTTATACCCTCCAGTGTCTTCAGGAAGGCTGTGTGGGGTTCCTGAGTTTGAGAGGGTGGCCTGTAGCATGCTACAATTTGTAGAGCAGTTTTGCCTATTGTTAGTTGCACCTGGATGGTTTCCGAGCTTCATGCGTTGCCACCAACCTGGAGGTGTGAGTATCCTTTATGAATATGGATACACCCTCCTTTTGTGGAGTGGTCCGGGTTTTGGGGCCGGAACGCATGATATGAGGTAAAACCTAATAGTGCCGGGTGCTCACAGGAGCCTTGAACCAGGTTTCAGTTACAGCACAGACATCGATGTTCTCCATACTGAGAAGGGCCTCGAGTGCGTGCATTTTGAGATTTAGACTTCTGGCATTGAGCAGCATTACCCTCACTTTCTTCCCATTTTGTTTTCTAGGGTGGTAGGTTTAGAATTTGAGCCTTGCCTAAAAAGGCACTATGGGGTGGCAAGAGCCTTAGCCAATATCCGAATCCCAGGGTGACAGGTGCAAGCCGTCCCTTGCGAAGCAGCGTGGCTTGTCAAGCATGTCATCCCAGGCAGACAGACACTGGATCCCCTTTGAATGACACCAGACATTAAGCCAATTGTTAAAGCTGATCATCTTGTCTCTATATTGTGGCATCATTCTTGGTGAAGGAAGGATACTGCTCAGGGTTAGGGTCATACCTGCCTGGGCTACATAATCAGAGAGCTCCTCTATGTCTCTTTTCATGCAGTCCAGGGAGGTGCGTCTCAGGTCGTTCACACCAGCATGGACAATGACTGTGTCATATTTGTACTTGCTGTGGAGTGACCCGAGTGCTTGTGTTATGTGGCGGATTCTAGCGCCCGATAGGCAGCTTACTGTGACCCTCTCCTTGTTCAGCCTGGTGAGTGGGACGTCAGTGTGTCTGACTATGGAGTCACCTATGACAAGTATGTTTGGTGTTGTATTTGGCCTTAAGGGCTGTGACTGCTTTGCACACTGCTTTTGTGGTTTATGTGTTGCTTGTGGGGTGTCTTGAGGTAGCAGTTGTTTGGGTGTCTGCTTTGGAGGCCTCTGCTGTTTAGGTAAATTTTACTCAGAGCCTCCGAGTATGTCTTTGTGTGTTTATGTGTTTGATTCAGTGGAGTGGTAGCATTATGTGAGGCTGGTTTTGTGGTGTGTGTAGTTGCCTTCTCCTCCTGTCTGGTCTTGCCAGTCCTGAGTTGAGAGAGCTCAGCCTCCAGTTTGGCTAAATAGCTGCATCTCTCAAGTATTTGTGTTATGTGGGAGGAGGAGAGGGTTGTCTGTGTACATGAGGCAGTTATAACATTGCCTCAAGATTCCCAGATTCACCAGCTGGACCGGAGAGGAGATTGACAACTGACCTTTGGACATGCTAGAATAATATTGGGAAATCCTTAATTGAAAACAAGGGCCAGTGGGGAGTGAGGGTGTAGTGCTTTTAATTTTTAGTGCTGACTTATATAATTGCTTTAGTGAGCAAGTGCCAGGTAACTTGAGTGCAATGTGATACAAGTAACTAAATGCAAAACGACAAACAGTAACTTTCTTTCAAGTGAAACAAGGAAATAAGTACAGTAAGCAATGCAGATATCACTAGTGATCCACAGAAGCGCTGAGAAGTTGATTAGGTGAATTAGCTTCCAGGGAAATAACAAGCAAACAAACAACAAGTATATAAACAAAGCTAGATTCAGTAGGCCTGGATCTAGTCTATGCTAGAGCAAACAAGGTGAACCAATTTCAGTAAGATACAGTTCAAATATTCAGGCACTATAAACCTTTAACCAGAAAATTCCCAGCTCAGAAGGGCAGAGTCCAGCCTCTTCTCCCACAAGAGTGCAGTCCACGAACCTTCTTAATGTAAAATAACTGGCCTGAAGCCCAAGTGCCTAAACCAGAACTAATACACTTGGACACTGGGCTCTCAATCAGCAGTTCCCAACTTAGAAGGATGAAAGCTACCTGTCCTGCCACCACAGTGCTTGCCACAAACCTTCCTAATGTAAAACAACTGGTCTGAAGCCCAAGTGCTTAATCCAAAAGACTTGAATGATAGCTACACTTTAATCAAGTTACAACCAAGCAGTAATAAATACCATTGAATACTTTAGAGAATGTCTGGATTAGTGCTCAAGTTACACAAACAAAGCTAGATCCAGCAGGCCCGAATCCAGTCTATGCCACAGCAAACAAGGCGCACCAACTTCAGTAAGAAACAGTTCAGATATGCATGCACTATAAGCCTTTAACCAGAAATTCCCAGCTCAGAAGGGCAGAGTCCAGCCTCTCCTCCCACAAGAGTGCAGACCACAAACCCTCTTAATGTAAAATAACTGGCTTGAAAGCCCAAGTGCTTAAACCAGAATTAATACACTTTTAGAATAACAGACACTGAGCCCTCAATCAGCAGTTCTCAACCTAGAAGGATGTAAGCTACCTGTTCTGCCACAACAGTGCAGACCACAAACCTCTCAGTGCAAAACAACTAACTGGTCCGAAGCCCAAGTGTTTAAACCAAAAGGCTTAGAATGAGTTACACCAAGCAGTAATAAATACAATTGAGTATTTTAAGATGATGCAAAAGTAAAAAGAAGTAGGTAAAAACACAAGTACAGTAAAAGCAGATGAAATTTTTTTTTTTTTTTTTTTTTTCTGAACAAGTGCTGAGATCAAAGAAACAGATTTGAGTGCTGAAACTAGAAAACTGGCTAGTTACAAGAAAAAAAAAAACAAGCTAGAAGGCTTCCCTCAAACACAGAAGGGCTTGGGGCTCAGAAGCCTACAAATAGTCTGTACCACTTAACAAGAAAGGCAGGAAATAAGCTTAATTTTTTTTTTTCTATTTCCCAGATGCTCTCTTTGTACACAGTAGGAGTGCCTGAAATCAGAATATGATCTCACTGCACTCAGTTGAGTGAGCAAATGAGATGGGCCCAGAGGCAGGCTGAGGGGCGGGCAGTTTCAATGCCACTAAGATTAACACCAAAACAAAAACAGGGCGGGTGGGTGGGAATAACTGAAGAGCAGAATAACCAGTTAAAAAGTCCTTCAACACTCCTTCATACACAGTTTAAATCAATTTAAATACTGTATTTTTTAAAAGAAAAAGTGCATAAAAAGGTACTTAAATTCTTTTATACGTCCAGTTGAATATAACCAAGTTCTTAGCTTGCCAAGCTGAAGTTTTAAAGCAGGAATTATTTCACATGCACCAGTTTAAATATGCAAGGACAGGAAATCACTGAATGTGGCTACCCCCACACCTGTAATTACTAGCAAATAACAAAATTCAGCCAACACTAGCTTTTAGTTCAAGTTACTGAAGAGCAGAATAACCAGTTAAAAATTCCTTCAACACTCCTTCATACACAGTTTAAATCAATTTAAATACTGTATTTTTTAAAAGAAAAAGTGCATAAAAAGGTACTTAAATTCTTTTATACGTCCAGTTGAATATAACCAAGTTCTTAGCTTGCCAAGCTGAAGTTTTAAAGCAGGAATTATTTCACATGCACCAGTTTAAATATGCAAGGACAGGAAATCACTGAATGTGGCTACCCCCACACCTGTAATTACTAGCAAATAACAAAATTCAGCCAACACTAGCTTTTAGTTCAAGTTACTGAAGAGCAGAATAACCAGTTAAAAATTCCTTCAACACTCCTTCATACACAGTTTAAATCAATTTAAATACTGTATTTTTTAAAAGAAAAGGTGCAGAAAAAGGTACTTAAATTCTTTTATACGTCCAGTTGAATATAACCAAGTTCTTAGCTTGCCAAGCTGAAGTTTTAAAGCAGGAATTATTTCACATGCACCAGTTTAAATATGCAAGGACAGGAAATCACTGAATGTGGCTACCCCCACACCTGTAATTACTAGCAAATAACAAAATTCAGCCAACACTAGCTTTTAGTTCAAGTTACTGAAGAGCAGAATAACCAGTTAAAAATTCCTTCAACACTCCTTCATACACAGTTTAAATCAATTTAAATACTGTATTTTTAAAAGAAAAAGTGCATAAAAGGTACTTAAATTCTCTTATACGTCCAGTTGAATATAACCAAGTTCTTAGCTTGCCAAGCTGAAGTTTTAAAGCAGGAATTATTTCACATGCACCAGTTTAAATATGCAAGGACAGGAAATCACTGAATGTGGCTACCCCCACACCTGTAATTACTAGCAAATAACAAAATTCAGCCAACACTAGCTTTTAGTTCAAGTTACTGAAGAGCAGAATAACCAGTTAAAAATTCCTTCAACACTCCTTCATACACAGTTTAAATCAATTTAAATACTGTATTTTTAAAAGAAAAAGTGCATAAAAAGGTACTTAAATTCTCTTATACGTCCAGTTGAATATAACCAAGTTCTTAGCTTGCCAAGCTGAAGTTTTAAAGCAGGAATTATTTCACATGCACCAGTTTAAATATGCAAGGACAGGAAATCACTGAATGTGGCTACCCCACACCTGTAATTACTAGCAAATAACAAAATTCAGCCAACACTAGCTTTTAGTTCAAGTTACTGAAGAGCAGAATAACCAGTTAAAAATTCCTTCAACACTCCTTCATACACAGTTTAAATCAATTTAAATACTGTATTTTTAAAAGAAAAAGTGCATAAAAGGTACTTAAATTCTCTTATACGTCCAGTTGAATATAACCAAGTTCTTAGCTTGCCAAGCTGAAGTTTTAAAGCAGGAATTATTTCACATGCACCAGTTTAAATATGCAAGGACAGGAAATCACTGAATGTGGCTACCCCACACCTGTAATTACTAGCAAATAACAAAATTCAGCCAACACTAGCTTTTAGTTCAAGTTACTGAAGAGCAGAATAACCAGTTAAAAATTCCTTCAACACTCCTTCATACACAGTTTAAATCAATTTAAATACTGTATTTTTAAAAGAAAAAGTGCATAAAAGGTACTTAAATTCTCTTATACGTCCAGTTGAATATAACCAAGTTCTTAGCTTGCCAAGCTGAAGTTTTAAAGCAGGAATTATTTCACATGCACCAGTTTAAATATGCAAGGACAGGAAATCACTGAATGTGGCTACCCCACACCTGTAATTACTAGCAAATAACAAAATTCAGCCAACACTAGCTTTTAGTTCAAGTTACTGAAGAGCAGAATAACCAGTTAAAATTCCTTCAACACTCCTTCATACACAGTTTAAATCAATTTAAATACTGTATTTTTAAAAGAAAAAGTGCATAAAAAGGTACTTAAATTCTCTTATACGTCCAGTTGAATATAACCAAGTTCTTAGCTTGCCAAGCTGAAGTTTTAAAGCAGGAATTATTTCACATGCACCAGTTTAAATATGCAAGGACAGGAAATCACTGAATGTGGCTACCCCCACACCTGTAATTACTAGCAAATAACAAAATTCAGCCAACACTAGCTTTTAGTTCAAGTTACTGAAGAGCAGAATAACCAGTTAAAAATTCCTTCAACACTCCTTCATACACAGTTTAAATCAATTTAAATACTGTATTTTTTAAAAGAAAAAGTGCATAAAAAGGTACTTAAATTCTCTTATACGTCCAGTTGAATATAACCAAGTTCTTAGCTTGCCAAGCTGAAGTTTTAAAGCAGGAATTATTTCACATGCACCAGTTTAAATATGCAAGGACAGGAAATCACTGAATGTGGCTACCCCACACCTGTAATTACTAGCAAATAACAAAATTCAGCCAACACTAGCTTTTAGTTCAAGTTACTGAAGAGCAGAATAACCAGTTAAAAATTCCTTCAACACTCCTTCATACACAGTTTAAATCAATTTAAATACTGTATTTTTTAAAAGAAAAAGTGCATAAAAGGTACTTAAATTCTCTTATACGTCCAGTTGAATATAACCAAGTTCTTAGCTTGCCAAGCTGAAGTTTTAAAGCAGGAATTATTTCACATGCACCAGTTTAAATATGCAAGGACAGGAAATCACTGAATGTGGCTACCCCACACCTGTAATTACTAGCAAATAACAAAATTCAGCCAACACTAGCTTTTAGTTCAAGTTACTGAAGAGCAGAATAACCAGTTAAAAATTCCTTCAACACTCCTTCATACACAGTTTAAATCAATTTAAATACTGTATTTTTAAAAGAAAAAGTGCATAAAAAGGTACTTAAATTCTCTTATACGTCCAGTTGAATATAACCAAGTTCTTAGCTTGCCAAGCTGAAGTTTTAAAGCAGGAATTATTTCACATGCACCAGTTTAAATATGCAAGGACAGGAAATCACTGAATGTGGCTACCCCCACACCTGTAATTACTAGCAAATAACAAAATTCAGCCAACACTAGCTTTTAGTTCAAGTTACTGAAGAGCAGAATAACCAGTTAAAAATTCCTTCAACACTCCTTCATACACAGTTTAAATCAATTTAAATACTGTATTTTTAAAAGAAAAAGTGCATAAAAAGGTACTTAAATTCTCTTATACGTCCAGTTGAATATAACCAAGTTCTTAGCTTGCCAAGCTGAAGTTTTAAAGCAGGAATTATTTCACATGCACCAGTTTAAATATGCAAGGACAGGAAATCACTGAATGTGGCTACCCCCACACCTGTAATTACTAGCAAATAACAAAATTCAGCCAACACTAGCTTTTAGTTCAAGTTACTGAAGAGCAGAATAACCAGTTAAAAATTCCTTCAACACTCCTTCATACACAGTTTAAATCAATTTAAATACTGTATTTTTAAAAGAAAAAGTGCATAAAAGGTACTTAAATTCTCTTATACGTCCAGTTGAATATAACCAAGTTCTTAGCTTGCCAAGCTGAAGTTTTAAAGCAGGAATTATTTCACATGCACCAGTTTAAATATGCAAGGACAGGAAATCACTGAATGTGGCTACCCCCACACCTGTAATTACTAGCAAATAACAAAATTCAGCCAACACTAGCTTTTAGTTCAAGTTACTGAAGAGCAGAATAACCAGTTAAAAATTCCTTCAACACTCCTTCATACACAGTTTAAATCAATTTAAATACTGTATTTTTAAAAGAAAAAGTGCATAAAAAGGTACTTAAATTCTCTTATACGTCCAGTTGAATATAACCAAGTTCTTAGCTTGCCAAGCTGAAGTTTTAAAGCAGGAATTATTTCACATGCACCAGTTTAAATATGCAAGGACAGGAAATCACTGAATGTGGCTACCCCCACACCTGTAATTACTAGCAAATAACAAAATTCAGCCAACACTAGCTTTTAGTTCAAGTTACTGAAGAGCAGAATAACCAGTTAAAAATTCCTTCAACACTCCTTCATACACAGTTTAAATCAATTTAAATACTGTATTTTTAAAAGAAAAAGTGCATGAAAAGGTATTTAAATTCTCTTATACGTCCAGTTGAATATAACCAAGTTCTTAGCTTGCCAAGCTGAAGTTTTAAAGCAGGAATTATTTCACATGCACCAGTTTAAATATGCAAGGACAGGAAATCACTGAATGTGGCTACCCCACACCTGTAATTACTAGCAAATAACAAAATTCAGCCAACACTAGCTTTTAGTTCAAGTTACTGAAGAGCAGAATAACCAGTTAAAAATTCCTTCAACACTCCTTCATACACAGTTTAAATCAATTTAAATACTGTATTTTTAAAAGAAAAAGTGCATAAAAGGTATTTAAATTCTCTTATACGTCCAGTTGAATATAACCAAGTTCTTAGCTTGCCAAGCTGAAGTTTTAAAGCAGGAATTATTTCACATGCACCAGTTTAAATATGCAAGGACAGGAAATCACTGAATGTGGCTACCCCCACACCTGTAATTACTAGCAAATAACAAAATTCAGCCAACACTAGCTTTTAGTTCAAGTTACTGAAGAGCAGAATAACCAGTTAAAAATTCCTTCAACACTCCTTCATACACAGTTTAAATCAATTTAAATACTGTATTTTTAAAAGAAAAAGTGCATAAAAGGTACTTAAATTCTCTTATACGTCCAGTTGAATATAACCAAGTTCTTAGCTTGCCAAGCTGAAGTTTTAAAGCAGGAATTATTTCACATGCACCAGTTTAAATATGCAAGGACAGGAAATCACTGAATTTGGCTACCCCCACACCTGTAATTACTAGCAAATAACAAAATTCAGCCAACACTAGCTTTTAGTTCAAGTTACTGAAGAGCAGAATAACCAGTTAAAAATTCCTTCAACACTCCTTCATACACAGTTTAAATCAATTTAAATACTGTATTTTTTAAAAGAAAAAGTGCATAAAAAGTACTTAAATTCTCTTATACGTCCAGTTGAATATAACCAAGTTCTTAGCTTGCCAAGCTGAAGTTTTAAAGCAGGAATTATTTCACATGCACCAGTTTAAATATGCAAGGACAGGAAATCACTGAATGTGGCTAACCCCACACCTGTAATTACTAGCAAATAACAAAATTCAGCCAACACTAGCTTTTAGTTCAAGTTACTGAAGAGCAGAATAACCAGTTAAAAATTCCTTCAACACTCCTTCATACACAGTTTAAATCAATTTAAATACTGTATTCTTTGAAAGAAAAAGTGCATAAAAAGGTATTTAAATTCTCTGATACGTCCAGTTGAATATAACCAAGTTCTTAGCTTGCCAAGCTGAAGTTTTAAAGCAGGAATTATTTCACATGCACCAGTTTAAATATGCAAGGACAGGAAATCACTGAATGTGGCTACCCCCACACCTGTAATTACTAGCAAATAACAAAATTCAGCCAACACTAGCTTTTAGTTCAAGTTACTGAAGAGCAGAATAACCAGTTAAAAATTCCTTCAACACTCCTTCATACACAGTTTAAATCAATTTAAATACTGTATTTTTAAAAGAAAAGTGCATAAAAGGTACTTCATTTCTCTTATACGTCCAGTTGAATATAACCAAGTTCTTAGCTTGCCAAGCTGAAGTTTTAAAGCAGGAATTATTTCACATGCACCAGTTTAAATATGCAAGGACAGGAAATCACTGAATGTGGCTACCCCACACCTGTAATTACTAGCAAATAACAAAATTCAGCCAACACTAGCTTTTAGTTCAAGTTACTGAAGAGCAGAATAACCAGTTAAAAATTCCTTCAACACTCCTTCATACACAGTTTAAATCAATTTAAATACTGTATTTTTTAAAAGAAAAAGTGCATAAAAAGGTACTTAAATTCTCTTATACGTCCAGTTGAATATAACCAAGTTCTTAGCTTGCCAAGCTGAAGTTTTAAAGCAGGAATTATTTCACATGCACCAGTTTAAATATGCAAGGACAGGAAATCACTGAATGTGGCTACCCCCACACCTGTAATTACTAGCAAATAACAAAATTCAGCCAACACTAGCTTTTAGTTAAAGTTACTGAAGAGCAGAATAACCAGTTAAAAATTCCTTCAACACTCCTTCATACACAGTTTAAATCAATAGTGCTGGTATGTACCATGCAGTCTTATAGCCAGTTAACACCCTAGCCTCCACAGGGAGCTGCCCTACACTTATACTTATTTACTTACCTGAGTCACTCCCATACTTATCACCTGCCCCTGCTTTTAGTTCTAACTGTCGCTGATTTCATTATGGGGTTTCCTGTTATCATTATAGCAAATATAGGATGAGAGATCTTACTCTGCAGCCATACAAGGTGAATATTTAAAAAGGCCCACTTCTGTCTCTGCACCCATGCAGTGCACTCGGATGACTTATAATGATGCTTGTGGGAGTAAAAGCCCCCATGGGAGGGTTTGCACTGAGTGCTGGTATGTACCATGCAGTCTTATAGCCAGTTAACACCCTAGCCTCCACAGGGAGCTGCCCTACACTTATACTTATTTACTTATTTATTTATTTAGTTGTCTTTATTAAGCAGGAAAAGTCTGACTGGGCAAAATCCATTTTCAGCTGAGGCCCAGGGAGAAAAGCTCCACATTTAAGTTAGACACGATGCACATTTATAATTACAGAGTAGAAACATCTATACATAAGCTTATTTGCATGATTTTTAAATATTTTTTACATGGGCATAACATTTTAATACAAAAAAACAGGAGAGAAATTAATATAAATTGGCTAATTAGTGAATAGAAAAATAAAATACAATAGCAGTTAATGTATTTATAGCATGATGGCTGCAGGGAAAAGATCACAATAGGGTGTTTTTGAGGTTAGTAACAATTTACAGACAGACAAGTAGTAAAGTGCTTAAAAACTGATAAGAGATATGAAAGGAGAAATTATGGAAATGCGAAGGAGGATAAAAGGACAGATGAGGAATTGTAGTTAGTGGTGGGGTGTGAGAGAGGAGGAAACGTAAGCGTTTAGGAAATAAGTACAATACAAAGAGGATCGATAAGGTGCAAACGATTGGGAAGCAAAGTGGCTGTAAGAGTTGGGGAACAGTAGCTAGCCAGGTGAGCAGGAAGAACAGTCATCTTTTGGCATAGGTGCTGTTTACACAAAGTTTTAAAACTGTTTCAGTTTTCTATCTATTATAACTGTGGGGGGATTTAAGTTTGACACATAACAGGAGTAGAGACAATCTCCCGCATTGTTGAACGTCTTACTGATACTTACTAACAGTTTGTTGCTAGAGCAAAGGTCTGTAGTGAGTGAATAGTACCAGAGTATTTCATAAAGCTGGACATTTGTCTGGAGAGTACAATAGGTTGTAGGCAATGATTAGTTGTTGAGTATGTCAACTGCTTTGGAAGTTCAAGCTTTTTAATTTTTTTTTTTTTTTTAAGAAAATTTTTATTTTTATTTTATTTATTTATTTTTATTTTACATTTGTTAACCGGGAAAGTCCGACTGGACGCAGGGCCATTTTCAGCAGAAGCCCGGGGAGAAAAGCTCCAAGCAAACAATACAATTCCACAGAGAGTAACAGCAGCATCTAAGGAAACATAGTAACAATATACACATAGGATACATATAAGGAATTCAATCGAGTGCAGATAGCTCCAAGCACAAATATACGTACAAAAATAGTGTAACATAAGAGAGCATTCAGTATATATGAAAAATAACAGATGTTTGGCAGTAAGTTAGTTTTAATATAGGTATAAAGGATACAACCCTAGGAGTTTTTTTTTTTTTTTTTTTGTTAGGTAGCAACCATTTGATGCTAAGCAAATTTCTAGCAACAGGACATAGGGAGCAGCCATTTAATCCCTAGCAGAATCTTAGCACCACTGCAGTGATATGACCTAGCCTGGGGAGCAGCATGTGCAATCCCAGTTAGATATGTAGAGGGTTTTGAGACGTTTTTTAAATTGGGAAGTAGTGGTGGTAGAAGTTAAGTGGCTTGGGAGTGAGTTCCAGGTTCTGGCGATGGTGCAGTCAAAGAGAGTTTGCCTGCATCATTTTTGTGTTTAATGACATTTATGTGGTTCTGATGACTAAATCTTAGGGTCCTGGTGGTGGTGTAGGGGTGAATTATGTTTTGAAGTGCTGGGGTTTTTTCAAGGAAGTAGTAGAGTTTATGCACTATTGAGAGTTTGTTTAGTTGGAGTAGTTGAGGTAATTCGAGACAATTTAGTTGCTTAAGGGCAATACAGTGGTGGGACCTATGAGAGGAATCAGTAGCAAATCTAGCAATCTTGTTGTAGCAGGATTCCAGTTTGTTTATTTCACTGTGACGAAGATTAGTTAAGATTAGGGAGGCATAAAGTGAATGGATAAGAGGCGGGTTCTTGCTAAGGTGGCCTCGGTAGGTCTAGTGATGAACTGTCTATTCCTGTAGAGGAGACCAAGATTTTTGTTAACTTTCTTAATTGTTTGGGCTATATGAATGTCAAATCATAGATTATTGTCGATTTCAGCACCTACTAGCTTTGTGTGTCTGATTGGCGTAATTTGAATACTGTCTCTAGATGTTATGGTAAAATCATTATTTGGTGGAGGAGATCTACCAGGGCCAAAGAGAATGAGTTTAGTTTTTTTGAGGTTAAGAATAAGTTTTATGTTAGTGAACCATGCTTCGGCTAAGGAGAAGTTTTTTTGGGCTATGACTTTTAGTTCCTTTAGGGTAGGGGAGGCACATATAATGGTGGTATCATCTGCATACTGCACAACTGAGGCAGAGAGTGTGAATGAGGCTATTTGGTTAATAAATAGTGAGAATAACAGAGGTCCTAGGATGGACCCTTGGGGGACACCTATGCCTACTGGTAATAGAGGGGAAAGTTGCTCTTGCGAAAGAACTGCCTGCTGATGGTCTGTTAAGTAGTTATTGAACCATGATATGGTGGAGGAGCTTATGTTAAGTGCTGCTAGACTTTCTAGGAGCATACTATGGTTCACCATGTCAAAGGCTTTTGATAAGTCTAGGAATACTGAGGATACAAATAGACCATTGTTTCTATGGCGATTGATGATGTTGGTGAAGGAGAGTATTGCTGTAGTAGTGCTATGGGAAGGTCTGAAGCCATGCTGGGATATGGACAGCAAGTTATTTTATAGAAGGTATTGCATTAGCTGGGAATGAACTACCCTTTTTAATATTTTCGATAAAGGTGATAGGATTGCAATAGGGCAATAGTAAGTTCAAGGGACTTACGCCCTTTGTGCAGTGGAATACTGTGTGATATTTTCCAGGTGTGAAGTACTTTCTGTTCTGATATTGACCAATTTATGAGAATGGACCCTGGGTAGGCTATTGCTTCAGCAGTTATTTGTAGGAAGTCTGCAGGTAGATTGCTAGCTGCCAGAGTGGTTGGTTTCAGCTTCTTGAGAAGTTTAGCAATAGTTTTAGTAGGGACTGGTTCCAAGGAGAAACTGGAGAAATTGTTTGTTATGTGGGTGTGGGTTGGGGTATTTGTAGGTAAGGGGCTACTAGTAGTATTTTGGGTGTTGGCTATGGCTCGGACTGTTTCAGTAAAGTATTTGTTGAATTGGGTGGGGATACTTTCATGGTTGTTTGGTAATACAGGGTTAGGAGTGGTGAATTTCCTAGGTGCAGTAAAGTATTTATAGTGGTCCAGAATTTTTGAGGGTTGTTGGAGTACTTTTCTTGCATGGTTGTATGGTAGTTACTTTTGTCATGTTTAACTAGTCTTTTAGGTTTATTGCGGAGTTTGAAATAAGTTTGTCTCGTAATGTTGTCTTTTTGTTTATGGAATTGTAACCAGGCTTTGTCCCTTTCCTTCATTATGGTTTTAGTATCTTTTGTTAGCCATGGGGCATAGTTAGTTCTGATTCTAATGGTTCTGGGGGGGTACATGTTAGTTTTTGAGTTGAAGTACTGCACAGCATCATCAAGAGGTAGTTGTTTCAATATGTTATTGATTTAACATATTTACATGTTATTGATTTAACATATTTACATGTTATTGATTTAACATATTTACAATGCCTATACAGAGAGGAAGAAATTCAACTTCACATATTGTTATACAATGTAAAGAATACATTGACTCATCAAGGTAATCTTATATAATTAACACATTAAGAATCTTGGTATTTCAATAGCAAAATTTTAAGATTATCCCAACAACTAAACATCTTACTTTGATTTATAGATCTTATTCTGACCACTTCTTTTTCAGTTTTACATAGTATTTTTGCGAAATTTAAAAATTTCTTTGAACGTAGGAACTCAGTTTGATTTCCATTTTTTATAAGAACTTTTCTGGCAACTGCCAAGAGAGCCCAAAAGAGTCTTTGCTCTTTGGATTTTTATAAATAAAGGAAGTGGACCACCCATTACTATTACTGGTTTAGTTAAATAACAATTATCAGACCATAAACCCTTAAAAAACATACTTATCTCTTCCCAATAGACAAATTTTCACAGTCCATCAATGTGAGTCCAATCAGCTTTTACATCTTTACTATATCTCCAATAAAGTGAAGAAGTCATTTTACTAAACTTAGAGATTTTATTTGGCATAACAAATATTCTATGTATATATTTCCACATAAAAACTTTCTGGTATAAACTTTAAGAAGTTTGACCAACTGATTTAAGTATCAAAGCTTTATTCTTACAATCTATTGAGTCAATCCACCACTATCTAAAAACTTCCAGAATTTTGCATCAAAATTATTTTTATTATTATTATTTATAATTAACTTGTATAGCTTGGACAAACTTCCTTTGTACATCAATCGACCTATGATTACAGCATTCATATATTTATATAAAGGGGGAATAATGTTCTGTTCCTCTTAACTAATATTATCTACACATTAATTTAATGTCTTACTGATGGATAATATTAACCAGCTATCAGATTCATCCAACTTATATTCTTTCATTAAATATTGTGGAGACTTGTTTTTTTATTTTCAAAACAATCAAACCATGAAACTACTCCATTCCTGTTAGTAAATTCATTTTAACAGTTTTCTGAATTTCCTTAAATCTAGAGTTATGTGCAATAGGAAAACATAAACATTTCCATTTTGATATTAATGTAGTTTTAAAAACATATTTCTTAACTGTTTTAAGAATTGATTTCATATCTGCAGAGTCTAAAGACTGAAATGAAATTCCTTCTAAGGCAAATTTTGTTAACTAGATGAAAAGATTTTTAGATATTTCTAATTTATCATCTTTAATAAACTTATATGAATTTGGTATAATCTGCTCGTGGATAGTTTTCCATTGACTAGTGTAGGTTGGGTCTATCCAGAGTATAATCTTATATGATTTCTGTAAGCAATTCTCAGCTTTTTAGGATACCATAAGAATGATGTTAATATTTTTCCATTTTCTTTAAATGTTTTTGTCAGGTATTAAATGTATTGAATATATATAAATGGATTCCATACACTAGATTGAAGGTTCACTACTTCAAAATAGTGTATGGAATGCACACTGCAGCGAAAGTGCACTTAATCGAAAGTGCACTTACGCAAAGTTCAGTACAAGGAACAGGCGTTGTACTGAACTTCCATGCAGTACTCACGGACCTTAGGGTTAGGGCACGGGTCATGGTAAGGGGATGGGCTATCCCCTTATCATGACCCGTGCCCTAACCCTAAGGTCCGTGATGACTGCAGTGCAGTGAAGGACATAGCAATGTCCTCCACTATGGTGCAATAGTCAAGAACCTTAGGGTTAGGACATGGGTTAGGGTAAGGGGATAACTTTCCTAACTATCCCTTACCCTAACTCGTGCCCTAACCCTAAGGTCCGTGAGTATCGCACCATAGTGGAGGACATAGCTTGTTTTTTGATGTCCTCCACTGTACTGCGGTACTTTCGGTGAAGTGCACTTTCGCGTAAGTGAGGCTTCCTATTACAAGTTCAAAGTTGTGAACTTTCGTTCTTGTAATAGGAATCCATACATAAATATATATATATATATATATATATATATATATATA
>NC_056735.1:112451610-112474110 GCF_019279795.1 Protopterus annectens | reverse complement strand
AGATCACTATATTTTGAAATAGAGAATATACTATCAGATACTAGCCTTTTAAATTATATTTACCTTAATCTCACTTTTTAATCTCAATGTTCTGTCATAGTTACAGACCTCCAAATTTCAACAGGAACCCACTGGAGAAAGTTTTAGCCAGATGGAAAGTACAAACTCAAAAAGTGACCCTACAGTGCCTTCAAAATGTTATATTACATTGTATTTGTGGGAGCCAATCAATATGTCTTTCAGTTTAGATCAACGTATTTTGCATTAATCCTGATGCATATGTGTTAGATTAATTGTGCTGCTCACTAAAAGCAGGCCCTGAACAATGTATAACTTTTACTGACCACACATCTTTAAACTCTGTTGTTGCAGTAAAAGCAAACAGTTTATGTTGCTTAACTATTTTGTAGAACACTATTTGGAAATAAGAGTTGTTGTCAGATATGATCCATTTGGCTCACATAGTCTACAATTCTACCTACACTGTAAATTAATTGCAATTCTTCATGATGCAAAATCCGACAAATTCCTAGAGCCATCAAGGTTTGCTTTAAGTCAGCCCTTGCATTTCTTAAATCTACCAGTCTTTTCTGGTTTTATAACTTTTGAGGTAAACATCTCCTCTGTATAAAATTCTTCCTAACATCACACGTAATCCACCATTTGACTTTGCTTTAGGTGTTCTAACTCTGCCGCCTAGTTATCATCTCCTTCTCTGAAATCACTGTTCTCTTTTATTTTTTTAAATCATTTTGTAATGTTCCCTCTCAATTCCTTTCTTCAGGAGTGTCCATATTAAATTCTTTCTGTTTAATTCTGCATAAATCTTGCAGTACATGCTATGTATCTTTCTGTTGCCACCCTCTGCACAGCTCCTGTTCTTTCAGTGACCTAACTGATCCATGTGTCACTGCAGATGATACTATAAAATACCTTTCTACTGAATAACAGCAATGTCTCTTTTGTACTGCTGAAGCATCTCCGTTTACAGCCTTTTCTTTAGTTCGTTTCATAGATGTCAGCCAGCTTTTGTCATCTGAGGTTATAACTAAACATATCCTTTTCATTTTGATTGCTTTTATAGCTTAACCCCACCACCATGATCAGCCTATTTTTTTGTTTTTCTATCACACACCTGCATTTTTTGTTCCATTTGCTTGCTGATTACCTGATCCACTGCTGTACTTAACAACTTATCCATAGTCTGATGTCATACCAGCAGTAATCATAGGTTTTTCCATAAGCCCTCTCTATTTTGAGCTTGCGCATTGCACATTAGTGCTGAAGGAGTGGGTATGCAATTGGTGCTGTGAGAGAATGTCATTCACTACCACAGGTGACATAACTCTCAGTCAGTCCTGCCTCACTCACCCCACCCCCCATGCAGATATTTCCTATCCAGGCTCTGGTCTCCACTGTAAATAATTGAAGTGATGCAGGCTCCAGAGGCACATGCCCCCCAACAAGAAATGTCTAGTAGGCATTATCCCATCATTCCTTTCTCTACCCAGCTAGCTCTTACAGATGCCAGACAAAGTACAGTTGTGTGCACTTACCATAAATGTAGATGTTCGAGTGTATTCAGTGTTGCAGTCATTACATTTGGGGTAATCTGCTGGCAGGTTGCCCTCAGTTGGTCTGATTAACAAAGTCTTGGGTCCTGCGTCAGTTGCTGTCCCTTCTTCCATGACTTCAGGTCATTAGGGGTATAATACATGCAGACGACGCCATTACATCAGTTTTTCTTGCCCCAGATGTCAGGTGCCCTCCAAATGGGGAGCAAAAAATATAAGTAATTAAAAACACCAAAATATACCTCCAAACAAAAGCAACTACACCAAAAAGGCTTCTAGGCATAGTAGAAGAAAGTAGAGGTATAGTAAGAGAAAAACAGGGGGCGGGAGGGAGGGTAACCAGGACTGCAACAGTGAATACACTCAAACATCAACATTTATGGTAAGTGTACACAACTGTACTATGTTCTTCATGTTTCACTGTTTCACTGTTGCAGTCATTACATTTGGGTAGATTCCCAAAGCTATGGTTGGAAGGATGGATTTATACAACATTAGGACTAGCTATAAGGCCCTGCAAAACAGCAGTGGCAAAGCCAACTCTGGATTTAGAGAAAACTGGTAAGTGATAATGCTTGGTGAAAGTATGAACTGAACTCCAGGTAGCAGCTTCTAGAATATCCCTGATAGGCACACCTCTGAGAAAGGCTGTAGAAGCCCTGGTGGAATGAGATCTGATCCCCTGGGGGATAGGTTTTCCATGATGCTTATAGCAGAAATGAATGCAATAGCTTATCCATTTAGAAATGGTTTGTTTTGAAATAGCCTTCCCCTCTGCCCCTGCAGCAAATGCTACCAGCAGTTGTTCAGATTTTCTTCGAGATTTAGTCCTGTCCAAGTAGAATCTAAGTTGTCTGTATACATCCAATGAATGCAGAATCCGCTTCCCCTTGTTCTGTAGATTGGGAAAGAAAGTTGGCAAATGAATGGACTGATTAAGAGCCACACTGGATACCACCTTGGGCATGAAGGATGGATTGGTCCTGAGTGACACCCTGTCCGCATGAAAGATGATGAAAAGTTCCAGTGCCATAAGGGCCTGTAATTCAGATATCCTTCTAGCTGAAGTGATTGCTAAAAGGAAAGCTGTTTTCCAGGAAAGAAATTTTATGTCTGCAGTAGCAGCTGGCTCAAAAGGAGGTAGAGTGAGTTTCTCCAATACAAAGTTAAGGTCCCAGGCAGGGGTTGGAGCTTTCCTGGGTGGTCTCAAGTTTTTGGCCCCTCTGAGATACTGCTTTAGCAGAGGATGAGAGAAGACGGGTTGTTCTGTGTTGCAATGAGCTGAAATGGCTGAGGCATGGATTTTTATGGAGGAGAAAGACAGGCCCTTGTGAAGCATCTCAGTTAAGTATTGCAAAATCTGAGGTAAATTGGGCACTGCTGTGCTCATCCCTTGAGATTGATTCCAGGCACATAATCTTTTCCATTTGTCAGCATAAGATTTTCTAGTACTAGGTCTTCTCGCCTCTCAAATGACATCCCTCACAGGTTTGTTGAGGAATGCTAAGGGGGAATTTAAATGATTAGCCAAGCTGCAAGATTCAATGTTTGGAGCTGAGGGTGCAGAATTTGGTTCTCCTGCTGAGACAGTAAGGAAGGTGTCTGAGGCAGGTGCCATGGGGAAATTAGTGACACACTGCACAGGAGTGGGTGCCAGTGTTGGTGAGGCCAGTCTGGAGCAATCAAAATAATTTTGGGTTTGTCTTGTTTGATTTTTAGTAGAACTTTGGAAAGGAGAGGCAGAGGGGGAAAGGCATAGACTGATAGGTTTTCCAGCTGAAGGACAGATCATCTACTTTCCAGGCTTTTTTGCGAGGAGTTCTTGTGCAAAATTTGTCCAACTGATAGTTTTGGGGTGAGTCAAAAAGATCTATGTCTGGGCTCCCCCATTTGCGTGTCAACATGTTGAAAATACGTGGTTCCAGTTTCCATTCGTGTGGGTCCATGAGATTTCTGCTTAGTTCGTCTGCCAGAATATTCAGCTTTCCTGGCAGGAATTGGGCTTGTAGTTGTACTTGGTAGCTCAAGGCCGTGTTCCACAATGCCATGGCTAGTCTGCAGAGGGGGTAGGAATGTGTACCCCCCTGCTTGTTTATGTACCACATTACCGTGGTGTTTTCCGTCTTTACCAGTAGTTGTCCTAGATGAAGGTAGTCCTTGAAGGCTGTCAGTGCATTCTGTACAGCTAGCATTTCTTTTTGATTGATATGAAAGTGCATTTGATTTGGGCTCCATTTGCCCTGAATGCACTTCCCTGCCAGATGAGCCCCTCATGAATAGTCTGATGTGTCTGTAGTTAGGGTTTGGGTGGCAGGGGGTGGTGTGAGTGGCAGTCCCTTGTTTTAGTGGCAGGCCTCTGCCCACCATAGAAACTCTAGGTGCAGGCAAGGTATGATAGGAATCATTGTTTCCAAGCTGTGACAATGTTGACTCCATAATTTTTTTAAGTACCACTGAAGTTTCCTCATATGCAGTCTTGCATATGGAATTAGAAGAATGCAGGAGGCCATGAACCCCAAAGCTTGTAGTATTTGTCTTGCAGATAGCAGGGTTTTTGTGGCCATCTGTTTGAAGTAAGTCACCAAATGAATTTGCTTTTCTGGCATAAGGAAAGCCATCTGGGCAGTTATATTCAAGCTTGCACCCAGGAATGTAATTTTTTGAGAGGGTACCAGTTGTGATTTCTTTTCGTTTATGGTGTATCCTAGACAAGTTAGAACCTTTTTTACAAACACCAGATGTTTTAGAAGAGTGGCCTGGTTTTTTGCCTGAATTAGACAATCGTCCAGGTATGGATATATTTGAATATTTCTTTGTCTGCAAAATGCAATTACTGGAGCCAGGCACTTTGTGAATACCCTGGGCACAGTAGACAAGCCAAAGGGCAGTGCAGAGAACTGATACTGCATGTAGTCTGCTTTGAAGCGTAGGTATCTTCTGCAAGATTCCCTGATTGGGATATGCAGGTAAGCTTCTTTTAAATCTAGATTTGCCAACCAGGCATCCTTGCCTAGCATAGGAAGTAACTGGTGAAGAGTCAGCATCTTGAATTTTGGAAAGTCCAGAAATGTGTTCAATGTAGACAGGTCCAGAATTGGACGCCATGATTTGTCTTTTATGGGTACCAGGAAAAGTCTGGAATAGAAACCTTGTCCCTTTTCCTCTTCTGGTACAAGTTGAATAGCCCCCATGTTTAGGAGGGAAAGTGCTTGTTTCTGAGCCTCTGCCTACTGATTTGGGGACAGGTCTGGCCACCCGTTTGGAGTTGGCAATGTGTGGAAATGAAATCTGTATCCCTGGGACACTATATTTAAAACCCATTTGTCCTGGGTTATAAGTTACCAGTTTCTTGAATGAAGAGCCAGTTTTCCCCCCAAAGGGGCGGCTAAGAGGTAAGTGCTTGGTAATTTCAAAGGGAAGTCACTGAGATGGTTTACCATAGGGTGGTGCCTTGTTGTTTCCAGATTTGGAAGTGGAAGCACCCCATTGCTTAGTTCTGAAAGTCTCTTGGGATTGAAACCTGGTGCTTTTGGAATGTCTGGGTTTGGCTGGAGTGGCTCTAGAAGGAGCTGGAAAGGATCAGTTCTTATTAGGCCAGTACCTACTAAATCTAGGAGGTTGTACTTGTAAGAAATCTTTCACAGTTTGCATAGATTTAGCTTTATCTTCCATCTTTTTTAGAACTTCTTCAGCCGTATTGCCAAACAGGCAGTCCTGCTGTAAAGGAGCATCCAAAGGTTTTGCTTTAACATGATCAGGCAGAGATTGCTCCTTAAGCCAAGCATGCCTTCTAAGCACAGACCCAGTAACAGCAGCCCTGCAAGAAGCCTCTAAAGAATCAAAACCACATTGTAAAGTATGTTTGCCAACTTGTTCAGCTGAATGCAATAAATCCTGTAAATCTTTATTCTCCACACAGTCAGAAATCAACATAATTTTCTGTTTAAGCAGTCCCATGATATACTGTTGATATTTTAGCATATGGAATTGACAGTTTAAAGCCCTGATTGCTAAGGTTGCAGAAGTATAAACCTTTTTACCCCATCTATCTGGAGTCTCTATCAGAAGGGGTAGGATTTTTAGCAGTAGAAGCCTTAATGCCCTTGGGCCCCTGAGAAATGGTTTCAGGGTCCGCAACAGGAGTTTTGAAAAGGAATTTGTGGGACTCAGGAACCCTGTAGTACCTGTCTGGTTTTCTAGGGGCTGGAAGCAAGGAATCAGGGGCCATACTGGATTCCAAAAACACATCATCGACAATGTCTAGAACAGGAGGTATAGCCAAAGGCCTATGCTGAGGAAGAAGAAGGAAATTCCCTAAGCCTCTTTTTGGATTCAGAGAAATCCTGACTTTCCCAGTGGAAATGCTTCATTAAGGTATGTAAAGTTTCCCCAAAAGAGAAATCCTCAGGCAGAGAAGCAGAGGGAATGGAATCTTCTGCATCAGAGTCCTCATAAGTAGTTATGGGCAAATCCAGATCATTAGAAGAGTCAGAAGAAACAGAGTCCTGTTCAGAGGATTCATAGTCAAGTTCAATCCAAGGCCTCTTGGGGGGGGGGGGGGGGTTTGACTACCCTGATTAGAGTAATTAAATCTTCAGCCATTTTGATGATTTGTTTTTTAGGCATAGGGGCCTGAACATGTGGCCTGGGCGTCAGTTTTTTTAGACATAGATCGAGATTTAGGCCTTAGTACTGAAGTTTAATATGCAAGTCTGTAGGCCTGAATACACCCTCAGAAGCCGGTGCCTGCTCAGCAGCTCCGGACCCATCCAAAGTAGAGACATCTGCGGGTTCCATATGTGAAGCATCTCGTGGCATACCGGACTCCGAATGGGTCTCAGTAGAGGCCTGCGAATAAGAAGTAGCGGGTATCAGGGGCTGCAAAAGCACCTCACTGAATACCGGCGAACTGGCTTAGGAGAAGTGTTGTCAGCAGTTTTGGACCTCAACGGCCTGTCTCTGTCTTTTTCTTTGCATATTTTCGGTATTCCGGTATTTGAATGGCGAACCAATGTAATTTCTGGATAATTAAACCAAGAACCAAAATATTTAGAAGCAAAAATGTACTGACAACAGATAGTGCGTTGATTAAATAAAGCACAAAACCGACAGCAAGGTACGTCGTGGTCAGGGCCTAGGCAAGGAATACAGTACAAATGAAAATCCTTATGAGGTATTTGCTTCCCACAAGCAATACAATTATTAACTTTTACTAACATCAGTAAGGGGCAAGAAAAAGTTTCCCCAATAGGGTACTTAGCTTTTAGTTGAAGACTTCAGTTCTGAAACTCGAAAATGAAAATTTCAGGAGTCGGCTGACCAGCACTTGTGAACTGCTTCTGCTTAGGGCATCGCACGGCAAGAAAGACTGATGTAATGGCGTTGGTTGCATGTTTTATACCCCTGATGACTTGACGTCATGGAAGAAAGGACAGCAACCGACGCAGGACTCAAGACTTTGTTAATCAGGCCGACTGAGGGCAACCTGCCAGCAGATTACCCCAAATGTAATGACTGCAACAGTGAAACGCGAAGAACATCTAATCAAACCAGCTCATCCATCATAGACAGGACTTCGACATTCTATAGCACAGAGGAAGCACAGCATTTGTTAAGTTCTCTGATTTTAATGAGTCTCTTATTATGACTACCTCACTTTCTGCATCATCCCTTTAACACACCTTTGTGCCCTCTGGACAGGCATGATTTTTCACCAGCCCATTTGCAGTGTCACTGGTACAGACATTGAAGAAGGTGGGAGGCAGAACTGAATCCCTCCTGATGTATGTGACTTGCAATGTTCTTACCTTCTTTCTGAATTCCATTAAGACACTTGTCTTTTGTGTCATGTTTTGTAATCTATTTTTAACTCGGAATGCTACTATGAAACACTACCCCAAATTGAATAAATAATATATTAAACTTTTTTCTGTTCAACGGTGTTGAAATCATAGATGAATATAGATATGTCACATCCACTGCTCCTCACCTGTTAATTATTTAGTGGCTAGGTTTAAACTAGATCTGTTAGATCATCCAAGCTTCCCTATGAATCCATGTTTTTATGTTATATTTTGAGCTGTATAATAATCTGCTCAGTTGTGCTTTCTTTTACAAACAATTCCACCAATTTTACAACATTTGAGGTTGAATTGCCTTGTCTGTAATATGCTGTCTTTCCTGAAGCAGAATCTTTCTTGCCATTTTCAGCAGTCATGTGATATCCCATCTTCCTATAATTTCTTAAGGGGAGAGAGAGAGAGAGAGAGAGAGAGAGGGAGATGCTGGATGGCATGAGAGTTTCAGCACAACATTGTTTCAGATTCTTTTAATTAATCCCATTGGCTATCACTTTACTTAATCTTCGATTTTAAGAGTGCACTAAGAACACCTTCATATGCAAATGGAATTGTGTCCATTTAAATCTAGGTTAATCTTCAGTCCTTCATTTTTGTGCACATTGAATAGATATTCTTTTATTGCTGTTATTTTCTCTCGCTTTCTCCTTCTCTTCTCCCTGTCCCTGTTTTTCTATACCTTTGTTTTTAAAACAAAAAGGAAAAAGAATGAAAACACATCAGTTCAACTGTTATATAATAGCTTGCATTACAAAATGATCTAGGAAAAAGAAATTACCCACACATTAGTCATACAACAAAAACTGTCTAAATAGGATATAATTCAATCATTTTGGCTAATAAGCAATAATAATGTAGAGAATTTTAATATATCTAAAAATACAAAAATAAACTGTCAGTGGATTTTGTCTAGTAGAATAGAGTGAGAATAAGAACTATAAGAACTGGCTTAGAGTTATGTGAACATTCCAAAATGTAATTTCCTGAGGCAGGACTAGACGATGATTGCACTATTTTTCTGTCAGCTTAGAATGTGTGAATTATGATTGGAAAGAATATTCCAGAAGGTGCCAGCTAAGATGGCCAATACCTTGTTTCATATACTTAAATTAGTCTCTGCAGTCTGCCATGTCAGATTTAACTTTGTGTAAACTCAGTAGTTGTCAGTTCTGGAAATACAAAGTTTTTCCCCAAACGTATTTTATCTCTCAGTAGATTTACTTCTGACAGAAAGATAGACAGTGTCATAAAACTTTTTACAGACAACTATTCAGTATGTATGAGGACTGGTTAAGTACGTATACAGGTATCACTTATTACACAAAACAGCAAGATACACAAACCTTATCAATGATTCATATGCATTAATATAACAAAAATACAAAAATAATATCATTCTATTCAAATAAGGACAAGAATTAGAACAGACAGCCTACACCTATAACATAAACAAAGTAAAATGAACAAGGATATTCAACCAAGAAATATATTTAATAATATTACAAATACAGAAGGAAGAAACTGTTGCAAAAGAGAGTAAAATCCCATGAGTGGAGGAGCTGCCTGGTCAGCCTCAGTAAGAAGCTGAGATCCCTTATAAGATCCTCCAAAGCTAGCTACGAAAACAAAATCGCCACTGATTCTAAGGGCAACCACAAAGCATTCTATAGCTATGTCAAGAATCTCAATGGCAACACCCACATCTGCTCTGAGTTACAACACAACGGCACGAAAATTACAGAACCAACTGATATTGCCCAACATCCTGGCAGATAGGTTCAGTGCTAACTTTACCCCCCTCTCACACCCTAAAGGGTCCATATCTATAGAAGAAGAATGCAGAGTCTCTATAATAACATCTATTCGGGTAAAAGCTGCACTCTCTACAACCAAAAACACATCATCCATGGGACCGGACAACATCCCAGGCTGCATTTTACATGAACTTCAGAATGAACTGGCTCCCCACCTAAGCACCATGTTCAGTCATAGTCTCACATCAGGCTTTGTGCCCTCTGAATGGCACACAGCAACAGTTATCCCACTCCATAAAGGGGGAGCCACCACTGATCCTGGGAACTATTGCCCTATTAGCCTGACAAGTCTGGTCTGCAAGGCCATGGAACGTATCATCATGGAACTCATAAACAAAGAAATTGGTAAACTCCAAACTCTGGACCCCACCCATTTCGGGTTTGTGAAAGGCAGATCATGCCTTCTGAACCTGATTGACTTATTTGAGGCAGTCACCAAAGCTGTAGACGAGGGTAAGGTGGTTCACACAGCCTATCTTGACCTTGCCAAGGCTTTCGATACCATCCCCCATTCTGGAATTATAGCTGAACTCACTAAACTAGGTATAAATCCCTATGTCACAAGATGGGTTGCCAACTGGCTCACTGACAGAACCCACACTGTGAAAGTAGCAGACTCCAAATCCAACTTCAGACCAGTGACAAGTGGAGTACCACAGGGTTCAGTCCTGGGACCTCTCGTGTTTGGTATCTACTTCTCTGAAGTACAGGCTAACACAGAAGGCCTCTGGCTAATGAAGTTCGCAGATGACTACAAACTAGGAGTCATAGTCGAGTCCCCAAATGATGTGTACATCCTACAGAAGGGCCTCACTGAGACAGATGCCTGGTGTTAGAGGAATGGCCTCAAGCTCAATGCCAAAAAGTGCATTGTCATCCTCTTTGGTAAAAACTCTGTACCTATTAACTACCACATAAATGGCAGTCTACTTAACGCCAAATGTGTGATAAGAGACCTTGGGACCCAGGTGGACAGTAGTCTCTCCTTTGATAATCACATCACCACAGTAGTCAGGAAATCCTTCTATGTGGCACACCTCATCACAAAAGGGTTCTTATCCAGGAAAAAAAAGGTAATTGTCCACCTCTACTCGGCACTCATTAGACCCATTATAGAGTACAACGCCCCTTTTGGAATGTACCTCACAAGACATCTGCAACAGCTGGAAAGGCCACAGAAGTACCTCACAAAGAGGATTACTGGCCTCAAACAGGTGCCCTATGCAGACCGTCTCAAAAAACTCCAGCTTTACTCTGTAGCATATCGCCTACTCCGAGGAGATCTCTGCCTAACATATAAAGCTATGTTAAACCCAGAGCTGTTGGACGTGCTACACCTTAAGGAATCCCAATCCCTCTGAGCTACACGCTCTAGAGACCTAAACCTTGTCACCACAATAAACAGAACATGATGGAGGGATAGATTCCTGTCCCAGAGACTTCCTATACTCTGGAACAAGCTGCCCATCTATGTAAAGCAAAGTTCCTCATTAGCACTCTTCAAGAAAAATCTTGATGTGTGGATGTGAAATAGGAAATACACCCCGGGGATCACTTCTGTGGCTCTGCTCGACAGGGGCACAGGAAATTAACTTTCTTGGGTGGCGTAAGCCAGGGAACCTTGTTGGCTAGGCTTACATAGGCCCTTGTGCCGATAGCCTAGTACTTATCTATGAACCTATAACAGCTGAGATTAAATCTATGAATTATAATGGCACAGTTTTTAATTTCATGTATGGCCTCTCTTAGTTTTTCTTTGTCTGCTAATCTAATTATAAATATGTTTCTCTTCTTAATAACATAGTTTACAGTATCTTTCTCAGTGTGGGCTTTTGCTTCCTGAATGCTTTTTTTTTTTGTTTCATTCCTCAGCGTATGGTGATCCTACCTTTCTATCTCTCTGTCTCTCTCACCCCCTCACATTTCATGTAATTTTTATTCTATCCTCACCTGATTGTCTTGAATTTGTTTTGCTACTTACTTCAGACCATCTTCTAATGCTTCCTTAAGGTACTTCCTCTATTTGCAATGTCATTCTGACAAAAGACCAACACTAATGATTCAGTAAGGCATACCCAGACATTACTTAAAAACTATACAATATGGTGGTCACATTTTCCCAGATGGGCTGCCAGCTTCCAGACCTGAGATCCTGAAAATATTCTTTTAAATACATTGCAACCCAATTTTTAACTAGCTGTGTGGATTCCATCTCAAACTAAATGGAGTTTGCTCTGTGTAGGGTATCAGAAATAACCATCCTTCTGTGAGTAGTTGCCACATAGCTTATCCAGTTGAGATTTGTCATACCTAAGCTCCTCATGAGCAATATTCTAATGGTTTAGTCCTTCCATTGCTAACTTGCATTCCTCATTTGATAAAGGGGACTGGAAATGGCCTCCATGCTCTTATCAACCCTAGAAATTATCATCCCATAAGCCTCAGTAGTATTATCTGTAAAAATCACAGAGTAGATCTTAGTCACATTGACAATTCAGATGAATTACAAACACTTTTTTCATAGTATGGTTTTGAGAAGGGTAGATCTTTTTTGATTCATTTGGTTGACTTTTGTAGGAGTATAACTAATGTCACTAATAGAGGTCACATTGGTTCAACCTTGCTATGATATTTGATATGATTCCACACACAAGCATTGTTGATAGATTTGCCAGATTAAATATCAATCCTTATATTTCTTGATGGATTACTCATTGGCTGTTTAATTAGATACACTAAATGACAGTTGGTGGCACTTTCTCCTTTAACATATTAGCCATTACTAGAGTCCACTTCTCTTCCCTACTTTTTTGGCATCTCTACTTCTAATGTAAAGACAAAAGCCCAAGGCTTGTGGTGGAGCAAGTGTGCAGATAACTGCAAACTGGGTGCTGTTATTGGTTCTCCTCTCCTGCAAACCATTACAACAAACCATTACATTCTCCAAGAAGGACTGGATAAGTGTCAGCAATACAGAGAGGTTAAGAAATTAACTTTTTTCCACTGTAGGGCAGTCTTGGAGTTGGTATATTTAAATTACGGGGGGGGGTATGGGGGGCAGAGCCCCCAATATGGGGGATGCAAGGGGGCTTGCCCCCCTGCAGAAATGTAGTAGAAAGTATGTTTGTTACTTAGGTGTTGTTACAGGTGGAGGGGATGTTATTTACAGTTTACTATCATTTTCCCGATCCCACTTCGTGCGATTCACATTAGTGCAAATCTATCAGTTTGGCAGAATCAGAAGAACAAATGCCAAAATGTAGAAATTTACATCAGCAAATGCAATACAGCATTCGCTGTTGTGACTTTCTATGTTTTGATGCAGATCGCACTATATTGGGGATCAGGAAATGTACCCTTTCCCTCACTATAGTGCAGTCACGGAGTTTGTATATCTAAGTAGCAGGGGTATGGGTGGGTGCATGGGGGCTTGCCCCCCATAGGTTCATAGGTTCAAAGGTTAGTACTAGGCTATCGGCCCTAGGGCCTCTACAAGCCTAGCCATAACAATTCCCTGGCTATTTCTTCCCACACTATTTACTTCCCTGGACCCCTGTCTAGCAGGGTGACTGACATGATCCCTGGGGTGAATTTCCTTTCTCCCATCCAATCATCAAGGTTCCTTTTGAAGAGGGCCAAAGAGGCGCTCTACTTGACATGTATGGGCAGTCTATTCCAGAGTCTGGGGAGTCTCTGGGTCAGGAACCTATCCCTCCAGCATGTTTTGTTCATTGCGATGACAAGGTTTAGATTCCCGGAGCGTGTGGCTCTGAGGGATTGGAATTTTTTTAAGTGTAGCATGTTCAACAGCTCTGGGTTTGACATGGCATTGCATGTTAAGCAGAGATCGCCTCAGAGTAAATGATATGTGACAGAGTATAGCTGGAGTTTTTTAATGCGGTCCGCATAGGGCATCTGCTTTAGACCTGTGATTCTTTTAGTGAGGTATTTCTGTAGCCTTTCCAGTTGTTGCAGATGTCTTGAGAGGTACATACCAAATGGGGCGTTGTATTCTATAATGGGTCTAATGAGGGATAAGTACAGTGGGACAATGACCTCCTTTTTTCTGGATGAAAAGCCCTTAGTGATGAGGTGTGCCACATAGAAGGATTTCCTGACTGTTGTGGCGATGTGGTTATGGAAGGTGAGACCACTGTCCACCCGTGTCCCTAAGTCTCATCACACTTTTGGTATTTAGTGTACTACCACCTATGTGTTAATTCACGGCTACATGTTTTTTTCCCAATCAAAACATTGTGTTATTGTTTCTGAGATGTTGACTTTACCGAAAATACTTCCTTCTACATTTTTTTGGTTCATTGTCCTGATTTCCAATATTATTTTTTGGAAATCTGAACACTTGCAGAATGTCAGTTCAAGGAAATGATAGTAAACCATTATTTACATGTGCGTTGTAGTTTTCAGTGTTATAAAGCACACTTTCAATGTTCTGAGTTTTCATTGTTTTGGATTTTCAGTGTTTTGGGATTTCATTGTTTTGGTCTCAATGTTTTGAATTTCAACATTATGAAATTTCAGTGTTTTGAAGAAGACCCATATATATACATATACTGTAGTAGTCAACATCAGGATTACAGGTCCGTTTTCCTGATATGCATCAGGATTACTGTTCTGGTTTCCCAACATTCATCAGGATTACTAGTTCAGTTTCCCGGTTTTATTTTGCTTGTTTTAGTAGTTGTAGGAAGCAGGATTAATGGTCCGGTTTCCCGATACACATCAGGATTACTTGTCCGCTTCCCAGTGTGATTTTACTTCTTTTAGTACTACTAGGCAGCAGGATTAATGGCCCAGTTTCCCAGTATCCTGAGGGATTAATGGCCCAGTCTTCCAATGTTATTTTATTTCTTTTAGCAGAAGGCTCTCAGTCCAGTCTCCCCAAGTTATATTTTATTATATTTCGTTCAGTAGTAGAAAGTAGGTGCAACACAGCAAAACATTCTTAACTTCGCAGTTCTCGGCATAGCACTTGCTGAATTCACAATTTAATGCCCATGATTCTCCCTCTTATTTTTGCACTGTTCTTCCCTTCATGAAATCTTTGATTTTTCTGGTAAATCACTGCAAAAGGATTATGACCAGTCACTAATGCCAGACATTAGAGTTTCCTACTGCTTATTTTAGAGCATTAGTTTTACTTCTCTTGTTGTACTATACTCTCTCTCTTGAACTGTTCCGTTTTCTGGCAAAGCATTGAGAATTACAATCAGTCACTAGTGCCAGGTATTAGATTTCTATAAATCTTATTAGAATATCAATGTTTGTTATTTTGCTTTATAATTTTAAGCTGCAGCTGTACTGTTCCTCATGAACTGTTCAATTTTCTGGTAAATCACAGTGGATTACAGTAAGTCAATTGTTGTTGAGTCTTTCGGCTTTTCCCGGTTAGGGGTTGCCACAGCGGAACTCCGGTCCACTAATGATAGGTAGTTTTATTTATTTTTTTTATTTTTTTATTTATTTAACATTTGTTGACCAGGAAAGCCCAACTAGGTTCCACAGAGCCTGTTTTCAGCGGAGGCCCGGGGAGAAATGCTCCAGATGCATGTCTTTGGAATGTGGGAGGAAACCGGAGTACCCGGAGGAAACCCACGCGAACACAGGGAGAACATGCAAACTCCACACAGAAGGCACCCCAGCCGAGAATTGAACCAGAGAACCTCTTGCTGTGAGGCGACAACATTAACCGCTGCACCACTGTGCCGCCCTGTGTAGTTGATTTTTACATGCTGAGTTACCAGCCCTGATGCACAACCTTCAATGAAGACGCTGTCCGGTTCGACTCTCAGCTAGAGCGTCTTCTGCATGGAGACATGCGTGAATGGGCGTACCTTCATTGAAGGTTGTGCATCAGGCCTGGCAAGCTGGTACATAAAAATCAACTGCCAATCATTAGCGGACCGGAGTTCTGCTGTGGCGACCCCTAACTGGGAACAGCCGAAAGACACAAACATAATCACCAACAACAGTCAGTCCACTATTTTCCGTCTCTTTACTTCCCTCTGTTCGGAATGGCCTCTCTAGTGTTCATTCTTCTTGCGCACTGGTACCGGGAAAGTGGGAAAATTCAACCCCTTTCCCATTTCTATCACGTTAGAAGTTTTAGGCCTCGCTCCTAGCTGTAAACTGTCTAGTTGTGCTGAGCTTACTGGCTCCACATTCTGCGACTCATTCACCATGCTGGTTGTTGCTTCCTGACCTGGAGTAGATGTTAACCTTCTCCCAGCTCTTGATAGAATAATTTTCTCCTGTTGAACAGTTACTATGCAATGATATAGAGAAAATACAAAAACAACTGGAACAGTATACTACTGGGGTCCATCAAAATAAGTATTTATAAGCTGTCGATAGCATCAAACTGTTTGAAAACAAGTTGCAGGCAACTAAAATGAAGAAAACTTCCATAGAGACTACCAGGATTTTCTCAAGGGACAAATCTTTACTTGGATGAAGGAACCACAAAAAAGAACTGGTAACCTTCAGTGCCCTCGGATGGTGGAAGGGAGAAGGTTAACATCTATTCCAGGTCAGGAACAACGAAGTGAGGTGAATAATTCTGATGTGATGCCTACAGAGGCTTTGCCCTCTGTAGAAGCAACAATCAGCATGGTGAATCAGGGACAGGGGTTGTTGGAACAAGATTTGTTAGACTTTTTTCATATAGACCATACTGTGACACCAATATTTAAAATGCTTCCAAAAATCCACAAAAATGTTGTACCACCACCCATGAGACCAATAGCCTCAGGCAGGGGGTGGATAACAGAACATCTATCCATTTGGGTGGAAACTAAACTGAAAATAGTGATGCAGTGTTACCCACGAATATTAAAAGACACAAGACACTTTTTGAGTATGTTATCGGAGGTTGTAGAAAACAAAACAATGACCAATGTATTAATGGTTACTCTTGATGTTACCAACCTCTTTACAGTTATTAGTAATAGCTATTGCCTAAATATGATTAGGGAAGTACTAAAAGTAAAGAAAGTGTTTGATGGGAGAACAAACCAATTAATTCTGGAAGTTCTACAACTCATACTTGAAAATAATGTATTTATGTGTAATGGAACATACTATAGGCAAAAACAGGGTGTGGCTATGGGCACACTGTGCGAACTCATACGCCAACCTAGTGTTGGCATATTGGGAAGAAATGAATGTATGTACTAATGACCAATGGTGGATTGAATATCTACTGCATTATGTTCGATTTGTGGATGATGTTTATATTTTATGACAACATAGTGAGGATGAACTGACAAGGTTTGTTAAGCATTTGGAGACAACCACTGATTTTTTACTGTTTACAGTAAAAAGTGATTTCAAATCCATAGATATTTGGATGTAAGAATAACCAAAGATGTAGGGACTGGTATGTCAACCTCTCTATATAAGAAAAAATTGTTGGAGCAATTACTATTTGGAATTTTCAAGTATGCACCCTAGACGTACTTTTAAGAACATAGTAGTAGGACAGGGTTTACACACATTGAGGTTATGCACAGAAGAAGCCAACTTTGAAAAAGATTATGCACTGAAGAAGCATACTTTGAAAAAGAGCTGGAGAGTTTACAGAACCATATGGCACAAAGGGGTTATACAAATAACTTGATGCAAGAGGGGTTAGAACTAGTGAAGAGAGATAGAAAGGGAAAGGCTAGACCATGGTTCAAAGGTAATGAGACACAAAACCATGAGAACAACACAATGATACAAAAAAGTAATAAACATAGGGTTATGTTACAATATAGTAACAATACCAATGGGGTCTGCAAAATAATTAAACAAAACTGGAAAATCCTGTTAAGTGAGGATAGACTCAAAAATATAGTGGATAAAGAACCAAGCTTTGGTTTTAGATGCAACAGTAACTTTAAAGACATGGGATGAGAAATAAAACTTGATCACCATCAGATAGAACAGGTTCATAGGTTCATTGGTTCATAGGTAGGTACTAGGCTATTGACCCAAGGACCTATGTAAGCCTAGCCAACAATGTTCGCTGTGGAGAACCAAATGAGGATCCAGACGGGACGTGATTCAAAAAATTTATTGAACCAAAAACACCCACTTAAAAATACTTTTTTTCTTAACAACTGGTTGTATACGTGTAGAATTAGAACCTGCAAACATCAAGGCCAAATTCTTCTTTCTTAGAAATAACTTCATATCAACAATGGCCTTACGAATACTTACTTTCCTAACAGGTATAAATTTAAAACCCTTAGAAAAAAGTTTAAAATGACCCAATTTGATGGATTCAGAACTGTAATTAAAAATCTTAAAATTTTTGTACTCAAAAATATTACCCTTTTGAACAATTTCAGTGGAAAAAATTTATTTATCTAATATCTGGGGTTCCCCCTGTGGTTGTAATAACTGTAGTGTACAGGTTTCTTCTTCCGTATCCTGTCGGACCTCCGGGGAAGGGATGGAAAATCCAAAGGGTCATCGTGAATAAATTCTTGGGCAACATTATGAAAAACCTCACCCTTGCATCTGTGGATTATCAGTAGACCTATTGTTCGTAACCATGTAACATTCTTTAATATGTAAATTGAAAGGCCTGGGTTTAGGGTATGCAGTACCATCCTGGTATTCCCTAATATCCCTTTCCAATTTGCCCTCTTTTCTCTTCATGTTGTTTTTATAATCTGAATCAATTTGTTTAAAAATATTGAAATATAAGACTTTTTCAGATTCCACACTGAACAAAAGGTCCTGAATAATATTAGAGTTAATAGACTCCATTTTTTCCAGCAATATGTCCCTCATTCTCTCATTTTCGGCAACAATAGCCCTTACAACATCTAAACCACATTTGTCAAATATTTTAATTAATTCAGTATGAAATTCAGACCCCACTTCCACACGGTTGGGAAACTTGCAAACCCGCAAGCCCTTAGGAGCAATGTTCCTACTCAAACATTCTTTGAGAAAAGTATTATCACAACCCAAACACTTATATTTGTCCATGTAATAATGTAAAACATCCAAACTTTCCCTATAGGTCCAAGTACCAGTCTCCTGAATATTGGAACTTGATTTATTTGTATTTAAAGAATAATTCTTCCCTATGATAACATTATAATCAAAAGAATGGCTTTGATTAGAAAAGTCACCTTGTTGTAACTGGGAACCATCCGTCTTGTTACCTGAATTGCTCGCGTTTACATTTTTGACATTGCCAGCATAATTGCTGCGTAACAAACAAGGAAAATCATTATAGTCTTGTAAATCCAAGTTAGTGGGATTAGACGCATCATTAGTCATATTTTTGTTAGCCAAAGCATCCGTTGTGGGACGACGTTGTAATTGCTTAGTTCCTGATAAAACGTTGTAACCAGAAGCTAGTGCAATGATAGATTGACATGCAGGGGTGAGCAATTCCACCAATTGGGATAACTGGCCAATCACTTTCCTAAGCTCACCCTTCTCCCCGCCTCGGATCTCTGTCTCGGTCTCAGCCCCTGAGAACTCCGCCATCTCAAAAAACAACTAAAACCAAACCAGGAGATGATAGCAAACAACCAAAAACCAAAACCAAAATACAGGTTACTTTCCTAACAGGTATTTAAAACCCTTAGAAAAAAGTTTAAAATGACCCAATTTGATGGATTCAGAACTGTAATTAAAAATCTTAAAGTTTTTGTACTCAACAATAGTAATATTTTTGAGTACAAAAACTTTAAGATTTTTAATTACAGTTCTGAATCCATCAAATTGGGTCATTTTAAACTTTTTTCTAAGGGTTTTAAATTTATACCTGTTAGGAAAGTAAGTATTCCTAAGGCCATTGTTGATATGAAGTTATTTCTAAGAAAGAAGAATTTGGCCTTGATGTTTGCAGGTTCTAATTCTACACGTATACAACCAGTTTTTAAGAAAAAAAGTACTTTTAAGTGGGTGCTTTTGGTTCAATAAACTTTTCGAATCACATCCCGGTCTGGACCCTCATTTGGTTCTCCACAGCGAACATGTATTTTGGTTTTGGTTTTTGGTTGTTTGCTATCATCTCCTGGTTTGGTTTTAGTTGTTTTTTGAGATGGCGGAGTTCTCAGGGGCTGAGACCGAGACAGAGATCCGAGGCGGGGAGAAGGGTGAGCTTAGGAAAGTGATTGGCCAGTTATCCCAGTTGGTGGAATTGCTCACCCCTGCATGTCAATCTATCGTTGCACTAGCTTCTGGTTACAACGTTTTATCAGGAACTAAGCAATTACAATGTTGTCCCACAATGGATGCTTTGGCTAACAAAAATTTGACTAATGATACTTCTAATCCCACTAACTTGGATTTACAAGACTATAATGATTTTCCTTGTTTGTTACACACCAATTACGCTGGCAATGTCGAAAATGAAAACGCGCGCAATTCAGGTAACAAGACGGATGGTTCCCGGTTACAACAAGGTGACTTTTCTAATCAAAGCCATTCTTTTGATTATAATGTTATCATAGGGAAGAATTATTCTTTAAATACAAATAAATCAAGTTCCAATATTCAGGAGACTTGTACTCGGACCTATAGGGAAAGTTTGGATGTTTTACATTATTACATGGACAAATATAAGCGTTTGGGTTGTGATAATACTTTTCTCAAAGAATATTTGAGTAGGAACATTGTTCCTAAGGGCTTGCGGGTTTGCAAGTTTCCCAACCGTGTGGAAGAGGGGTCTGAATTTCATACTGAATTAATTAAAATATTTGACAAATGTGGTTTAGATGTTGTAAGGGCTATTGCTGCCGAAAATGAGAGAATGAGGGACATATTGCTGGAAAAAATGGAGTCTATTAACTCTAATATTATTCAGGACCTTTTGTTCAGTGTGGAATCTGAAAAAGCCTTATATTTCAATATTTTTAAACAAATTGATTCAGACTGTAAAAACAACATGAAGAGAAAAGAGGGCAAATTCGGAAAGGGATATTAGGGAGTACCAGGATGGTATGGCATACCCTAAACCCAGGCCTTTCAATTTACATGTTAAAGAATGTTACATGGTTACGAACAATAGGTCTACTGATAATCCACAGATGCAAGGTGAGGTTTTTCATAATGTTTCCCAAGAATTTATTCACGATGACCCTTTGGATTTTCCATCCCTTCCCCGGAGGTCTGACAGGATACGGAAGAAGAAACTGTACACTACAACTATTACAACCACAGGGGGAACCCCAGATATTAGATAAACAAAATTTTTCCACTGAAATTGTTCAAAAGGGTAATATTTTTGAGTACAAAAATTTTAAGATTTTTAATTACAGTTCTGAATCCATCAAATTGGGTCATTTTAAACTTTTTTCTAAGGGTTTTAAATTTATACCTGTTAGGAAAGTAAGTATTCCTAAGGCCATTGTTGATATGAAGTTATTTCTAAGAAAGAAGAATTTGGCCTTGATGTTTGCAGGTTCTAATTCTACACGTATACAGCCAGTTATTTAAGAAAAAAGTACTTTTAAGTGGGTGTTTTTGGCTCAATAAACTTTTCGAATCACGTCCCGGTCTAGACCTTCATTTGGTTCTCCACAGCGAACCTGTATTTTGGTTTTGGTTTTTGGTTGTTCGCTATCATCTCCTGGTTTGGTTTTAGCCAACAATGTTCCCTGGCTTACGCCACCCAAGAAAGTTAATTTCCTGTGCCCCTGTCGAGCAGAGCCACAGAAGTGATCCCCGGGGCGTATTTCCTATTTCCCATCCACTCACCAAGATTTTTCTTGAAGAGTGCTAATGAGGAACTTTGCTTGACATAGATGGGTAGCTTGTTCCAGAGTATAGGAACTCTCTGGGGCAGGAATCTAGCCCTCCAGCATGTCCTGTTTATTGTGGTGACAAGGTTTAGATCCCTAAGGTGTGTAGCTCGGATGGACTGGGATTTCTTTAAGTGTAGCATGTCCAACAGCTCTGGGTTTAACATAGCTTTATATGTTAGGCAGAGATCTCCTCAGAGTAAGCGATATGCTACAGAGTAAATCTGGAGTTTTTTGAGATGGTCAGTGTAGGGCATCTGAGGCCAGTAATCCTCTTTGTGAGGTACTTCTGTGGCCTTTATAGCTGCTGCAGATGTCTTGTGAGGTACATTCCAAAAGGGGTGTTGTACTCTATAATGGGTCTAATGAGTGCTGAGTAGAGGGGAACAATGACCTCTTTTTTCCTGGATGAAAACCCTTTTGTGATGAGGTGTGCCACATAGAAGGATTTCCTGACTACTGTGACGATGTGATTATCAAAGGAGAGACTACTGGCCACCTGGATCCCAAGGTCTCTTATCACACATTTGGTGTTAAGTAGACTGCCGTTGATGTGGTAGTTCATGGGTACAGAGATTTTACCAAAGGGGATGATGCACTTTGTGGCATTGAGCTTAAAGCCATGCCTCTAACACCAGGCATCTGTCTCAGTGAGGCCCTTCTATAGGATGTCCACATCATTTGGGGACTCGACTGTGGCTGCTAGTTTGCAGTCATCTGCAAACTTCATTAGCCAGAGGCCTTCTGTGTTAGCCTGTACTTCAGAGAAGCAGATACCAAACAGGAGAAGTCCCAGGAATTAACCCTGTGGTACTTCACTTGTCACTGGTTTGAAGTCATATTTGGAGTCTGCAACTTTTACAGTGTGGGTTCTGTCAGTATTTTTCATTGCAGGCACTGTAAGACTTGCTTCATGATTACTGATAAGAATAGCTTTGATCACCCCATAAATAAAAAGGAATATACATTTAAACTATATGCAGACTGCCACACGGAAAATGTGGTATGTTTAGCGATGTGTCAATCATGCCCCAGTTACTATGTAGGGAAAACCAACTGTAAACTGAAAATTAGAATACAACATCACTTGTAGAGTATTAGACAGAAAGATGAACGCAATGCTCTGCATGTGCATACTTCTAAGAATCCAAAACACACCTTTAAATTTATGGTTATACAGGTTACTCATATGAGTAAAAGGGGGGGGGGCATAGTGAATGTCACTGAGTGTAATGAACTACAGTGCATTATAGAGCTAGCAGCAAATCATCCACCAGGGTTGAATACATGTATACCTTTAAGACCAGCCCTTAGGAAAAGGAGGGCAGCGAGATGATTGGTGGTTGTGTTTTTAAATGTATTTAAATAGACTTCATGACTGCTGTTTCACTATCTGATGAAGGGTTATCCCAAAAGCGCTCAATGTTTTACCACCATTTTACCTGTTTTTATGGAATAAAAGTTTGCACAGCCTGTTTGGACT